>NC_143395.1:16018180-16321210 GCF_052110815.1 Crocodylus siamensis | reverse complement strand
GAAGTGATTGTACTGCTATTATCCAATTTATCCATTGACTGTTACGCTCAAATTCACCACTGGGGCTAGTGCTCATTTCAGTGATCCAAATTCCTTTTGGTACTGCATAGAACCCATGAGTACTGATATCAAATGAAAGGGACATTGTGAAATCCTAACTTAGCTACCAGGTCAGAACAGACTGTAAGGACATTACCTGATTATGAAATCAGTGGCACATGTTGGGAGATTTAAGTACTTTTAAATATCAAGTTCCATAGATGCCAAAATATTAATTTAGGAGACTAATTTTAGGCCCCCTTCTTTAAAAACCTTTGAAAGTCATGATACTGAATATTCAGAGGATTTTAAATCCTATCCAAGTAGAGAAGTACTCTGGAACATTAATTTTAATTGTGTCCTAATTTTAATTTGACCAATATACCTGTTAGTTTTATGTCTACTGGGAAAGAGGATGACCCATTTCTCCTTTTCTTCCAGGGCTTTTTCCCTTTGCCTTATCCATCATGTACATTTCCCTGGGTCCCTATCTCTTTTTCTTCATTCCCTCACCCCATATCACAGAAGGAACCAAAGACATGGATTGAAACAGAGGGTGAAGGAGGAGCATCATGGAGAAAAGGAAAGTGGCCAGAGAATGGGAGAGAATCCAGAAGAGGAGCTGTCAGCTGCAAATTCCTCAAAGACAGACATGCAGAAGAAACGAAGATGGTGAACTAATGCTGCATTTACCCTTTCTCCTATAGCCAGAGGGTGCAGTCATTGCTGGGGATATTAAAGAACTGGAGGTACCCAAAGGGCAGCTCTCTTTGGAGATCTGTGGTTTGTCATTTGGACTGTCTGCAGTCTTGGCTTGCATGGGTCTTCATGGCCCCACACTCTGCCTAAACTTTATCCCCATCAAGAGGTTACGGAGAAACCACAGCCCACTCAGAGCTGCCGCGTTCTGGAACACATTGTTCCTTTCTGAGAAGTTTGGCAGAGGACAAGAACAAAGGAGTCATGATTATTGCTAATTATATTATAAACAAATAAGGGCAGTTTCTTAGTTATTTCTGTCATATATATCTATATCTATATATATCTATATATCTCTCATATGTATATGAGATTATTCTGGTCAAGCACATGACATCCAAGAATTGTGCCTTCTTCAAGAATCATCAGCGAGCTGTCCATTGTCCAGTTTCTGTGTCAGTGGGAAAGAATTGTTTCACATTTTTTTTCTTTTTTTTTTTGCAGCTGCTGATATGCAATGGGCCAGACAGAATAGCCTGTTGGGCCTCATTGTCTGAGTCAATTGGGCTCCAGCTGCAAAGTTCATCCCGTTTCATCTCCAAAGTTCCTTAACAGTGGTCTGTGTTCTCCCTATTGCCCAAACAAAAATATGTATAAACTGCTAACTCCCTTCCCCTCAAAACCCTGATGTAACAGAAAGCTGCACACATGGTGCTAAGTGTGCTGGAGCAAAAACATGCCTAATACATGTGAATACTGACAGTACTCATTATGAATGGACATGATTTATGTGCCTGTCAGCAAGGAATCAATCATGACAACAGAGTCAACGGCAGTATCAACAACAGTAGCAGGACTGGAGGGTCAGAGCCAAGATGGGATAGTCCCTCTCTACCACCTGGGGGGAAGGCAAAGAGATGGATGAAGTAAAATACATCCATCCTTAAGGACATGCTAAATTTTAATACATCTCTTGAGCCTTGATAATGTCTTGTCATGTTTCTTTGTTAGGGGGATGAGGAACGGGTGACAAGTGGGCGCATATGGGAAAGCCATTAGAGATGGGATCTGAAGGCACAGGAAAGGAGACAGTGCTTCACTGAGATACAAATGTGACATCAAAGATATTTCAAGGGATCTTCACGTGAGACATTTGTACCAAAGTATGTAATAGACGATTTTCTGTGCTAGACAGATGGAATATGTATTTAAATATAATACAAACTTCTACCCCACTGACACAGAAACTGGGATAAAATAAACAAACTGAGCACAACAGTTGTATTTGTTCTATTTGTACAGATACTTGTAGAGCCTGGAGTACGTTATTGAGATGCTTTGATCATAATGATGCCTAAAAACTTGTCTGTTGTATCGCCCACTAAGGGCCATTGACTGGGTCTAGAAAAGAAGCAGTTACCATCCAAGCTAAGTACAAGGTAGAGCAATTGTTTTTAATTTTGCCCAATAAAAGGTATCACCAAAAATCTGTGCCTTTCATATATTTTAAGAAATAAAAGTGAATGTAATAAACAGTAAAAAGCAAAGAGATATTCTGATCCAATTACACATTGATAAAAGCTAAAACATGCATAGTTACATGGTGGCAAATGTTAAGACGGGCTTTGTTTGTTTGTTTTTGTTGTTTACTTGTTCAATGAAAAGATACTATAGGTAATTACTGACCTTTAATCTTGATGAAGATTTCTGATATTTACTCTAACACTAACAATCAATAGCATTTTTGTGATACCTGATGACAGGTATAAACAAACAAAGCTGAACTGTGTGGACTGCATGCAATAACCATTTTGCTTGTAGTACTTAACAGCCCTGTTAAAGCATCTTATTTGTTCATTCAACTGCAAAACAAACCTTGCTATGTCCGCTGTTACATACCAAAGCAGAACCATTCTTGAAAGATGAAGCATAACTTGACGGCATCCTGAACACTAGAGTGCAGATTTCAGGGGCCAAAAGGACTATTATGGACATCTGTTCTCACTGCCTACATAAGGACCCAGGACCCAGTAAGGTGTGCATCAGACTCATAGCTCATTTGAATTACACTAAAAGCCAAGTGGTCTGAAACTCCTACATTCCTATCCAAGTGGTCTGAAACTCACTTAATCTGCAGTGGGTTGCCAAATTAGGGAAGAATTGCTTTGCTGTTTGCTGCAGTTTTCAGTTCAAAGGGCACCACTTCTCCAGTCCTTTGGGGCTCATTGGTGGTCCTGGAGAATCATCGCTCTGAAACAAAAGCTGTAGCAAACAGAGGGAAGGATGTCAGTGGTTCTGAGCAGCTGTGTGCTTGCAGCTCAGTATATCCCTGGATACTCTGCAAACCCTGCAAAGCATCAGGGTTCTCCTGTCTCACATATCCTCTAGAAAGACATCCAGCTCTGCCTTAATGCTTTTCAGCCATGGAGAATCAATCACATCCCTATGTAAGTTATCCAGTCACTCAATTACCCTCACTGCTGAAAAAAATCGGGCCTCGTTTATAGTTCAAATTTGGATATCAGGCTATTGAGGCAAAACCTCCTATTTACAAAGCCAGGAATTTCTTCAGTGAAAATATACTTGGGATAGAGAGTGCCATCAGTAACAGAACATGGAAATCATTTTTTATAAATATAATAATAAAAATAAACCTCTCTCATCAAACTGGATATACCTTGAGAAAAGAAAGTCAGGGTGCACTTTGAGTTGTTTGCTTATTATAAGCCACTCTGAGCCTTTTGGATACCGCAGGATATACATCTGATTCATGATTAATTGATTAATTAATACACTGGTCTGTAATTATTACCAAGGATCTGGGTTTTCTGTTTCCCACAGAAAAATGAAAAAACCACAGATTTTCCCCCTTGACTGAGAAAAACCCTGCCTTTTCATGTTAACGTAGGAAGGGAGAGAGTTGGGCAGGGCTGGGCCTGGCACTGGGGCTGCTGCCCAGCTGGGTGGTGTGTGGGGCTCAGGGCCTGGAGCCATGCACAACTGCAGAGCCCTGGTGGAGAGCAAGTGGGGCTGCAGACAGCTCATCCAGCGGGTGGGAGGAGTGAGGCTGACCCCCCACCACTGCATCCACTACCAGGGGGGCATGGGAAGCACGTGCCCCCAGATCTGTGCTCGGGGTGGGTGCAGGCTGCCCACTGCTGGCTCAGGTTCCCTGCCCTGCTGCCCTCCCTTGGGGTCTCTGTGGACAAATGGGAGGATGCAGCACAGCAGACCAGAGTGGGGCTCCTTGCTGCTGCGAGCCCTGAGCCACCCTGGTAATGCACCCCCTGTCTGCCCAGCAGCAGTGGAGATGGTGGGGCAGAGTCATGCCCTTGCTGCTGCTGGGTGGCTCAGCACCTCACCATGATAGGGCAAGGTTCCCAGTGACAGCATCGAGCTTCCCCATCTGGTCCTGTTCTGCCTTGTCTCGCTGGGTCCCACCCGCTAGGCCACAGAGGCCCCTGGGGGAGGGCAGCAGAGCAGGGAGCCCAAGCCTGCAATGGGCAGCTCACATCCGCTCCCCACATCAGGCTCCACACCAGCCATACCACCCATGGGGGAGCAGGAGCCACGGTGCAGCCTGCTCTCTGCTGCAGCATCCTCCACCCCCATGGGCGGCAGCTGCGGCGCAGGTGCTGCTGGGAAGGGCAGGGGGCAGTGAACCCAGGTCCCTGACCCCATAGCCCTGGCAGCTGGGGGTGCCCTCTGGAAGGACTGGGGTTTGGAGGGCTGCAGGTGGGCAGTGAGGGGCACCAACAGGGCTGGGCGGCTGTGGGTTGGGAGTGAGGGGTCTGGACCCGCATCCTGGTAAGCAAACAGGGCTGTGGTTTTTCATGACAAAACGCCCAAAATCAAATACCAAAATGTATATATACTTAGAATTTATTTTATTACGGTGATTGCGGCACTGGTAGGTTTCCAAATGGCTTTCAAACTGTATATATATCAATAAAACATTGTCTTCAGCTGATACCTGTATAGTGGTGTTTCATTTTAATCACAGATTTGGCAGTTTAATTAGAGATCTTGTGGTTTTGATCAGAGAATTTGTGATTTTTAACCAGAGAAAGCCAGGATCCCTGGTCATTGTCTAATCCCTCCTTTTTATGTATGTGAAACTGATTTTCTTTTTACAACTAAAATAATTGATTTTTGTGTTAACACTCAAAGCTGCCTGTCTGCTTATAAGGAAGAGTTTAAGTTTAATAATATCTAACATCTTTCAGTTATTATTTCTCTTGTTTCCAAGGCATTGTTTAGGACTTTCTGGCAAACTTACCAATAATAAATAATTGACTATATTATAATGCTGTGCGTGGGGCTGTACCAAAACAAAACACTACTTTTCCCCTATGTTATAGTTGGAAATTTTGCTTCGGCAATACTCTATTGAATCCAAGTTTCTCTAATCATGTATCAGGCATAAAATTAACTTGTTCAGTCCTGGAAACAACACTGAAACTGAAAGGTTGTTTCCTGTGTATGCCTGGCTGGATTTCTTTTTAGGGTTTGTTAACTGATCTCAGACTTAATTCTTTGGAATCTCCTATGGTCAACAGACTTACATATTTTGTATTGTAAAACTGTATGGTATATTGAAGGTTAATGTAGAATTTGGGTTTATAATTGAGGCCTTGTAAGACATTTAAGGAAGACAAGTCTTTATAATTTTTTAGTAAGCATGGACCATTTAATGGTAGCCAGGGAGAAAAGATTCCTTTAGAGCAATGATTTTCAGCCAGGTGCTACACAACCCTGGGTTGCCTTAAAAACCATCCAAAGGTGCCATAGGGTAGTGGTTCACAACATTTTTTATACCAGGACCCATTTGTAAACATCAATGGCTAGTCCTGACCAGTAAATAGTTTAGATTGAAAACAGCCCTTTTGCCCTGCTAGTGCCCCTCACTCCCAACCCACAGTCCAATACCCCCCACTCCTGAACTGCTGCCCCCTGATCCCAGCTCTCTCCCAGAGGGAAGGTGGGGTGGTGAGTATCATGGGTGTCCTGAAGGGACTGGTAGTGGTGGCAGCCAGGCCATGGTTGCAGGGTAGAGCTGTGGTGCAGTGTGCAAGTGGCTGGTGGTGGGAGGTAGTGAGGAAAGCATGCCCCACCCCCCACCCCATCCCATCCATTACTCCTCATGCCACTGGTGCTCCAGCTGTTCCAGGATTTATGGCAATGGCAGCAGTGAGTCTTACTGCCCTGCTCCACCTTCCCATGCTGGAAGCCACCTGCTGGGCCACAGAGACAGCTCCTGCCCATGTTGATGTGGCCAAACTGCAGTCTCATGCCCACTATGGGTGCACAACTATGGTGGGGCACATACCCCACCACCCAGCAAGTTGCCTGTGCCCCATCCTGCCTCCCTGACACATTGTCTATGTGTCCCCCCCCACACACAGACTTACCCATGGGGAGCTACAGGAACTGCTCTCTACCCTGCCTGGTTACCATGTGCATGTGTGCGCCTGCACAAGCATGTAGTGCCCCCTGCCTGATTGCCCTCCTCCCACTCCACCCAGCCCTAAGCAGCTTCTTGCAGGCTGGAACTCTGCCAGCCTGCAAGGGGAAACCCATGCTTTCCTGTATTTTTCTGTGACTCTTTGTGACCTTTTCAAATATTCTTGCAACCCACTTTTGGGTCGTGACCCATGGGTTGAGAAACATTGCCATAGGGAGCCAGGCAGTGTTAACACTGGTAAGTATGCAAACGTGATTCACAAGTTAAACCTAAAGATTTCAAACAGGAATCCATAGTGTTAAAAAACATTCTGACTGGTTGTGGGCTTCAGAACTAAGAGCTGCAATTTTCTGATAGGGGCCTTGAGTATCAATAGGGGCCGAGTCTAAAACGGAGATGAACCACTACTCTGTGGCCAACGGCAAAAGGCTAGAGATCCAGAACTTCTGGTTTGACTCAAGTCTCGACTTACTTTTGCAACTAAGTGAATCCAATCATTTCACCTCAGATCTACAAAGCAAATAATTATCCTTATTTCACATATGGGCAAAACAACAGAAAAAATAACCAAACATTTTCAAACATTAATACATTTAAGCACCTAAATAAAAGACTTAGGGCAGAATTCAATTTTCTCCTCACATCTAAATCAGGGGCAGGCAAAATATGGTCTGCGGGCCAGATCCAACCTGCCAGGCCATCCTATCCAGCCCACAGAGCCCCTAAAAAGTTTAGAAAATTAATATTTATCTGCCCTGGCAGCCTGTCAAAGCTGACAAGTGCAAGGGGCAGTAGGACCAGGGGAAGCCTCAGCAGGACTGAACAGCCCAGCCCTGCCCACCCCCAGCCATTTCACTCCCTTCCTGCCTGCTCTGCTCTGGCACCACGTGGCTGCCGGCTATGTTGCCAGACCAGGGAGCACGGGGCCATGCCAGTGTGTATGTATGCAGGCAGGGACAGTGTGTGTGGGGTGTGGGGGGAAGGACAGGGACTGTGTGTGTGTGTGCGTGTGCGTGTGTGTGGGTTTGTATCTGTGTGTGTGTGTGTGTGTGAGAGTGTGAGCGTGCATGTGCACAAGTGGGCAAGGACAGCCTGTGTATGTAGGCAGGGAAAGTGTGTGTGTGTGTGTGTGTGTGTGTAGGCAGGGACAGATTGTGTGTGTGTGCATTCATAGGCTGAGTCCCAGATGCACACTCCACCATATACATGCACCCACAAACCTATACCCACCCCCCACAATATACAAGAGTAAAACTTCATTTTAAGCTGCTGTGCAATTACCTCTATGTAGACTACACAAACACATGTACATTGGGACAAAAATATTTTTTGAAACCAAATTAATGAATGCTGTAGATGTTTGCTTTTTAAAATATAATTTGGTATTTTCCTGGTTCTGAGATGGCAACACCTCTTCCTGAAAGGAGTACTTCCGGGGGCAAGGGGAGGGACTTTTGGTGGCAAAGGTCAAGGGTTAGGGGGCAGGACATCTCGTCACAAGATGGCAACCAGGGGCGGGGCATTTGTCAAGGGGAAGGGCTACCAATGCAGCCCTTGACAGCTTGCCAAAACTCTGTAAGTGGCCCTCTGCCCAAAATAATTCCCCGCCCGGCTCTAAATGAACCTGTATCTTCTTTGATTTTCCAACAAGATATTGTAGCACTAGGGCAAAAGCACCTCTCTCCCATTTGATCCTGAGTCATTGCTCGTTGAATTTAAACGCCAGTGGATAAATAGCCATGGTGTGGGAAAGCTTTTACTCCCCTAGAAGTTCTACACTAGAACATAGAGCAGCATCCATCTCAATGAATCACAAAACTAGTGATTCACTTTCTCATCCCCCTACATATCTCTCTATCTTGGCTTCTGAGGGGGCCAGCCTCCAAAGAAATGCTGGAGAAGACACTAGATAATGCCTGACCTGTAGTTTGGTAGTTAAAGCCTTGTCAGAAGAAAATCAAAGAGATACAGGTTTAAATCCCCTGGGTGCATCCCCATGAGCAGGATCTCCTGGTGTCAAAAAAAATACACTGCACAGCAAATTAGCTGTGCAACATGTGCCATGTGGTTTGTGGCACTTCAAACAGCTTTGAGGCACCACAAACCACATGTGTGTGCTTGTGGGGACCCTCTCCTGTGGGAAATGAGACCTATAATTTAAGTCTTCTGATTCCTGAGCAGGTGCTCTAACCACTGAGATAATGAGGTTAAAATACAAGAGGACCACCCTCAACCTCTACAGTCTAATAGCTGCTAGTTTAAGTTTTCTGGCCAGCTGGAAAGCACATTTGTGACTTGGATGCAGGTACATATCCAGAATGGGTGTACATACATAGATGCATACATTCCTGGCCAGTTCATACCTTCCTAACCATAATCAGTATACACATTCACATTTATGTCTACACTACAAGGGAAGTAGAATCACTACCTGGATGCAAGTGTCAACAATGCCACTTGGACGGAAAAAGAGAAATACGATTCTACTCATAGGGCATGACCATTCAAGCATGGACATGTGTATTCCTGGGGACAAGTGGTAGTGACACACCTTGTCTCCCAGCTAGCACTGCAATGGAGCACTCTTGTGCCCTGGCAGCCCGTAGGCAGCACATTGAGCTGTGTTTTAGCATCCCCAGGCTGGTAGGCTGAGCCCCCAAGGTCCCTGCTAGATGGGGTGCTCTGACCCAGCTCAATGTGTTGCGGTACCAGATGCACATGCAAATGTGGCATCCAGAAGCAATAAACTCTGGTGCAATAAATGCCAGAGTTTATTGCTTTGTATTAATTGCTCGTCAATGTGCCCAGTATCTCTCATTCTGGTCAATTAACTTCCCTCTGAAGACACAAAAGCATTTCTTTTAGCCCAAGCATGGCTGATACCACCAGGTCCAGCTTATTTTCACTAAAGTAGGAAACTCTTATGCCACATGCTATAAGGGTGACATCTTATATCTTTTGCTTTTCAGTCTTCCAGTTTGTTTGGTAATGAAAGATTGGTTGAAGATACGAGCTGCCACTAAGAGCTGTGGAGATGAATCTGTCATGGTAAGTGAAACATACAGTATCCACTTACAGACAAGCTAGAGTAGACACGTTTGACTGTGATAGATAACCTTACTGGAATTGCCTTAGGCACCTAGTAAACACAAAGACTCCTAAGAAGACTTCACCCACACAACTCTCCATTATGACACAACTCATTGCGTAAGTATTTCAGTGATAGAACACGGGCAATTTTTCTCTTGTCCCATAGCACCCCTCAGCATGCATATACACTTCATAGGCTACCTAACAAGCTGCTGATCTTCATCAAGAAAATTGTACAGAGGCATATTAGCCCTAATCTACACTTGAAAGGGTTTGTCTATATAGCTATACTGAGATATACCAGCCAAGTCCACTAGTGGAGTTTTTGTAAGTCTCTACCTTAAACTAGTTCCCTAGATAAAATAAGTTATATCAGCAGAAGGATTTGTTGGTCTGCATCTGCTATGGGGCTTTTAACTACATAGCAACTGAGATTACAAAACAGCAGAAAAGTATCAGCCCCCTTACTGACATAATGTTTAAGCATTTACAAGACCTGTGCATTGAAACGCAAGCCGGTAACAAGGGGTCATTTTTGCCCTTGGCTATGCCAGTGTAAACTTTAAGTCATTCCATCAATTTTAGAGAATTGTTGCTAGTATCTTTAGTTCGCCCCCATTGGTTCCAAGATGCAGCAGCTGCACAGATGAATCTCCACTGGGCAACAAAAGTAGTCTTATGTACACACGTCTGGCTGTGCACCATTTGTTTGTAAGCATATCAATTTTACATTTTTATTCATAGGGAGAAAATAAAAACAAAGAAATAAAGGAATTGTCCAAGAAGTAAGAATGGAGTCAAAATATGTCTTTGGGCCCTTTGTGCCCAAAAGCTGGTAAAATGCTTCTCCAAACTAATTAGCTGGTCCAATAAGAGGCAGTACCAAACATAACTTCTCACATTTTGTTTTAACATACCAGCACTTTAGCCCTAAAAAACTTTATTCTTGGTATGATACAAAAGCTCCAGCCTAGGTCTTGAAGAATGATATTTATAGCATCATGGCATTATCTACATAAATAGAAAGAATGTAAAATTGTCACTAGCTATGTGGGTATGTATATAGGTGGCACAGAGAGAAAGGAATAAATCAAGTTCTGACACCATGACTGCTAACCTGTGTGACCATGGGAAAATCACTTAGACCCAGATCTTCAAAGGTATTCAAGCACCTTATTCCCATTAGTCTCTTTGTGCCTAAATTCCCTTTTAAAAATAAGAACCTTTTAAAAATAAGAACAGCACTTCCCTGGCTCACAAGGCTGTTTAAGGATAGATCTATTAGATCTATTAGATCATGTGACACTCAGTGCATGCATCTACAAAAGACACTAGTTAACTAGTTAGCTCCACAGTAAATGCCTCAGCATCTGGGCATGGTGCAGCGTGGGTGCAGGAAACTAATGAACTCTGCAGCAGGGTAGTACTTATAAATATACGTACTACCCCACTGCAGAGTTTTTTCATGCCAGCTAGCTCCACACTGAAACATGCTCCTGCTGCAGCCGGCCCCTCCGCAGCACACTGAGCCCAGTTGAAGCACCCCTAGGCTGGCAGGCCAACCCCCAGGGCTGCTCTAACCAGGCTGCACACGCTGCACATGAAGAAACTCTGGAACTGATTGCTCCTGAGTTAATTGCTCCCAGGCACATGTTCAAAACAGCACGCCAAGGAGCAAAAACTCCAAAAGCAATAAGCTCCAAAGTTTATTCACATGAACTAATTGCACATGTAGACACACCCAGTCAGATCTGGTGCAGTCATATAGCCTCTTCAAGCTATATTCTGTTCCACCTGTCACGTATCTGACGGCACATCCAGATGAGTGTGCACATGCAGTTTCCATAGGTGCAGACCTGTTTGCAACACCGCAAACTGCACGTGCTGCACATGCAGGAATTTGCAGCATGGTGTGGTTTTTTTACACCAGGAGATCCTGGTACCAAAAAACCCATGGCAGAAGAAAGCTGGGTGGCACTCATGGCAGCAGTGTGCGCTGCCCAAAAGTGGAGCCTGGTTGGCCAAAGCCATGCTCCATCTGCCAGCTAGGCTCTGTGCACCCAGATCACTGCTGCTAGAGCCCAAGGAGCCTCCTAAGATCCTAGGTGAAGCCACTGGGGCCAGCTTAGGTCCCAGCCAGAGCAACTTGCCACATGCCAGAGTATGCATACACAAGTGTTCCTTGGGGACAAGTAGCAGCAGTACAGCTATGTGCCACTGCTATTTGTCCCCAGAGTAACACATGTACACGTTCATTTAGATGCACCAAGGGTGGAATTTAACTTTCTTTTTCACAGAGGTGGAGTGAAATCTGACACACAGTGATTAGGGAACTGTTTTGGGAAGTGGAATCCCTTTGGGCTAAGGAAGGCACAGAGCCAAGGTCTCCCAACTCCTAGATAAGTGAGATAACCACTGAGCTATTAGACACAAGATGTAGAGCAGTAGCACCAAAATCTCCAAGCTGAACTGTGTGCAAGTTGGTATTCTTCAAGTATGTGCAATACACTGGGGCCCTCCTAGGTTTAGACACATCTCCACCATCCACCTGGACCATAATGGAGCTTATGTGGTAGCTAGATGCCTCAGGAATCAAAATGGGTGACCTCTGAAAATATGCAGAAACCCAAATATAGGCACTGAAGGAAGTTTGCATTCCCAAATGGATGTACTGTTGGATGCCTACTGAGTTTTGTGGACTTGTGGAGTAGTGACAATCTGGATCACACTTGGGATTTTAGATACCTGAATTCCACCTATATCCCAGGCAGGCACTATGGAACTATCTCAATCTGGTCTTCAGTTTCTATATATGAAAATGCTGTGTGGGTAGTATGTGTTTAGACAGGTTTAAAATCTATGTATAAAGCCAAGGAATAATCTCTAGCTGGGTCAAAATTGCAAGGAGGGGTGGGTTCCGACCAACTTCCAAAAGTTGATTCCTCAGCCAGAGATTTTTTGGCTAAATCTTCTGCAATTTCCAGTTACTATTACTTCTGGCTCTAGCCATTAAAAAGATGAAAAGAGCCTTTCTGTCAAATGTCTTTATTTCACAGCCCATTCCCAGACACCAGAACTCAAGAAGTTCCAAGTTTTTAAGAACCTCAGCAAAAAGTTTACTTTAAGTTTGGTTCCCAAGGCCAGGTGTAAGTTCTGGGATAATGTAAATTATTGTATTGTTTTCCAGGCCAGTCAGCCTGACCTAAAATGGAAATGTAATAAAAGGGACTATAGTCATTCAACCTGGAAACTCATCATGTTTAGTAGAGAATTCTCTACATGACCATATGAATTTCATTCAGTATTGACAAGATGTTATATAAAAGACATTTGCTTTCTTTAGGACTCATGACTTTTTAAAGGTGCAACATAAAATAACTAAAAACATAGAGATGTTTTCGCTGACCTTTTTCTTAACTCTTTTTAAAAATCAGCATGATAATAGTGCATTACTAGTTAATACTGACCATACTGGAATCATTCTTTTACCTCAAAACAACTGGAGGATATTTTTGCTATATATTTATTCCTAATTTTTTAAAGATGCCAGCAACCATGTTCATATCCTTTTGCTGAACAAAGAAATTCTATAACTTTTATCGTGATATATAAACTTTTTCTTATATACAGTGATATGGCTAACGTAGAAGCAGCAACTTTTATGAATATCTGTCTCCTTCAGGTTAATTGCTTCCAGCTCTTTTTCCTTTTTTTACTATTATTTTCACAGGAACTTACTACACAATTATGACAAACATGTAACAAGGCAATTCTGTGCCCTGGACAGCAGCAGCACAGAGGGCAGTGACGGCTGCTGGGCCACCACCAGTGGCAATGTAGCTAGTTGGCAGCTGCAGCAACTGTATATTTATGACCCCCCATTCCCCCCAGCCAAGTGGGCACCTGGACCTACTGCCCTGGTTGCCCCTCCTTAGTTATGCAATTGCTTATGGGCACTTATACTTCCAAACAATTTGAAATGAATTTATGAGAGGAAGATAGTAAGCGAAGACTATCGAAAGAGTGACTGTTTGAGCTTAAGAGGTTGATCATAGGAAGCTGCAAAGCCTAACATGGTAGGAGATAAAAAGAGGAATTGAGGGGAGTGCATACCTTAATTCAACAAGATCCCAAAGCCCATGCTGATCTTTAAGCTAAAGGATAGTTATAATGTCCTTGCCTGTGCACATGATTAAAGTTGGGCACGTTTTTAAATGCCTTACTGAATTAAGGCCGTATGAAGCAAAAGAGAGAGAAACAGGAGACCTGAGCAGAGAAGAAAGAAAGTCAATCCTTAAATATCTGAACAAATTTGTTGTAGTAAAAACATCTAGGGGAGGTCCTGATGAATGCGGCTGAAGATAGGCAAAACGAAAATGAAAGAAGCAATCAAGGTAAGAAATGAGAGAGGAATAGACAAGCAGTTAGGCAGTGCCCACAGAGAGGAAAGAACAACCGTCACATTGTTACATCTTGTTTTGAGGGCAAAGTCTTTTAAGATGTTTCAACACAAAGGAAATTACATGCAGGTGCTATTTTATAATATCCAATGTTAGTAAAATATTTATTAGTATAACCATGGATTTACTTCAGCAGAGAAAGAATAAAAATAGGATCTAGTGTGATAACTATGCCTGCAGTAAATGCGGGATATCCTAACTACCAAAAGGTATTATTTCGACCATAAATCTTCCTCTCTCATATGGAATAACTTTTAAAAAATCAGCCTGACTAACATCAGCATCTCGAGACTTCATTATTTAGGCTATACTATAACTAGGCTGCATCAATCAGACAACTGGTTAAAGTTCAGAGATAAGCATGCCCAACAAGATAGCACTTCTCCTGCATTAAACTACGTGCCTTAGCTGTGCTAAGTTTCAGAAACTGCTTCCTATATAGCTGAATCTCCAGTATGCAGAGCAGTAGGATGCTGGCACAGTGTTCACAGTCTGGTATGAACACTAGGAAGCCATAGCAATATTGGTCAGTTCTTCATAACTTCATTTCCCAAACGTTCATAATTAAACAGTTTTTATTTAAGTAATCAGCATGAAATCCTTAGCTTTGTTTTTGCAACCGGTATTGTGTTTATGGAGCCAAATATTGAAAACTTTGATACTGAATACCTTGTATGTGTTAATTTTGGCAATCTCTAAAGATTCTGTAGATGCCTTGCTATGTTACCACCACCCACTCTTCAACCCCCCTGGCCATCAGTCCCTCCAAACCACTGAGATGTGTTTCTCTTTTAATACTTTCTTACAGTATTTCTCATGAAAATCACAGGGAATCGTGTGTGATTTCAGCAGAGTGAAACTTGATCTCAAAGTGTCTGTAGGACCAGAAGTTTTTAAAGAAAACATTTCTTAAATCTTGTGTTCACTGCTGCTTCAGCAGGCCAATTAGACTTGATGGGAATTCGAGAAAGCTGTCGCCAGGCATTGCAGCAGGAATAGCAAACAAGGCCCAAAGCAAATAAACGAACGGGCAAAGTGTGGCCATCCTCAGAACCTCCTAGCTGATGACCTTCTCTTCTTTGAAAGCGGGATGACTGCGGTACTAGATGAAGGAACTCCAGGTTAATGAGGTTTGACATTAGTTAACAGCAGCAATTACTAGAGAGCAATTAATCAGGGAAAGTCTCCAAACAGAAGGAGAATAAATAAACGGGCAGCAACATTCTGATCCTTTTACCCCCTTAGATAAGGACATGGTCCAGGTGTCATGCTGAGGTGGAACTAATCAGTCTTGCTCAGTTTCTCCCTGGAACTTTGTGTCTCTTCACACATCCATCTTCCTTCCCGTGGAGACAAACATGCATTCACCAAGTTGCTAACAACTCATCAGAACACAGGTCCTACAATAAATCAGGGCGCAAAAACACATTAAAATTCCTCTAAGCCAGCCCCCTATTTTTTAAAAGATTTTCAACAGGCAAATAACTCATTCAAATGAAATTATTATTATTATTATTATTTTTTAGGAAACTCAGGGCCATTTGCCATTTTATTAATGTTTACTATGTACACAGAATTATTTTTCACAACCACAAGCACCAAAGAATCGCAGCTATCACATTTATAGGTAGCAAGTTTGCTAGCTTGGTCCTTTTGTTGGCCAACAAGTTTACATTGTGTGATCTCCACAAACACCTGCAATGAATGTCATGGAGTATATGAGGACTAAACTGTGGCTTTGCCTCGTGTGCTGGGGATGAGGAAGAATGGAGTGATAGTTATTCTACCACAAGACGAGACCTTTGCATTGTGACCCTGTCAGTCACAATATAGTGCCTGGTTTCTATCCTGCTCCTGGGGGAAGGAAATCTATGCCAGCTCTGCACCTGGCCCAGATTACTTCTACTCCCATGTGCCAACTCATCTATGTTGGCTGGTACACTAAGGAAATGGATCCAAATTTTGACCACTCCCACCTACATGGATCAGGATAACATGCTCTCCCCACACCAGATTCAAAATGCATAACCTACACAGGGAAGTAACAGGATATCTTCAGCTCCTTCCCTTCCTTGGGTGGACATGTTGTGTGAATCCCAAAATGTGTACAGACATTTTTGTCCAGCTCATATGACAATGTCAGAGGGCTAGGGGGGAAAGAATGAAGCCTGTGTAATGTGAAAACACTAATCTCCATAGCTAGTCATATTTAATTCACAGAATTTACCCAAGAAGGCTAACTTGCTCATGGTAAAATATTATTAATGATGTTGGGTTTTTTCCATGCATATGTCTACTTCTTCCCCATAAAAATATCCCTGAAATATTAAAGCATAACATAAATGCTGCTATATTAGTCTAATATTCTGGGCAATATAGCTTTGATCTAATTCAGTACAAAGCTTATTCTGTTCAATGCAGATAGGTTTAAATAGCTCTGACCTAATAAGCCCTCTTAAATAACTCTCCAGAAAATCACAATTACATAAATACCACTTGATAGTTTAGATTTTGTTCAGCTGCCAACATGTTTGTGGGGAAAGAGTGAGTAAAACTTTAATTAAAAGAGGGTGGTTGTTTCCAAATATTATTCTGAAGGTAAATTTATAAAAACCTGCAAGAGTAGCTAAGGCCACTATGGAAAAAAAAAAATAAAGGAAGAGCAAATATAACCAAAAATAAATATAGAAAGCTAAGCTATGAAAATGAAGGGTAATACATTTAAATAGCTGTACTATGATTTCCAATTAGATTTGGAGTATACTTTCTACTACTAAATTAAAGTTAGCAATATACAGTAGTGGGAACTATAATATGTCGTGAAGACCATAATATGTAGAAAGTCTGTGGATGAAACCCTGGCTCCATTGAAATCAATGGCAAAATTCCCACTGACTTTAGTGGGGCCAGGTTTGTACTCTGTGGGCATGTCTACACGTGAAATTAATTTGACTCAATGAACTCTGGTGTAGTTCACACTTGAGTTTATTGCTCCTGCAACTGTAGCACATGGAGCCAGGGTAGAGCAGCCCTGGATGGTAGAGGGCCCTGGGGGTCAACCTGCCAGCCTGGGGCTTCTCTAGCTCAGCTCAATGTGCTGCAAGAGCAGCTGGCTGTGATATGAGTGCTTCAGTATAGGGCTAGCTGGAGGCAGCCCCCACTCTAAAGCACTGGCCCAGCCAGCCCTATCAGCATGTTCACTTGCTTTGCAGTGCACTAAATAACACCGCTGTAGTACTTTTGTCATGCAGTACTACCCTACGGTGGTGTTTATTAGTTTACTATATCCTCATAGGGCCACATTTGTAGACAATGATGTTTTACTGCAGAGCTAATTAGGCAACTCTGCAGTGAACATCTCATGTGAACATGCTGTGTGAATCCCAACATTTGTAGACACTATTGTCCAGGTCATATGACATAATGTCAGAGGACTGGGGAGAAAGGAGTGAAACTTGTATAATGTGAAAACACTAATCTAGCAACCATTCAGATTATGATACTTTACTCCGCAGCTAATTAGTCCACTCCGCAATTAAGCACATGTGTAGATGCAGCCTGTATGTGCAAAACTCCCCTTGAATTTAACTACTGAATAAAAGTTGCTAGTGCTATTTTGGTGTTTATATTTCTCATTTATAAAGTTTATTGCTAAATAGTGTATTATTTTTATGGAATACATAGCAAACTAGACAATACACAGTAAAGCAATAGACAAAAGATAAGCTCATTAAAGTGTTCATTATTTACTACTGGTTCATAGTTTCAAAAACCTTCCATAAGAATTCTTCCACTGACTATAGCTGACATATGTAAGATCTGCACTGTTTTAAACAGGAATGGTATTTGGCTTTCAACCTAAAATATAGTATAAAGTGCACCCTCTACTTTTTGTTCTACCTAAAAAAATATTAGAATATAGTACAATGGTTTAAACAGGTGCCAAACTTGCTTCAGTTTTCTTGCTTCGGTTTGCTTCAGATTTCCTGGGTGCACCTACATGTATGATTAATGCGAAGTATATCATGCTGGAGTTTATTCCTCCCAGGCACACTGTTTGAACATGTGCCTAGCACCACAACATGCTGAGCTGGGCTGGAGCAGCCACAGCTCATAGGGGACCCAGAGGACCAGCCTACTAACCTGGGGTTGCTCCAACACAGCTCAACATGCTTTTGGGGGCGGGGGGGAAGGGGCTGGAGCGTGAAGATGCTTCATGGTGGGGCTAGCCAGCAGGCAGCACCCCCATTAAAGCACCCTCATACATCAGCCAGCCATGTCAGCATCTACATGTGCATTGCTGCACAGTAAATAACGCTGCCACAGAATAGTACTTGTTCTAACCTACAGGAAGTATGTATTAGTTTACTGCAGCCTAATAAGACCTCATGTATAGATGCGGAGACCTTACTGTGGAGTTATTTAGGCAGCTCTGCAATAAATGTCTCATGTAGACACATTCCCTGAGAACTTAGACAAGTCTTTTAGGTGTCTCCACTTGCATGTTGCAAGGCCTAAAAATTAGGCACCTTGATTTAAGAAGCAACTGTAAATCAGTGGTCTGGCAGTGCAGTCACAAATGTACTATGCATTCACACAGGGTCCATGAAAGTACCTTAGCCATAAGAAATCCTAGTTTTCTTTTTATGTAAAAAGTTCTGACAAACACTAAACTTAGAGATGTCTTTAAAATATCTGTGAATGTTAGGAAATGATTTTCATATATTTTGTCACACAAGTAAAATGAAGATCTCTCTGATGTATCAAATTTTTTACAAAAAATACAAACTGACACTGCACAAACATATGCAAAAGTTTGGTTTACATTGTTATTTAATCTTCTTCATCCCTGATTACTGATGTGGGGGGGCATGCATTTTAAGACTGATTGCAGAAATTACCCCATAAACAAAAATAACGTCAAGGGGATGAACTATAAATCAGAAAGATACTGCACAGTCCTGATGTATAAAAATGTGACTTTTCCAAGCATTGTCTCTGACAGACTTTCAGTTTAAATATTTGTTATTTACTTCTTGTCAAACAAGTACATGACCAGTAGATTTTACAGGTCAAAAATGTTCAATAGTACCCAATATAACTTTGCTCAATGTACAGATACAGAGTTGCTTGATCACAATCAGATAGCAGTGGAGAAATTGCTTGCATTGCCTCATGTAATCTGATAAAATAGTGCAATAAATTTTACTACAGGTTGGCAACAGGAAGGGCTGCTGCAGGTCAGGTCTGAGGTGAACGGCACTTTACAAGGACTGAAGGTTATACAGTCCAGCTACAAGAGAAGTGGAGAGGAGACAGCATAAAGCCAGTACAGAGCGACTTTAGGAATCAGTCTTTTATGTCTTAAGGTTCAGCTTTTGTATTCTCAGTCTGAATTCATAAGTGACACACATCCAACCAAGCCACGACCCAACATTACTTTCAGTTTTTATTCAGAAAAACTCAGAAGCACATTTGTGATGTCAAGTTGATATATAAGCGTTGGGGAAACTATACTTGGCCTCCATGTCATAAGCAACGATATTTCTTGCATGAAATTCTTGGCCACTTAACTCATCCTTGCAAAGATTTGGCATGTCACACAGTAACTGTAGTTTTTGGAATAATCAGTGGGGGTGCATTGAACCCACAGCACACCTTGAAGCACCTAACTTAGACACTTAGTTTTTTCACAAGGAATGAAACTGGAAAGGATTCATACTGTTACTGGAAATCTGGTTGTCACACCAGACAACAAAGCTAACCTCCTTAACAATTTCTTTGCCTCCATTTTTCTGAGCAGGGACGGGGCCATCCTCCCCCACTGGGATCCCGGACGGTCCCAAGGCAGGCACAGCCAGGCCCAGGGTCAGTGAGGACCTAGTCAGGGAACTTCTGGTGGGACTAGACATGTTCACATCAGCAGGTCCTAACTATCCCAGGGTGCTGAGGGAATTGGCAGAGGTCATTGCGGGACACCTGGCACAGCTTTACAAGCACTCATAGTGCTCTGGCAAGGTGCCAAAGGACTGGAAAAGGCTAATGTGGTCCCCATTTTCAAAAAAGGGAGGAAGGAGGACCCGGGAAACGATAGGCCAGTTAGTCTTACCTCGATCCTGGGCAAGCTCTTTGAGAAAATTATCCAGGAGCAGATCTGCGAGGGACCAGCAGGAAAGATTATGCTTAGGGGCAACCACCATGCGTTCATTAGAGGCAGATCCTGTCAGACCAACCTGGTGGCCTTCCATGACCAGGTCACAAAATCCTTGGATGCAGGTGTCGCAGTGGACGTAGTCTTTCTGGACCTTAGGAAGGCCTTCGACACTCTCTTACCCCATTCTCATCAAAAAATTAGGTGACTGTGGCATTGAAGCCTACATAGTCAGATGGGTCACAAATTGGCTGGAGGGCTGTACCCAGAGAGTGGTGGTGGATGGGTCGTTTTTGACCTGGAGGTATGTGGACATTACAGTTCCCCAGGGCTCGGTCCTCAAACCCGCACTGTTCAACATCTTCCTCAGTGACTTGGACAAGAGGTGAAAAGCACCTTGTTCAAGTTTGCAGATGACACTAAGGTGTGGGGAGAAGTGGGCACGTTAGAAGGGAGGGACAGGCTACAACTAGACCTGGACAGGTTACAGGGGTGGGCAGATGAGAATAGGATGGGTTTCAACACTGACAAGTGCAAGGTGCTGCACTGGGGGAGGAAGAACCAGCAGCATACCTACAGGCTGGGGAACTCCCTTCTCCATCAGCACACAGGCAAAAAAGGACCTTGGAGTCATTATTGATTCCAAGATGAACATGGGCCACCAATGTGAGGACGCGGTCAGTAGGGCCAACCACACCTTGTTATGCATCCACAGATGCATCACGAGCACATCCAAGGAGGTGATCCTCCCCCTCTATACAATATTGGTCAGGCTGCAGTTGCAGTACTGCATCCAGTTCTGGGCACCGCACTTCAAGAGGGATGTCGACAGCATGGAGAGGGTCCAGAGGAGGCCACTCACATGATCGGGGGCTGCAGGGCAGGCCCTACGAGGAGGGGCTACAGGACCTGAACCTGTTCAGCTCCCACAAGAGAAGGCTGAGAGGGGATCTGGTGTCCATCTATAAACTAGCCAAGGGGGACCAGCAGGCAATGGGAGAGTCCCTGTTTCCCCGAGCAGTACCGGGAAAGCAAGGAATAACAGCCTTAAGTTGACTGAGAGTAGATTCAGGCTAGATATCAGGAGGCACTGCTTCACAGTCAGGGTGGCCAGGATTTGGAACCAACTTCTGGCTTGCTCCTACCCTGGGGGTCTTCAAAGGGAGGCTAGATAATCACCTTGCAGGGGTCATTTGACCCCAGCATTCATTCCTGCCCATGGCAGGGGGTCAGACTTGATGATCTGCTCAGGTCCCTTCCGACCCTACCAACTATGAAACTATGGACAAAGGCTGATTCCAGGGTCACTGGAAGAACTGGAAGAACTGCATGAATCGCCTTGGAACAAAGAGCAGGCATAACCTGCCTGGAGCTCCCTACCAGTGAAGCTGAAGTAGATGTTCACACTACAGTATTTAGAAAGCCTTCAAAACCTCATAGTGTTTGACTTACTGCTCAGAAGAAACAAGGCCACAGATATATATCACTCAGATTCTCCAGCCCTCTACCATTAGCCCCATTCCCTAAACCACGTGGCAGCAGCTGTCATAGAATCATAGAAGTCAGGTCGGAAGAGACCTTGTAGATCTTCAAGTCCGACCCCCCCCTCCTGAGCAGGAGAAAAAACTGGGCTCAAATGATCCCAGCTAGGTAGGCATCAAGCCTCCTCTTAAAGACCCCCAGGGTAGGAGCCAGCACCACTTCCCTGTCAAATCTCTCCTGACCTTTGTCTCTGACCTCTCTCACTATGCACCTAGGTTGCAAAGTGTGGGAAGATGTTCATACTGAAGATTGTTGAACCATTTGTTCTCAGATCACACTGTGCACTGCCCTGCAAGCCAATGCCCCCTCCCACTTGCAGTGATATAACTCCATGGGGGCAGATTCTGCCGTTTGTCATTAACATGTAATCCACAATGTTGCCATGACTTATATCGGCAAAAATCCAGATATGCACCAGTGTATATGATTCATTTGGCATAATCTTTGGGTAAGATGCATAACAACCTTGGGAGCAAGAGCCAGAAATCAGGGCCCCTCGTCTGATCTCATGACTCAGATTCTTGGCTGCCCAGTTCCAAGAAGAAGGGAATTAAATGTGTTCATAGTCATGCCTGTCTCACAAGTTAGTGATCAGGCTACTCCACTGAGACTTAGTTGCTGTGGGCTCAAATCCACCTCAGGCTAAGAGGAAGTCTAGAACCCAGGTCTTCCCTCTCCTCAGCAAGTGCTCTAATACGGTGGCTGGGGTCCACAGACTACATCTAAGCAGTCTGTGAAAGATGAATGGATCAAAATATGCGAATACCTACACTTACAATTCAAAGGGGTCTGCACCTCCATTCAAAATCATTTAGGGGTCTGCAAATGAAAAAATATTGAAAACCACTGTTCTAATCTGTGCCTGGAGGTAGCTGAAGTTCTGCCTATGAAAATGAACTTGAGGGCTTTGTGGTTCTGCACAAAGAGTAAAATGTTCCTCCATGGTGCATAAGCTATGTGCTAATTCCCCATGAAAATTAGGGGGTCTGAACCAGAGCCTTGCACAACATCATCAACAGCTCACAACATAATCAATATGTCCATGTATCTACCAGAAATACCTCTTCTGATTTGTTTCTTCACAACTACATCACGCTGGTAACTTGCAATCATCCTGTGATCAACTAGTATACTTAGGTCTTTCTCCACCTCTGCTCTTAAAAATGTCCAGGGGTGGACATTAACAACTTTTTAGGCAGCTTGTTCAAATGTCTGATTACTCTCTTAGAAAGTTCCAATTAATATCCAACCTAGATTTCCACTGCTGCAGCTTGAGTCCATTGTTCGTAGTCCTAGTTAGAGTATTTGCGATCTCTTTTAGATCCACATTTAGCAAACAGCTTCCAGCACTCATGCTGTTGTAGTGTGCTGGTTTCTCTCTCAGTTTATATTAATCTCCAGGCCATGAATTATACTGAAAGATCATATCAGTTCATTTCTGCCATGTCTGATCGCTCACCATTATAGGTGAATATACTGGAAAGATGAATGTTTTCCAGTGGTTACTAGGCTTCCACTGCAGCTCACAAAGTAAACACAAACATCATTATAGCAAAGCATTGTCTTCAGATTTGTTTGCACAAGATCCCAAAGGTCCTTTCCAAGACACATATCCAATTTATGCTTCAAAGGCAAAGCACATGAATTGTAGACTAAGCACTTAAGTGATTCAATAGGCCTGTTGCTTCTTGTAGGAATACGTTTTCAGGGAAGAGAGAGAATTTATTTAGACTTTTAAATGAATGTAACTCTTGTTTAAAAGTCAAGAAGTGACTATTGTTTTATTTTCTCTGTGTGATATTAAGTTGTGATTAATGATTATGTCATAGATGCTTAAGTGCTAATTAATTATCACAAGCTTCTGTGTATCTTGGAGTAGGAGACATAGGTTGCAAAGGAAAAAAATGGGTAAAAAGAACTTGAAAATGTCATTATTATAGATTTTGTTAGAACGTGAATCTTTTCTTCAACTTAGAGAAAATATAAACCCGACTAAGTTACCTATGTCTTTGACAGTTATAGACTATTTACAGTGTAGGGAAAAAGGTGAGCATTCCTGGAGCTGATGGTGGGGATCAGCTTGATTCCTAACAGAATACAAGTTGCCTTGCAGCTCCTTTAATTTTACCCAAACGCAACAGTTCTTAACAAGATTTTGATCAGAACCTACATCCTTTGCACCATATACCTGACTCTCCTATAAAACATCAGGGGATGTAAAGATGTAGTGTATGGATATCTGCACCGGGTACGGAGGCCACCATTTTGTTTTGCATTACAGAGATGGGAAAACAGAATTAAGGAGTAAGATCTAGCCCCTAATATCAAATAATAATAATCTGCATGTAAACATACACAGAGAGACATCCTCTTTCTTTAATATAATTGTTCCAGGTGTGTCCTTTGTTGTTATGAAAGATGTTCCATTGAAGTTCTAATTACAAACTTTAATTGTTATAGTTTTACATTTTGTCAAAATGTCATTTTTGTGAAAAAATATTGCAGTTAAACTCTCTAAATTGAACATATTCCCTGTGTTTTTCTAAAAATGTCAAATTTTTACAAAAAGAATAATAAAAAAAAAGTTTTGCAAATTCGTTGGCCAGCTGTGTTCAATCATCTGCTAGGCCTGTAAATTAGATCTAGCCACACTAATCATTGTGAACAGGTTATTGAATACACTTGTACCTTTTGTTTTCAAATTGTCCGTGAATCATTCGCTATTTTAACAAAAATGTTATTCACAATTTTATAAGCCTTGAAGGGCACACTGTTATTTAAACTAATCTAGCAATTATATTTGTTTCAAACTTGAATGGTGCCTAGCCCAAGGTCAGGGAGAGGAGTAAAATGACTGAAGCTGGGCAGCCATATTAGAGGATGTGAGTAGGAAGCCAAGGACTGCATGTACAGGGGGCCAGCACTATTATAGTTAATTGAAACTGTATACTTTGCATAGCTCTGTCAGGGTTACCAACTGTCTATCAAAAAAAGAAAAAGACTAGCTTTAAAAAACAAAACAAAACCCTAAGCAATAATGAGCTTAATTCAAGATCATTTGCTGAATGAGACTGCATGCAAATGTTGATGGACAGAGCAGAGTAGCACCACCTTGTGTCTAAGCAGTAGTGAAGCTCAGTGCCCTGTAGGGTGCTTTCCATCATGTTTTGTGGCCCACAGATGCCCCCATAGATCCTTTTCCCCCTTCAGCTTCATGCTGCTACTGCATCTTGCTGGCCTGCAATCAGTTGCTTGCCTCCAAGATAGGCAGGGTTGCACAATCCTGGAGAGTCTGAGGCACTGGGCAAGACAGGGAGGAGAGCAGTACAACTGGGATAGGGATAGCAGGACTAAGTTAGGGCTGTGGGGATCAGCATAGTGCAGGGTGTGGATGAAGATGTCAGGGTGTTGAGTGAGTAGGGGCACCCCTGAAGTATAGCAGCGTGGTGCCAGTTGCTGCTTCCCAGGACCTGGCAGAAGGACTACATTTACATCCTGTTAAACATCTGTCATTAAAAGAGTTTTATATCAGTAAAAATTTGCAGATTATCAGTAAAAAAATAAAGTCTAGATTGGTAACTCTGATCCATGTGTAGTGTAATGTGAATGTTACCCATTGCATGGGAGAGAGGATGACTAACTGGAGTGATGAATATAGGCTGCTGACAGATGTGGAAAAAAACAAATAAACCAAAATGAGCTTTACTGGAAGAAGCAGTATGTTACTTCTACCCGTGCTGCAGTGTCTGTACAGAACAGGCACTTCAGTGGGGCTTTTGGCACTTTTTTCCAAAGCTGGGTCAATCAGCAATTAGCTAAAAGCATCACAGAAGCCCCAGTAAAGCGCCCAATCTATACAGATGTTGGGTGAGCTAGGTCCAACTAATATGATGCCTCTTCTGGGAATGCAGAACTCAAAGTAAAGAGACGGGAGGGGTTGGGGGAGAAGGGGTGGTTTGCTTTGTTTTTGTTGGCGGGGTTTGTGTGTCTATAAGCAGCCATATTGTATATCCATATATATCCCTTTAATTGGGACTGGGAGGAGAGGAAAAAATTTGAATTTGAATTAATTGGATTTTTTAATTTCCCTTTGTTTGTTTTCTACTAATATATGTACAGGTGATGCCTTTTTAGATCAAAAGTTTCACAGAAAGGTAGTTATGTTAACACTCATGCAATTACATATATGTAAAAGCCCTTGCAATACAAATGGTGAACCACCTTGAAAGCACTTCGTAGGGTATAACAGGGAGACACTGCCCATTATGGAAATGTTCAGGAAAAGCACCCAATTTGTTGAGAACTTTCTGTCAGACCCATGGAACTGGGTGACATATTGACTGTTTGCCCATCCAGGATACCCACTATGGACTTTGGTGAAGTGCCCATTACTTTCTGACAGTGATGAGATGCTCAAGCAGATTGAGATAACTAAAGGCTTCATTCCCAATTAAGTCTTCCCGGCTGGTGGTGGACAACCAGAGATTGACAACAGCTGGGTGGAAACATTGTATAAAGGACTGTTGGTGCAATCAGCTTTTCCCCAGAAGGGACCAGAGACAGCAAGCAGCCTGCATGGAGACACAGGCAATAAGAGAGAGATTCGTCAAGAACTTCTTGTTGAAGCAGCGAGTGTTGGGCATCCAACCCATTGGAAGACGAGTTGCTGATTCAGCCAGATGATTGCAGCTTCATCCAGATCTGTGACAGGGATGTTGCTGCTGTGAATTGATAAGCAGGGTGGGCTTGCAAACGTCCACTCAGTGAGTGTTTATTGTGGGACTTATACATGAATTGGAAACATGTAGGGAGAGCCAGCTGAGGGACCTATAGCTGGCAGCTAGCAGAGTTGCACTTCTTGTGAGCGGGCATTGTTGATGCTCGTTACTAAAACTAAGTGAGCACTCCTCTCGTGTGGTGTCCCCCTTTAATCACTCCCATCAAAGTCATTACTGGTGAGATTAACACCAAAACAAGGGAAAACAAAGCTATAACATCTTGTTGTGTGGCTTAGAAGAACACGCTCACATAGGGTTAAAAATCATCCATTAAAAAGCTGTATGATACAGCTTGAGTAGCCAATCACAAAGAACAAATATTTGATTATGAATAGCTTATAATGACCTTCTTTTGTAAAGTATTTTGACATTTACTGAGGAAAAGTGCTAAGAGCCATTTGATATTGTTGTTCTTGCAATAAGAGGATAATAGCTGTAATAAATAGCTCACAAACCATATCCATAAGTCAAAATATATCTGCATCTTTTATTTGTTCAAATATAAGTATATTTTTAAAGCATAAAGTCTCGTCACAAATAATTTGCAAACATGAGGAGGAAGCAACTAAATTAAACAATTAAATAAGTTGTTCCCTACAAGTAGCCCCACCAGCTTTAATTGGCACCACACAGAGGTCACTGAAGACATCACAGGATAACAAGTTCTGATCACTACCAAACTGAATGGATTTCAATTAGGCCCTTCCTACATAAGTAATCCCATAAGCTGCTCTGGGTCTTCATTTTCCCCTGTTTTGTAAATCTTTTAAAACATAGACATAGAAACAAAGGCCCATATCTAAAGATGTGTGGAAAACATAGGAAGGAGGAAAAAAAACCTTAACAGTTTGAGCCAGACATGTTACCACATGGTTTACATTACAGCCCAGAGTATTAGGGCTGGACCACCACAACACACAAGTGGAAGTGTGAGTCTGGGAGCCATTGAAGTTTGAACATGGAGAATTTTCCCAGTGTATCACAATTACAGAAACATCTGTGCAAAATAACTTTGTGCTGATCTGCTGTGAAAATGGAGTGCTCTACAGCCCTCAAGACTTTTAATCCCTTGCTTGTTATCAGGTGATGATGTATAAAGCAGTCAGTGGTGAGTTCAGAAACCCAAAAAGGTTTCTTTTAAGTTTCTTCCAAGAACACCTTTTATCTTTCACTTGTACTTATCAGTTGAGATTCTTTCATGTTACATGTTTAAACTACTAAACCTTTAAAAGAAAACAGAAAGTATTTCCATCTAAACATAATCTCCCAGCACATAGAATCCATATAAGGGCCAAACCCCTTGCTGGTGTAATGAACACGACTAAAGGCCCATTCCAAGGTTCCAGGCCAAAACACAGTTTGCAGCTGGCCCACAGTTAAAGGAGGACATGAAGGTAAGACAGAGCAAACAAGGGGCTTGAGAAAGATAATACAGTAAGAGAAGTAAAATGTGAGGTAATCGCTCTTTTATAGCCATGAGTGAACTAAATGCTTTTGAAAGTGATAGCTCTAGCTCCAGCCAGGAATAGCACAGAATAGTACTGTGCCAACTAGGTCAGCGCCACCTTTCATATACAGGGTTGGCGGGCACCTTAGACTTGGACAGCAAGTCAGCAACTCTGTGAAAGAAGGGGCAAGCAGCAAAGAAGTTTTATTTCGAGCAGGTATCTGAGACTCGGGGCTTCCTGAAGCTATTATGGAATGCCACTATTTATATACTACATCGACAAGGCCTGTACCCAAAGTCCTGTCCCATTCCCCCACCATATTCAACCCTACATTATTTTGTTGTCTATATAAATGGGGGCTCTAGAATTTGCAAACGGTTGTCAAAAATTATTTTTATTCAACTTCCATTTAAATTAATGAAAACACTCATTGATTTCAACTGAGGTTCAATCAGGCCTAATAGCAGGTTCATGTGACTAAAATCTGCACCCAGATGTTTCAAAATTAATCTCTTCCTGGCTGCTTGACACTGACCTGTCAGTAAAATAGCATCATGAGTCCAGTATCTCATTGATAATTTGCTCTCCTTTCACTGTGCAAACGCTCAGTACAAAACCATCTTGCTTGGGCATATGGGCTAGGGGCAGACATTCAAAAAGCCTGAGCCTGAATTGATTCAAGCTTTTGAGGTTAGTCTAAACTGGCTAGTCTAAATAACTTTGTAACTGTACAGACATCCTAGAAATGCAGGCACATGCCTGCAGTGGCTCAGGCTAGAAGCCGGTTGGGGGGAGGAGGGTGATGCTAGAGCAGCCCTCCCTTCCTTCCATAGCACTGAGCTGAGGAGAGGTATGGCGAGGCCCCAGAAGGAGGCTCTGATTAGCCCAGCAGGGAACTGATAACAGTGTTTATCACCCTTAACTCAGTGCTTATTATCCCATTAAGAAAATAACAAAGGGACGTTACCAGCTACCTGTTGATTCTGCCTGTTGATTCAACACAGACCATAGCCAGCATGTGGTCTGCTAGCTAATATACAGACACCTGTCCCCAAGGCAGAGGGGAAGAGGGGAATTCCTGCTTAGCAGGGAGTTGGGGAGACGGGTGAGCAGCCTGCAGTCCCTGCTGGAGCTACAGCCAGGGAGCAGAGGGGATGGGACAGCCCTGCTGTGGAGCAGAGAGCCCTGCCCAGCCCAGACAGTATGCCAAGATGTTGGGGGAGTCTGATTTATCTTAAACTAGCGAGGGGTTTGAGACAGACATTTCATAAACTGGCTTGAGCCAAATCAATTAAGATTGATACTACATTCAACCAGGTTTATCTCAAATAGGTTTCAGCTATTTTCAAACTGGTTTATGTGCACTGAGCTTCTATTCAGGTTTAAACCAGTTTTTGATCACTTAAACAGGTTTAAGTGTAATGTCTGTCCCTAATGAAGACAAGCAGGATAGCAGATTCTCCAGGATACACTCTCATACATCACCAAGTATTTGAGAAAGGATGAAACTATTAAACTTTCATGGTTACCTTACAGTCAAAAAGGTTTTCATTTTGCATATTTGCAATGTATGTAGAACTATATGTTCAGCTAGATACAACCCAGATGTCAGTAAAGTCACGGATGCTGGATATGGCAGAAAAAGATATTTCACTTTTGGCAAATTCTTGGGGTGGAGAGTAAAATGTATTATGCTACAACTGAAACGAGGAAATGAGGCTGTATGCTACAGCCTGTCCTCAGGAAAGATATATTCCAGGTTGACCTCAAACCACAAACAGTAAGGTTTGCACCAAACAATAGCTATCATAGTTTAACTCTCTTACCTAAAAAGATGTCTTTAAATCAAGTCTTACTAAAATGATTCCCTCAAATACTGAACCAACATAAGATCTCTGCAACATGTAAGCCCTGAAAAGATGGACTAAGAGGGTCTCTGCTGTTCCACAGGTGCTGACTTCTCCCGGGGGTGAATTGTGAAGTTAGTGGGCAATCTGGTCT
Source organism: Crocodylus siamensis (assembly GCF_052110815.1). Classification (NCBI taxonomy): domain Eukaryota; kingdom Metazoa; phylum Chordata; order Crocodylia; family Crocodylidae; genus Crocodylus; species Crocodylus siamensis. The sequence goes on along the minus strand of NC_143395.1, from coordinate 16,291,538 downwards.
TGTAATCCTTTCTTGCTTTATGAGTATTGTGAGGAGAGAGTTTTTTGGCTTTTCACTACCCAGTTAAACCCCCCTTTACTAGGCCATATAATATTTTATGCATGAAAAATCTATTGCATAAGAATGCTATTCCCAAAGGTTCGTAACTTTGTCAAAGTAAAGCAAATTTTCACCAAATCACTTCTTCCCAACAAAGATTATTTCAATGCCAAATTACAAGCCAGATTTCCTGCAGGTACAAATTGGCACAACTCCAGCGACTTTAATGGAGTTTCAGCCATTTATGCCAGCAAGAAATTTGTCCCTTTATCCTTTTATCCTAACAACTTTGATGAAAGATGTACTCAAAGTAGTATGTGAGTTGGTTGTTTTTTTTTTAATAATGGAAGACTTGTATTTTTTTTAATGTTTGCCTGCTCCTTTGTAAGAATAGTTGGAACATTTTTGCATGACCTAAGCACATGACTTTTGAGAGTGAATAATGAAAACTGTAGATATCTGTAAGGGATCAAAAACAAGGGGTTGAAATGGAGTTACAGAACCTTAACTACAGTACTTCTTGTTTCTCCAGCTAATATAATGATTAAGTAATAAATTAATAAATGTTAACTAGACAAGGTTGAGTGATATCTTTTATTGGACCAACTAAATAGTTGGAAAAATAGTTCTTTGCAGGCTTTTGGACACAAACACTCTTCTTTAGACATACGGAGAGTTTGCTGATGTTTTGTGTGCTCTGGGCATCACCCAGCTGCCCTGGGCATGGAGTTGCCCAACTATGCCTCTGACAGTATGATTGTTCATAGGAGAAGGCATAGAAAACCAGAATTAACTTGGATTATGTTTCATACCATAGATCTAAATGCTCTGTTGCTCTGCCTCATATAATCCTTGAAAAATGTTGCAAAGGGAGTGCAAAATCATTGTAAAATGCTGTCATTCTGATATGCAGCTTCAGGACAAGAGAGATCAATGCTTAAAATATATAAGGGTAGGAGAAATCCCCTTCTTATTTCTCTTTTAAATAAAAGAGCAAAGAAACTGAAAGAGACAATTGTTCACTTTACTATGCCCTTTCTCTAATTAGGGTTTTACTGTATCATCATTTTTCTATGCTGCAAGGATTATAAGAAAAGCAAGTTTTAGATATGGGTCTTGATTTTTCTCTTAGCTACGGAAGTATAAAATCAGGAGTACCTTCATAGGACAAACCCAATTCTGAGACGATATCCATATAGGCAGTCACTTATAGAACCAATTATCCACCCATAAAGACTTCACTGCAGGATAAGAGCCTACATGAAAGCTAAGTTGAGGCTACCATCTTTAGAAAACCTGGACACTTATGTCAGACAAACTCTGAATATTTATTGGGAAATGTTCATCCTTTGAAATGGGAGTTATAGAAGGGGTAAAACTAGCACAGACAGAATCCAGATCATAGCTTTTGTTCTATAGCTAAACAATTTCTAATGGGGCAAAGTTTGTACATATTTCAATAGACTATCCGGTCACGCCAAGGGTAACCTGTGCTCTTACTGTCCAAGGCCCTTAGCAAAGAGTCAGCAGATTTGCTGTAGGAAAAACAATCAGAAATAAGATTCTGTTAAAAAAATCCCATTCATCTAACTACAAAGTGAGTTGCAATAAATACAGTATTGAGAAACATAATGGCTTAGTGGGATTTTAAGTAGTGTCTGTATTCTCACTACCTCCTTACCCCGGCTTTCACATATACATACACACACATGCTGTCCCACACTCTCCATCGTGCTGCTCAAAGCAAACACTGGATATGATGGACAAACACTGCAAGCACAGATGTGTCCATTATAACCAGCATGAGACATGCTCATGAAGAGCACTGTCACTTCTGAAAGTCCAAGTGTCTCCGGCTGAGAAAAAGCAGTAGGGTGTGAGAACAAAAGAAAGCAGTGTTGTGATTAGGGCAGGGCTAATGGCTCATTAACAGTATCCAGGGCCCTGGGTCTGCAGTTTAGAAGTTAAAGATTTATTTCAGAATTAACTTGGGCTTTTATTTTATTTTTTTTCTCCGATATCTCCCCCCTCCCCTGTCTTTGGACAAGGATTTTAGCTTCCACCTTTGGCCTTTCATTTGATGGCTCCTAAAATGTCTGGCAAATGAAAACACACTGAGCTATTGAAAACCATCTTTCTATTTCACTCTGAAAACAGTAAGGGGGAAATGACATGGTCCTGGAAAATAGGAGTTGTTCTCCATCCTGGAAACCTTGGCATTTTGACCATTTGACTGAAATGAAAAAGCATGTCTTCCCTGTAGCATGTGCCTGGTTCTGGGCTTCCAGAAATGAATGGCAGAAATAACCAAGTCTCCATCTATAAAATGGAGCTATCCACAGCACATATCCTCGTAATGTGCCTACACTGACACTGCCATTATTAGTATTGGTGCTAGGGAACATAATCCCAAATTCTTAACACTTCACTAGTTTAAGTCACCATTGGAGTCATTTTGAGTTAATGAAAGACAGGCATGTCCTTCCTGAGCTCCTGCATCCTTAGCCTGAGAAGCATCCTTAGCCTGCCCACACATTTAACAGTGTCACTTCCCGCTCCCATCCCCATTCCTTACTGATGTCCTTTCCAAATGGTGCCAGGTCAAGAATCTAGCCTAGTCTGATGAGCTGTTTCTGCTTTTGATTGCACTATTATTGTAGCAAATGTAAAAGAGGGCAAGGAAAGCAGTAGGGTACATTTCAACCATAGTTTCACACCCTCTGAAGGCCACAAAAAATCCTGGGAAGGAGGTTATCTGGACTTCATGTTTATATGGACTCAAATTCTTTACTGGGCTCACTGCCCCCAGGCTCGGTTCAGTTGCCCGGGTTGGCACCTCTCAGCTTAGCCCCCAGTCTAAAGGCATTTATACATGTGCTCTGGGAATGGCAGGGGGAGGGGGTGAAGGACACGTTAATTACAGCGGCTCCAAGAGCTGCTTTAATTGAAGTGCCCAGAGCGTCTTGGGTATCAGCATCCCCATGCTAAAATATGGAGGCAGGGACACTTTAACTAAAGCTTGTTGAGCAAGCTTTAGCTAAAGTGCCCCACCAACATTTTTCAGTGCAGGGACACTGATACACAAAGCACTGGAGTCTGCTGGAGCGCGATAATTACCGAAATTAATTGTGTCCACCTTAACGTGCTGTAATTACAGCTCATTGGAGCAGCCTCACTGCATGTGTATAGTAGGACTTTGTGAAACAGCACTGTTTCATTTCAACTTCTGTTTCGATGATTGCAAACCAGTTTTCATGGATGAGCCTATGAGCTGCACTTCATCAGCCTTCCAGGTACAGCAACTCATGGACTCAGTATAGACAGTGGAAGTCTGACGCACTACAACCTGCCAGACATCTGACTCCCCAGGTACCTCTGCACTTTTACCTGCATTACTACATCCCCCTACCCCCCACCCTCACCCCCTGAAGCCTCCATTTCCATTTTCACTGACTCGCTTTCTTGCCTGCATTGCATGCCGGCCTCTGGGCTCTTTACTATTCCTTCCATCCAGGAACAGCACACACATATACCAACTGCAGGTACTTCCTCAGCCTGACAAAGGGTTTTTCAACCCGAAAGCTGGCATCCTCCTTCTCAGTGCAAAGAATGATGATGTCATTGGGATAATGGAGACCTGGTGGGACTCCACCCATGACTGGACCACGGGTATAGAGGGCTATACCCTGTACAGGAGGGATCGTGTTGACAAAAGGGGCGGGGGTGTAGCTCTCTATGTGAAAGAAAGCTACATGTCCCTGCAAGCTGATGTTGGTGACCGGCATGGATGGCTAGAGACCCTCTGGGTAAAAATTCGTGGGGAATACAGCACAGGGGACACAACGGTGGGAGTCTACTACAGACCTCCCACTCAAAGTCCTGAGCTTGACCAGGAGTTTGCCCAGGAACTGACTGAGGCCGCTTGCTCCAGGACCTTGGTTGTCATGGGTGACTTCAATTACCCGGACATCCCGTGGGAAGATCACTCAGCAAAATCCGAGCGGTTGCAAAGCTTTCTCTCGTGCGTGGATGACCTCTACCTGACTCAAGAAGTCTATGGGCCAACAAGAGGCAAAGCGCTGCTTGACCGGGTACTGGCTACGGGGGACAACCTAATTGGCGACCTAGTGATCGATGGGAAGCTGGGTGACAGCGACCACGAGCTGATCACCTTCACCATCCACCGTAAAGCTGGCAAGTCAGTCAGCAACACAGAAGTCCTTGACTTCAGAAAAGCCAACTTTGACAAGCTCAAGAGGCTTGTCGGCCAGGCCCTTAGGGACCATGACCCCAGGGAGAGGGGAGTTCAAGAAGAGTGGTTGCTTCTCAAGGAAGCAATCCTCAATGCACAAGCTAAATCTATTCCAACACAGAGGAAAGGCAGCAAGAAGGCACAGCAGCCCTCCTGGCTCTCCAGGGACCTACCGGAGCTCCTGCGGCTAAAAAGGAAAGCCTACAAAGGATGGAGGACGGGATTCACCTGCAAGGAGGATTATTCTGCACTGGTCCAGTCCTGCAGGGAGCAAACCAGGAAAGCCAAGGCTGCAACTGAACTCCAACTAGCTTCAAGCATCAAGGACAACAAAAAGTCCTTTTTCAGATATGTGGGGAGCCGGAGGAAAAGCAAGGGCAACGTTGGACCCCTGCTAAACCAGATGGGGCAACTGACAACTGACGCCCAGGAAAAAGCCAACCTATTAAATAGGTACTTTGCGTCAATCTTTAATCAGTCCCATGGGACACCCATGCCTGCTATGGGACAGGGAGATCCAGGTGGTGGGGATCCCCTACCCTCCATAAATGCTGACCTCGTGAAGGAACACCTTGAGAAGTTGGATACCTTCAAGTCAGCCAGCCCTGACAATCTGCACCCCAGGGTACTCAAGGAGCTGGTGAGCGTCATAGCTCAGCCCCTGGCACGGATCTTTGAAAACTAATAGCACTCTGGTATAGTGCCCGAAGACTGGAAGAAGGCCAATGTGGTGCTGATCTTCAAGAAAGGGTGGAGAGTGGATCTGGCTAACTACAGGCCCATTAGCCTGACTTCTATCCTGGGGAAGATCTTAGAAAAGTTTATTAAGGAGGCCATCTTTGATGGACTGGCCCAGGCTAACATCCTAAGGGATAGCCAGCATGGGTTTGTTGTGGGTAGGTCTTGTTTGACCAATCTCATTTCCTTCTATGACCGGGTGACCTATCACCTGGACGAGGGAGAAGAGATTGATGTCATATATCTTGACTTCAAAAAAGCTTTTGATCTGGTATCCCATGATCCCAAACTGGCCAGTTGTGGCCTTGGCTCCACCACGATCTGCTGGCTGGGAAATTGGCTCCATGGTCGGACCCAGAGGGTTGTGATTGATGGCAGTCACTCATCGTGGTGCCCTGTGACCAGTGGGGTCCCTCAAGGCTCTGTCCTGGGACCCATACTGTTCAACATTTTCATTAATGATGTGGACATTGGAGTCAGGAGCGGACTGGCCAAGTTCGCAGATGACACCAAACTCTGGGGCAAAGCATCCACGCCAGAAGATAGGCGGGTGATCCAGGCTGACCTGGACAAGCTCAGCAAATGGGCAGATGAGAACCTGATGGTGTTTAACACCGAAAAATGCAAGGTTCTCCACCTTGAGAGGAAAAACCTGCAGCATCCTTATAGGCTCGGCAGTGCTACTTTGGATAGCACTACAGAAGAAAGAGACTTGGGGGTCATCATTGACCACAAGATGAACATCAGCCTGCAGTGCGATGCTGCGGCTAATAAAGCAACCAAAATGCTGGCGTGCATCCATAGATGCTTCTCGAGCAAATCCCGGGATGTCATTCTCCCCTTGTACTCAGCCTTGGTGAGGCCGCAGCTGGAGTACTGCGTCCAGTTTTGGGCTCCACAATTCAAAAAGGATGTGGAGAAGCTTGAGAGAGTCCAGAGGAGAGCCACGCGCATGATCAGAGGTCAGGAAAACAGATCTTACGATGACAGGCTGAGAGCCATGGGACTCTTTAGCCTGGAAAAGCACAGGCTCAGGGGTGATCTGATGGCCACCTATAAGTTTATCAGGGGTGACCACCAGGATCTGGGGGAACGTTTGTTCACCAGAGCGCCCCAAGGGATGACGAGGTTGAACGGTCACAAACTCCTGCAAGACCGTTTCAGGCTGGACATAAGGAAGAATTTCTTTACTGTCCGAGCCCCCAAGGTCTGGAACAGTCTGCCAGCGGAGGTGGTTCAAGCACCTACATTGAACACCTTCAAGAGTAAATTGGACGCTTATCTTGCTGGGATCCTATGACCCCAGCTGACTTCCTGCCCTTTGGGCAGGGGGTTGGACTCGATGATCTCCCGAGGTCCCTTCCAGCCCTGATGTCTATGAAATCTATGAACTCTATGAAATCCCAGGCAGCTAAGCTGAGCTCACCTGGAGCCTCACAACCCAGTGCAATCAGCAAGCCTCAGGCCTGTCATAGACGTGGCAGGTCTGGGCTTTCCCCAGCCAGGACTGTCTGCATGTGTGTATGGCTGGAGGTTATAGTGCTTCCTATCCACCTTTTATCAGGGGGGTCCTTGGTCCTGGTATTTCCTGGGCCTGCCACGCCACTAGCAGTCCCACCAGGACTCCCTGACCCTAGCAGAGTGCAGTTTTAGGAACACCAGCTGCTTCACCAAACCAGGATCCAAGGATGTGTGGTGGGGTGTCACAACATCCCCAGAAATGCTGAACAACCTCTTGTGCAGAACACTGGTCAGTGGACAGGACAAGTGTTCGTGGGTAACCATGGCTAGATCCAAGCACATCTGGCTAAGGCTTGCCCAGTAGGCCAAGGGGTCATATAGCAGTGGCTCCACATCCTCAGCAAGATGGGCAGCCACCAAGGCCTGAGTGCTACCTGCCTGATGGTGGGGTCTGGTGCCTCTGGACCCCACCATGGAAGCATGCCCTTGGCAGACATTGGTAGCACCTGTGGTGGAGGAGGTGACTGGCTGATGGATAGCATGCTAGCATGGGACAGTGGATCTCCCTCTTCCATGTCCCCCCTCCTCTGCCATTCTGCCTTCCTGATTCTTTTCATCAGCACCTCCATCCACTGATCCAGGGTTTGGCTGCTGCATATGCTGCCTTTCACCATTGGGTCACATGTGGCAACCAGCACAAGAACCATACTGGACCGCAAGGGATCAAGCCATTTCCTGATGCCCTCTTTCAGCCACCTCACCAGTGCCTGCACATCTGGTGACAACATCTTGCCCCAGCCAGGAACACTGATTCCCTGGAAACTCTCCATCTGGCTCTGAAGTTCTCTTACTACAGGGATCACCTGGCTAAGGATGGCAGTGCCAGTGCAGAGGGTCTCACTGGCCTCAAAAAAGGGCATGAGGACCACCAAGATCTGGGAGATAGTATCCCACTCAGCTCTGTTAACAGGGCCAGTAATCCCAAACCCCCTGAGCAAGGCCATCTCATGGATGCCCTTCTGTTGCTCCACCAGCCTCTCAAGCATCAGGTATGTGGAGTTCCAATGAGCCTCCACATCCTGCATGATTTTGTGCTGCAGGATGATCAGTTCTGCTTATTTGTCCCACAGCATCTTACCCCCGTTGATGCTCTGGTGGAAGTAGCCTGCCACCTTCCTGCATTTTGAAATGAGCTTACTGGTGGTGCTGACACCATCACCAGCAGCCCTGTCCCCTTCCAAGGTGTCCCTGACAATGAGATGTAACTTGTGTGCCACACAGTGGATGCCAACAAAGCTGGCATCGCATACCGCCTTGACCATATTGGCCCTATTGTTGGTGACCGCGAACCCGCAGGTGAGCCACCCCTACACAAAAGGGTTCATGGTTCCCATGATCTGTGTTGCCATTTGGGACTTATCCATCACCTCAGCTTGAAGGAGAGCCCACTGATGGCCTGACTGTTTGCCTCAGTGCCCTGTGAGGGAGAGGTAGGTGTGATCTCCACTCTGGCTGCTCCAGATGTCCGAGGTGAAGTGTAAAGCCACCTGCAGACCTGCTTTGAGCACCTTCTCTATCAAGTAATCCCTGCATGCCTCATACAGGGAGGACACCACCGTCCTGCTGAAGGTGGTGCATGCGGGCATTTGGGAATATGGGGCCATGAGCACAAGGAGCCACTTGAACCCTGGCCACTCAACTAAGGAGGGCTGGCCATCCAGAGCAAGCATCTCCCCAGTGCCCTGGGTAATCTTGCTTGCCCTTGCAATATGCCCCACTTTCTGTCCACCTTTCCCCCACTGTTCCAGGGTGGCCTGTCTCTGCTTTGGGGTGATGGGGGCTTTGGAACAAGAGGGGAACTTCCTTTTGGGCATGCTCCTGCTGGTGCCAAGCTGAGGAGGAGCAAGGGTAAGGGAGTGGTGTCTGCAGAGATGCATCAGCATCCCCATGGTGGTCATGTGTTTTGTTCCCTTGCCCCAGGTGGTTTTGGCTCAGCATTGCAGGTACATAGCATATGTGGGATCATCTGCCAGCTCAAAATGATCCCAGACCATACTACCCGCTCACTTCTAGGGTGCGGGTGCATGTGTTGTTGCAGCAATTTCTCACTCCTCAGCAGGCAGAGGCACAGCAACAAGAGGAGTGGACTGAGCTGCTCTGCTTGCCTCTACAACTTCTACCTCAGTCTCCTCTGAAGTGCCTTCTGGGGAAGGAGAGCTAGCTCTAGGGGAAACTTGAGGGGTGTCGAGCACAAACTCAGGTGATTCCAGCCCATTTCCAGAAGTTTCCTCGCTAAGGCACTCAAATCCAACTCCAGCTCCAGCTCTTCCTCTGGCACTGGAAGGCTCAATATGGGAAGTGAAATGGGGGTGGAAGAAATTGTCATGTTGGTGCTGGTGCTACTGCTTGTTGTCATGGTGGTTGTGGGGGATTATAGCTGGTGCTCTTGGAGGGGACGCAGTCTCAGGCACAGGCAGTGGCACTGGCACTGTCCCCTCTCCTTGCTACTCATGGAAGCCTCATCCCTTCTAGCTGTAGGAAAGAGGCTGCATCTCATTGAGGGGGGGGAGTTACACCTCTCACTCTACCCCCTCTTCCACCCTTCCCTGAAGGCTTGCCAGCTGCCTTTCCATAATGCTTTGTGGTGTGTTTCATAGTGTCTTGTTTTTATAAAAATATATATGTAACCCAGGTACACCCAAGGGTGTGCCCTATTCTCAATCGGATGGGATGGAAAGGCAGGAGGGGGTGCTGTGAGAGGGATGCCAGAATTTTGGGTAGATCCCTCTTTTCTCTACTGAGTTAGCCCAGGCCCAAAGTTCTTAACTATATAAAATTTATTGAGTTACCAACATTTATATATAAAACTCTTTAAGATAGATATAATTACAGATATAGACACAAATATACATATAAAGGTCTGTTAGCAAGAGGAAGTCAGCCCTAGAGAGGTGCATTCGGGTAAGCACCCATGCCTCAGGCCCAGAAGAGGGGTGGATCCCAGGACAGTCAATCCGCAAGTTTATATCACAAGAGGGTTAGCTAATAAAGACACCCTTACAGAGCCCATTATACAGAATTAATACACCCAACTATTTATAACACCAACAATAACAATAGATACCAAACAGGAAACAACTATACCAAATATTACATGCACCCTATCTGGGTTCCAACCACTTGGCCCCTCAAATGAGATAGGGTCTTCTCCCCCTAGGCCCACTCCCCCCCAGGGCCCCTTTGCCTTGGGGCGCCTCTCTTGCAGGACCTGGGTTCCCGGTAACTCACAGTCCTTCTTCTGGGGGCTGTCAGTCTGACCTCTGGGTTCCCACACCATCTTGGGCCTCCTGAAGCCATTGGCTTCGAGTTGAGGATTCTTCCCTCTGGGCTCTGGGCCCCGCATTGGTCAGCCAGGGAGCTCCTATGAGAGCCAAGCCCTCACTGGCTCTGGTTCCCCAGCCTCACACCAGGGGTCTTTCCCATTCCCAGGCCCTGCTCTGAACACTGGAGCTCTTTTAATTTAATGCTGAGCCACACTGTGGGGCTCTGGTTATCCGGCCTAGAGCCGGGGCTAACTTGAGCAGCCTCAAGCTGCTCCCAGGGCTGGCTCTCCATGCACCAACCTGTGCACCGTGTGGGGCCCAAGCAGCCTCAAACTGCTCCCAGAGCCTGAGCACCATGCACCAATCCGTGTATCATTGAGGATCCCAATGATGGTCTTCTCTGGAGCGCCTCTCTCCTCAACTTCCCTCGCTGCATCTGCCCAGAGTGCTAAGCCCACTGGATGTTTATTTACACCAAGACCCCACCTCTGAAATCTGCCGGACCTGCAAAGTGCAGTCTTCAATCAGGTCTAGGGGCTTCTTGCATCCTGCCCCCATTCTGAGCAGGGGAAAGGCAAGCTCCTCCCAGCTGTTACCTGACTGGTGCAAATGTTCGACCAATCAGAAGTGTCCTTCTCCAAGCCAGCCCTGCCAGGCAAAAGCAGCAAGCCCACCACTTATAAATGTGTCTGTGTTCCTATAATTCTATAATGTATGTAATGTGCTGCAGGGTATAAATGTATAAAAATAAAATATAAATGTATCTCCCTTCCTATATAAATTCTATAGTGTAAAATCCAATATAATTATAAAATTGAAAAGAATAAATCAATGAATATAATAATAAAATAAAAGGGTCTAGAAGAAAGCAAAAGGTATTGTGGAATCCCACTTGCTAGGCTAGCAAGTAGGAAACCATTCAAAACAATGTTAGTAGTAGCTTTCGTTGTCTAACGCTCCTGAGCTGCTGGAAGATAGCTCAGTAACTGTCAGAGCCCAAGGCAGAAAGCAGAGCGGTTCAAACAATGCTGCTTTTTATGCAGCTTTTCCATCCCTCCCCTAGAACACTGGGATTGGAAGGGACCTCAGGGAAGGATCACAGTCACTGGCCAGCTACACACAGTCAATATGAGAGCAGTACTTCCCCCTTCTTCTCCCTCCCTCTCCTTACTTTCTGTTTCCCTGAAGGCAAGACAAGCTTGAGCTTTGAAACTCAAAACACTTTAACACTTTCAAAACATTTCAGCTGCCCTTGTTTCATTTCAAGGCTGTTTTAAAGCCCTTTGTTTCTTTTTGATTTCCCTATTTTGAGCTCAAAATGAGTCGAAACAACATCAAAACAAAACAGCCAGCAAAATTTCACACAGCCCTAGTGTATAGACACCTTAACAGTCCTTTGTTAACTTTAGTGCCTTCCCTAGCCACCTTCAGTGGCCTGCTCTGCCTCTTCAGTCATCCAATGCCTCACAGCTCAAAACACAATGAGCAATACACCACCCCAAGACATTTGCAGGTGAGGAATCTTTCTGACAGCCTTCCCCAGGCTCCTACTCAGTCCCACTGCCTTCTACCAGCTCTGGCCCTCCTGAGCCTAGTCACATCTCCCTTAGTCTCCGGTTTTGTTTCTCAGCTTTATGCAAAGAGTTCCTTCTTCTTGCACAGGATCTAGGTCCCCCTGCTCGTTCCCTCTACTCCCAGCAGAGAGCTCCTGCCTCCAGCTCCATTCAGGTCAGACTGACGCCCCTGCCTCTGGTGGATGACTCAAATAGCCCCTGACTCTAACTCCTTCTGGTCACCTGCCCTGGAAGCTTTTCAGCAGGGTACAGGTGTTTTCCAGTGGTCGCATCAGCAGGCCATTACCTAATTACCTGCCAGCTGGTTATTTTCTGAAACTTTCTAACTCTACTGCCTAGCCTTGTTCTTAGTAAAAGGGCTTGGCCTCTGTTACACAAAGAAGTACTCCTGTTATAGGACTTCTAGTATGGAGCAATGATTTCCATCACTGTGTAGACTTGGGATGTCCAGCATGCTCCAGAATTTCCACAGCAGAAAGCAGACTTTCATGGAACTACATGAGGAGTTTTCTCTGCCTCTCCTGATTCAGGGTCTACAAACTGGGGAGAGCATGCCAATTCAGAATTGGATGTCTACTTCTGTTTGAAAGCTGACTACCTCAAGGTACATCTACACATGCACTTCACTGCAGAGCTGACTAAGGAGCTCCAGAGTAAAGTGTCACTGTCTACAAGTAAACCTATGTTAGGGCACAGTAAATAAATTAAGTCCATTGTAGAATAGTACTGTCCAGGACAAGTACTATACTACAGCAGAGTAGTTACATGTGCCAAAACTTATGTATAAACAGAGACCAGGGCTGGCTGGTGCACAAGGGTGCTATAATGCAGAGGCTGCCTGCCAGCTATCCCCACACTATAGCAATCTTTGTGCCACAGCCAACCCATCTGCAGCACATTAAGCCAGTTTGAAGCAGCACTGGTCTGGCAGGCTGACCCCCTGTGTTGCCTGCAAGCCCACAACTTCTCTGCTCTGGCTCAACATGCTATGGTCCAGGGCTCACATTTAAACACTGCACCTGGGAGAAATAAAATCTGCACCGGAGTTTAATTCTCTGTCCTAATTGCACCCTCAGACTGGTATAGGTTAGAGGCTAAACAGTTTGGTGCTGAGAAGGCAACTGCTGGCACCACAGTAGAATTTTGTCAGACCATTACTGTTGCAAATGATGTCCCTGGCACACTACCCCTGAAAGGCTCTTGTGGCACCTTGGAGTGCTTTGGCACCTTAGCTGAGAACCACCATTGGGCTAGAGAATCATACTCACTCTTGTTCTCATGATCTGACCCATTCCAGGGTAGTCCATAAGCTTGTGGGTAGGACACAGTCATGGGAAGTGGGAAATTTGGGGTAAAAGACCCTCAAGTAGATAAGGGAAATTCACTCAGCTATCCTACATCCTGTTCAATGCTCTAAGCCAAGGGTGTCAAACTCACTTTGTGCCCTGGACCAAATGCAGATTGCAGGGCTCTTTGGGGGCTGGATCCAGTCCAGGGCCTGATGAAGCAGCAGCGACAGATCCAACTCTGACCTGGAGTGGCAGCAGGGGTCATGCCAGCAACAGTTCCAGCTCTGACCCAGGCCATGTGGTTTCACAGTTTCATAGTTAGTAGGGATGGAAGGGACCAGAGCAGATCATCAAGCCCAACCCCCTATCATGGCAGGAAAGAGTACTGGGGTCAAAAGACCCCAGCAAGGTATTTATCTAGCCTTGTCTTAAAGACCCCCAGGGTAGGAGGCAGCACCACTTCATTGGAAGTTGGTTCCAGATCCTAGCCACCCTGACCGTGAAGTAGCGCCTCCTGATGTCTAATCTGAATTTACCCTCTGCCAGCTTGTGACCATTATTTCTAGTCACTCCTGGTAGTGCTCGGGGGAACAGGGACTCCCCCAATGCCTGCTGGTCCCCACTGACTAGTTTGTAACAGGCCACTAGATCCCCCCTCAGCCTTCTCTTAAGGAGGTTCAGGTCCCGTAGTCTGTCCTCGCAGGGTCTGCCCTGCTGCCCCTGATCATGCGAGTGGCCTCCTCTGGACCCTCTCCATGTTGTCCACATCCCTCTTGAAGTGCGGCGCCCAGAACTGGGTGCAGTACTCCAGCTGCGACTTTACCATTGCTGTATAGAGGGGGAGTATCACCTCCCTGGACCTGCTTGAGATGCATCTGTGGATGCATGACAAGGTGCGATTGGCCTTCCTGACTGCATCCCCACACTGCTGGTCCATGTTCGTCTTGGCATCAATGATGACTCCATGATCCTTTTCTGCCTCTGTACTGATGAGAAGGGAGTTCCCTGACCTGTAGGTATGGTGCTGGTTCTTCCTCCCCAGGTGCAGCACCTTGCACTTGTCAGTGTTGAATCCCATCCTATCCTCATCCGCCCACCCCTGTAACCTTTCTAGGTCCGATTGTAGCCTATTCCTTCCTTCTAACATACCCACATCCCCCCACATCTTAGTGTCATCAGCAAATTTGAACAGGGTGCTTTTTACCCCCTCATCCAAGTTGCTGATGAAGATGTTGAACAGTGCGGGCCCGAGGACCGAGCCCTGGGGGACCCCACTGCCCATATCCCTCCAGGTCAAAAATGACCCATCCACTACCACTCTGGGTGCGGCCCTCCAGCCAGTTGGTGACCCATTTGACTGTGTGGGTGTCAGCACCACAGTCCCCCAGTTTCTTAATGAGAACAGGGTGAGAGACAGTGTCGAAGGCCTTCCTGAAGTCCAGAAAGACAGACTATGTCCACTGCTACCCCTGCATCTAAGGATTTGGTGACCTGGTCATAGAAGGCCACCAGTTTGGTCTGACAGGACCTGCCTCTAATGAACCCATGTTGGTTGCCCCTAGGCATAATCTCCCCTGCTGGCCCCTTGTGGACATGTGCCAGAATAATTCTCTCAAAAAGCTTACCCAGGATCGAGGTAAGACTAGCTGGCCTATAGTTCCCCGGGTCCTCCTTCCTCCCTTTTTTGAAGATGGGAACCACATTGGCCCTCTTCCAGTCCTCTGGCACCACACCAGAGCACCATGAGTGCTCATAAAGCTGTGCCAGGGGTCCCACAATGACCTCAGCTAATTTCCTCAGCACTCTGGGGTGGAGATCATCCAGACCAGCTGATTTAAATACATCCAGTCCCTCCAGAAATTCCCTGATTAGATCCTCCCTAACCCTTGGCCTAGGTGCACCTCCCCTGGGGCCTGAGGGGGGTCTAGTGAGGGGGGCTGATCCAGTCCCTGCTCATGAAAAAGGAGACAAAGAGGTTGTTAAATAGGTTAGCTATGTCGTCTGGTGTGATGACCAAATTTCCTAGCATGTCTTGCAGGGGCCCTACGTTACCCAGTACCTTCTTTTTGCCCCCTATGTATTTAAAAAAGGACTTCTTGTTGTCCTTGATCCAGGCAGCTAGTCCTAGTTCCATCTCTGCCTTGGCCTTCCTGACCGCCCCCCTGCAACCCTGAGCAACGGCAGTATAGTCCTCCCTGCGGATGGCCCCTCCCTTCCATTGGGTTTATGCCTCCCTTTTAGCTAGGAGACATTCCCAGATGCTTTTGATGAGCCACGGAGGCTTTTGTGTCCTCCTGCTCCCTTTGATCCATGTTGGCATTACCTCACAGTGATGGCTAGTACCCCTGCAACGTGCCAATTGCCCCATGCCAGAGCCAGAGCTCCCATTGCCACATCCCCATGCCATAGTGGCAGCTCTTGCTCCGGCTCCAGCATGAAGCTGGGGCTGTGACAGTGGTAACAGGTGAATTGACTGGGTGGTGACTGGAACCAGATGGAGCACTGTCATTTGCCCTCCTGCTGCCAGTTTCCGTTCCCCACCTGGATTTTGCCACAGGTCACAATCCCTGTTCATGCCTCCCAACTTGTGGTGGTCTGTTGGGAGTCCAACATGCTGAATCCAGGCTGTAGATTTGATTTTTGACACCGTTGTTGTACTTCCTACATAAAAGTTGGGAATACAACCCCTTCCTCCCGTCTGCCTTCTAGAAAAAAGAGAACACACTGTGAACATGCCTACCAGATGGAGCAAGATCATCCTGTTATGACATAATTTGTGGATCCCAACAGAACGTGAGATAGACAGCACACTGTTCAGCATCATCCAGACAATGGCACATTTGGGATTGCAAGTCACACTACAGTACTTCAGGTGGCATTCCCCCCACTGTGCAGAAATCCTATGCACAATCCATGCCCAGCTATTGTCTCCTTCAGAGCTTAAGTAGGGCTTTAGTGCATAGACCTTTTGCCCAGGGGAGAATTTCCCCCTAATCTTTATTTTCAGGAAGCATCCTGAACACATAGCACTGAACATAAGGGCTGAGAGTGTAAGCCATTTCTGACTACCAAACCTTAGTTTAGAAAACTTGTTTTATTTTCCTAATAACTAAATGACCTTCCTGTACTAGCTTCATGACTGGAGATTAATATGCTGCTGGGATCATTGCCCAGTCACTTCTGCCAACACAGGAGCCATTCCACAAGATGAGTTCCTTTGACTCCTGGGTAAGATTTCAATATATTTCCATTTGTAAGTTATAATCTTTCCAGCCCATGGCTAACTGGTAATATACTGGGCCTGCAGGAATGTAGAATCAGAAGCAATTTGCCATACTAATTCATCTGCCACAGTGGCAGCATCAGAATGTCCCCTTTTAAATATTTATGGATAACTAAATCATCCCCCGTTGCAGGGAAGTACGTGATAGTGGGTGAGTCTGTCCTTTGCATCATTCTAGTTAAGATGTTAAATTCTAAATGTATCTTAAGGAAACTTCACTAGCAACATTTTGCACAGTACACTCTTTCACATCTAAAGCCTGGTCACAAACCTAGACAATGCATCACTTAGTCGCTGATCCTGCAGACAAACCCTGGGGCTTCCATGGAGCACCAATTAATTCAATATGGCATCACAAAGGTTCGGGGTTCTGCTGGTCTGGAAAACCTTGAAGATTAAACCTTAGTTATCATTTGACTGAGCTTCCCCTTTGTAATGAATTGTTCTTCACAAACCAATCCCTTCCCTAATGGCAGCAGTAATAAAAAAATCACTGTTTATAAACCCCTTGTATCTAAAAATCCCGAAGTACCATGCAAAATGTGACACCAGTCCTCCAAATACATGCCAATGCTTTGCTGTAAAGCCATGAGTAATTTTGTTGACAGTTCATGTGAGGAAGGTTACACATTTTGGGTATCACTGTGATATACAAAATTAGTGGATAAACTGACCTACCTTCTAGTAGCCATAGCTCTAGTACATTTGTACAGTGTTTATGACTAATACTGCCCAGCATGTACTGAATGTGGATACTCCAG
This sequence comes from Crocodylus siamensis, assembly GCF_052110815.1. Taxonomy (NCBI): domain Eukaryota; kingdom Metazoa; phylum Chordata; order Crocodylia; family Crocodylidae; genus Crocodylus; species Crocodylus siamensis. The sequence continues at coordinate 16,274,818 of NC_143395.1, read as the reverse complement.
GATGCCCATAAAACACATTGAAAAATGCAAGCTGATTACATAGGCAGCTTTTTAATGAATAAGATCTATAGATTTTATAGTATTTCTTTCTCTAGAATCTCATAAAATACATGGAAGTCTGAATTATAGCTGAAGTTATCTGAACTATTTTGGCCTTTGATTTTATAATACAATATGTAATTCCTGTTGGCGTAATAAACCAATAAGTTTAGTATTTGTTATAAATGAGTTAAATTTATAAGGTTATCAAAATACCTCCGAGTTCCTGTTAATGTTTAGGAAACATTTCTGAAATATTTTAGGTCGTTCACCAAAAAAATTGCTACACCTTGTGCTGATCTTCTGTTAGACCAAAATCTTAACATAATCAGGAGTCCAGCTTCCTGCACCAGTCAAACTCATGGAAATATCATGTATGTGAATGTGACTGGTAGAGGAGGAATTGAATGACTACAAGACCACAACTTCAGCTATAATTTATGGCTTGGCACTTGGTCTGACCTACTCAGATTTTATAGCAAGGATGCCTGGACCTAAGAACCTTGTTCGAATGTAAGCTATCTGGAAGGGCTGGGGAAGAACGGTTGGCCATTGTGTTGGCCTGCTGATAGCCCTGTAGATCTGGACCATCAAGCTGATAGGGAATTGGTATACTTGTTTCATATGGTTGTTGAAAATTGATATGCAACTAGTGCAATTTGGAGTACTGCTACAAAGTGCTCATTGCCTACATTTGCTGATCAAAACGCTGCTTCATGCTGCTGCTGTAGCTGTTGCTTTGGGGTGATGATCATTGTAAATCCACATGCAAAGGGGGAGGTGTTAATCTAACCCAGAGATAATGAATACATTAGGGCTGCCAACTCTGTTTGAATCTATTCTGGGAAGTTTCATCACGCGATGTAATGACATTAATGACTTTGCGTCAGGAAGGCAAATGCACATTACTATTACATTTTAAAAACTAGCCAGAAAACTGGATAAATCAGATTCAACATTTAATATTTATTTTAACGTATGCCCTATCATTTATCTCCCAGGTGACTCTCAGCAGTTTCCTGGAGATTTATCTCTAATTCCTGGAGACTCCAGGGCAATCCTGGAGGGATGGCAACCCTGGAATACATGGATGACACTCATAAAATGCCCACAAGCATGGTCTGCTGGTCAGCTAAAGATGGTTAAAAACTGCCCCTTTTCACCAATTCCATTAGCATTCCCTTCACTGGTGCCTGCAAAACCCTGAACCTACACAAGCATCTTAAAAAAACAAGCCATGGTGGGAACTCGAGCTTTAGTTACTGATATTATATTACTAAGTATGTGAAATGAAGAATCATCTGATTCTACTTTTAACATATATAAAAATATGAAAACCAAAGTTATAGAATTGCCTGGTAATGTTTTGTTGTTGTTTTTTTGACAGAAAAACAGTAAAATAGTCCTGTCAAAATACTAAACACCACATAAAGGAGTTACAGATGCTGTACTTAGGTGGATTAGCTAAAGTATGGTATAAATGCTAGTTTCTTGAAACTCTATCCCCAAGGCAAAAATAAAAAGTTCCATGGTAGTTATTTTTTTTCTGCTCCTCAACAAAAACAGTTAAAAAAATATGATGCACATGAAGTGTTATATTTTTTAACTATGTTGGCTTTTGGCTAGGTATATGTTTTCTATTGACGTTCACACCATCATCTGAGATATGTTAATTTAGGATAGGCGTCTACTGTAGTCAGCTGTTCAGTAGAATTTATACACGTATAGATCCAAGACCTTTCATTCCCTATAAGCCTGAGGAACATTGTGGATATTGGCTATTCAGCACTGCAGTTGGTCAGCTTATGGTAGGCTGTTTTTTCATTTCAGTTTCTGCAAGTCCAAACCACAATGATCCACAGGGGGATTAGAGCATATATTAATGAGTTCTCGTGCCCCTGTGAATTTCTCTTTCTAATTTGCCAGAATTTTATGTACCCCCTCAATGACCCCAGAAGTGATATTTTCTTCCATCTGGTACAGTTGTTTCATGTTAATACATTGGTTTGAATATAAAACATAGGAATGCTGGTTAGGACAAAACCTAATGAAGGTTTGGGATCTTTATTTTTTTTTCCTTAAAGAATGACTCCACTCATATAGTTCAATCCAACACCAAAATTTCAGATGTTACACATGAATACATTTCAGATGTTCAAATCTGAGCCCTTTAAGTTAGGCATATAAATCCATACTCAGGAACCTTGTACTCTTGCCTAAGCACAGAGGCTTAACGCTCTGGGCCTTCCTCTCCTGGTTGCCTCACTCTTACCGCAGACTTACCACTGTCAGTGGTCTCGCTTGCCGTGACGTGATGGAATATGATAACTAGGGACAGTCTCACCAGTGGAACAGGCTCCCGGGTACGTGGCCCTTTTCTGGACTAGGGTCCTCACAGCCGCCATCCATTATTATTCTAGTTGCACCTAGTAGCTCTGAGCCTGCTATTCAGGGCTTCAGGCTTCAGGCACAGCACAGCCTGTCAGAGGCTTGTAGCTGCCAAGCTAGACTGTGTTGCTGCTTATCCGTCTCAGCAGGCACTTCCTGGCTGAGCTCAGGGCCAGTCCCTTGCACCCGACGTGAGCTATGCCAGCATCTCCTGGCTGCTCTTAGTGACTCGCTCAGTCTCTGTGCAATCTCGGTTCCTCTTCTCTACAATCCAGCCCATTTCCCCGAGTCAAGGCTGAGCTGCAGTCATGAGCAGCAGGGTTCACTTCACCCAAGACTGACACCAGAATCACAACTGAAAGCAAAATAAAACAAACACAGGTCTGGGAACTTACCTGGTTCCTCCATACAACATCTTCCATCATCCTACGGCAGCCAGTGATTTCAACTCTCTCCCTGATGCTGAATCCAGCTGCCTGCCTGGGTCCCAGGAGCTCCCTCCCGTTGGGCTCCTTCTGCCTCTCTCCTCTCGGGTCTGGATGGCTCGAGCCTCACATGTTGTGGCAGTGGGTCACCTGAGCCCTCCACTTCCGCCCTGAGTAATTCCCACACCCTAGAGTTATATGGCTTCTGCTGCCTCAGCCTCAGCCACACCTGGAAGTTCATTAACCTTGACCATGAGATGAAGGTAGGTAGGTGAGCATGCGTGTGTTTGGGTGTGGGTGTGCGCATTTGGACGACGGGGTGAATTGCAACCTGTTTACATTCACTGATGATACCAAAATTTGGGGTGAGGTGAGCACGCTAGCAGGGAGGGAAAGACTGCAACAAGATCTGGATAGGTTACAGGAGTGGGCTGACATAAACAGGATGCGTTTCAATACTGACAAGTGCAGGGTGCTGCACTTGGGCAGTAGAAACCAGCAGCACACTTATAGAATGGGAAACTCCCTTCTTGAGAGCACAGAGGCAGAAAGGGATCTTGAAGTCATTATTGACTCCAAGATGAACATAGGCCGACAATGCGAGGTCACGGTTGGCAGGGCTAACCGGACCTTGTTGTGCATCCACAGGTGCATCTCAAGTAGAGCCAGGGAGGTGATCCTCCCCCCCTACGCAACGCTGGTCAGGCCACAGCTGGAGTACTGCATCCAGTTCTGTGCGCCCCACTTCAGGAGGGATGTGGACAACACTGAGAGGGTCCAGAGGAGGGCCACCCGCATGAGCCGGGGACAACAGGGCAGACCCTACATTGAAAGACTGTGGGACCTAAACCTGTTCAGGCTTCACAAGAGAAGGCTGAGGGGGGACCTGGTGACTGTCTATAAACTCACTAGGGGGGACCAGAAGGGTTTGGGGGAGACACTGTTTCCCCTAGCGCCCCCTGGCATGACAAGGAACAATGGACACACATTATTGGCGAGTAGATTAGACATCTGCAAGAACTACTTCACATTTCGGGTGGCTAGGAGCTGGAACCAACTTCCAAGGGAAGTGCTGGCTCCTACCCTGGGGATCTTTAAGAAGAGGCTTGATGACTACCTGGCTGGACTCATTTGAGTCCAGTCTTTTCTCCCGTCCAGGCAGGGGGTTGGACTTGAAGATCTACAAGGTCCCTTCCGACCCGACTTCTTTGATTCTGTGATTCTATGTGTGTGTGGAGCAATAGGAAGTGAGCACAGAGTGGGGCAAGGGACAGGGAGGTGCTGACCCAGGAACAAACAGGGGAGGTCATGTCCAGACTGCAGTGAGAAAGGAGAGGGAAGCCAGGTGGTAAGAGAAATTGGGGGGGGCGGAGGCAGGAGAGACAAGCAGCGAGAGAAAGCTCTGAGTGTCTTCATCTCCCTAGCAATGGGGTAGAGGCCCTATTACAAACCTAAACAATTAGCCTGATTTTTCAAAGACACTGAATGTAAAAAAAGTTTAATACAGAAAAGCACTGGTTAGAGACTGACTTGTATTTCCTACTTCCAGTCAGTTGACATGGGGTGAGAGTTTCTTAGGACTGGGTAGTGGCCAGTATCTATGGACTGCAATGGCTGCTGTTATACTGTTCCCATCAAAGCAAGGTCCCATGGAGACACAGTTAGCCTATTCTTCTTCAAAAGCAGATGACTTCTACTTATATTTTTATTTTGACAGTCGTTTCCATTCAAATAGCTGTTCTCATACAGGGAACTGAGTACATATTGGATGAAACTGTGGACTAGTGCAGTTCCCCATGCAGAATTCCCATTAAAGGCAATAGGAATGAGTGCATTTTTGAGGGCAAAGTTCAGCCTACTGTTCTCTCTTGTTGAGAATATATATTTGCTTACCTTGCTTCCTTGTGACCGCCATCTGAATAATTAAAAAAAAGGGTACCTTTGTTCTGAGGTGAATGAAAACCCCAACAATGATAATGTCTACTAATGTAACAATTAAGAACTCTGCTAGATGGAAAAGAAAAAAATAAGCATATGGTAGACACAAAAATGAGTAAGTAGATAACCATATATGGCAATATGTATGGGCTAGACACTAAACATATTTGGCAGAAATGCATGTCAAAAATCCTTATCCAGAGCCAAAGCCTCACACACAAAAAAGCCAAATTTAGCACAAGTTTCCCTATCTTAGTTGCATGCCAAGTATATTTTTTAGATACATCTGCTCCTCCATCCCATTCATTCATCACTAAACACATCTCAGGAGGGTTTATGTCACCTGATTTCATGACATGAAGCTTATTCCTCCAACAAATGTATAATAATAAAGCACATTGCTGAGTATTAAAATGTGTTACTACATGTGGCACACATCTGTGGTACATGACAATACACTTCACTCTCATACAGGAAAACAAGACTAGCTTTGCAAAAATCTATTCTGTCTCATTTTTAAAACACCCATTTCAGAAACGCAGGTGCAAAGCAGCATATTTCTATAAACACTGACCATAATGGGTTGGTCACCAGTGAGTGAAACAACTGCTCTGGACACACAGCACCTTGAAAGAAAGGTAACCAGTGTGAAGTGGCATGGGCATATACCGGTAAGCTTGCTGACTTAAGTGGCTTATTGGTGACTCCCCAGTGCCAAGGCAGTAAGTAATGCAGTTACATTGCATGTGTTCTGGATGCGAGCCATGCTTCTTTGTGGCACACTAGCACTGTGTGGAGGTGGGATAGCCATGCCCTTAAAGTGCTTCAAAGGGAAATTATTCCATTACATTGTTCTTGGAGCTGCCACTGGAAAGTCCATCTAAAGGAATCACATCTTATTGGGACAATTCCAGGAGATCTTACTCATTTTTTACCCTGTATGGTAGTTTTTTATTCATTTTCCATTTTGTTACTATCCCCTTCTTTTCCATTGGCGTTCTCTCCTTTGTTCTTTTGTCACAGCCTCATTTAGGCAGAACACCAACCGAAAAGCACTCAAGCCTTATATTTAACTCAAACATGGTTCAGAAGATTTGAAATTAGGCAAAATGAGTTCATTTATTTCCCAAACAGCCCTGTTTACTTGAGATTTGCTCTTACACACTGTGAGCCAAGTCATAAACACGAATATTTGATGCAAATGCTCTTACAGCCCATAAACTGGGTGTGATGCTAAACAGCAGTGAAGAAACTCTGAAGTTTCTATAGTATCCAGTTGGCACAGAAGGACCAACAACTGTGACCAATGATTATAAAAAGGGCCAGACTTTTACCTTCTAACTTTGATCTGATTTTAGATATGCATCGTCCATCTCCTTCACTGCCCCCCACAGCAAGAGGGAAATTATTTTACATTTACATACATTAAATATTGCCAAGAAATATGCAGTTACTAAAAATATTCCTTCATGAGGGTTTGATTATTTTTTGTTCAAAGACACCATCCAGATTTCCCTCTTATTTCTTTCACTAAAGCCCACAGTGGTGATTCTCTTCACAGTAGTTTTACACCGCACAATCATAAATTCATAGAAAACTAGGGCATTAAGGGACCGCAAATGATCATCTAGTCCAACCACCTGCTCAAGGCAGGATCAGAAGCAGCATCAAAACTCCATTTGCTCCAATGAATTTTTACCGGTATAAGTGAAAAAAGAACCAAGCCTGTTGTTTCATTCATTTTGAAGTAATATTTACTACACCCTAGACTGTTAGGTCCACATCTTCAATCATTTCTATCCATGGGCTCATACAGGGACATGCAAGTTAATTCATGGGTGGATTTAAAATGGATTAGTTAAACCTCATGTGGATGTTCTTTTTCAGAATGTAACTTGGCTTAATTCAATTCATCACAATTCACTTTGAAAGTGAATTAAGCTCACTCAACTCAAAGCCACTAAATAATTAATTTAATTAAATTTAATTGATTTAATGCAGTTTAATAAATCTACCTTAAACATTCAGTCATATCATCTTTTCTGTGTGTCCCTATGTAGAAAAGCTCTAGGGTACAAGTGCATAAAGTGCAATGTTTTCTGACCCTTTCAAGTTGCACCTACAGAAGATATATGCATGTATGTATGATTTCATGCCTAAATACCTGGTTGCTCATGTTGGGTGTGATTCTCCACTGCTGTGCCTCTGATATACCACCACTGATTCACACCACTAACAAATTCAAAACGCTTTTAGGCTTGATTTTCATTTCCACTGAAATCTGGTAGTGTAATGAGGCCTAAAAGAGGGTGTATGTTTCATGTAGACTCTTTAAGGCCCCTGTAATGCACCAGGAAGGGTAAGGGGGATCTCACATAGCTGAGAGTCAGACCCCCGCCATTCTGATGAGGTGGAGAGTTACACTTGCTTTGTACATAATCAGCTACACAAGGTGCATCAGGCACTGGAGAATGAAGTCCATATTCTACAAGCGGAACACATTTGTCTTATGTCACTATAGTATGTAGAGTTGCATAAGAGATGTTTTTCCTATTCCAATATTGTAATATGTGTTTGAAAAGGCATTCATAATTTACTCATCATATGTGGAGATGAAAAAGATCATGGAAAAATTCAAAACAGGCTCCAAGATTTTGGAACCAATCTTGCAAAAGAAAAAAAACCCCAAGATATTACCAGACACAGGTAACGGGATCGTTCAGGTTCACCATCTGCAAAGGATAACATATAGAGTAGATTGCTCAATTGACAGTGATAACTGCAACCATAGAGCTATCACCTTAGTATAACCAGATGTAACCTCTGTTACTGCAAGGGAAGGCAATGCAGAGAATCTCATAGGGGCAAATTGAGTACTATTTGCATAGAGGCTAACTAAGCGAGTACTCTGTTTTAATGCCAAAGACACCCACACATCCATTGAAATGTTAATAGGAGAGGTTCCTATATGCTTAGAAGACCTGATACTGCGAATGTGTCACACCTGCAACTGTAGTTCATACTTTAGGTATTCCAAATACCCAGCACTTGAAAAGAATTAAGACAGCATAGTGCCATTATTCAACACCAATCTAATACAGCAATTTAAAGTGATTTTGAAGTCAATATGCTTCATTCTTCTTTACATTAAGAGCCTTTACACCATTCCAACAATGTAAAGGGTCCAACTAATATTTTACTGCTTTTATGTCCATTTAGAGTGCCCAAAGGTACAGGTAAAAGTGACAATTTTCACTCAATCTGGCCACAGAAAGCAGTTTATAGCTGTGACCAAACACAAGTGCATGGCTGCAGACAGCTTCAAAAATGGCTGATCAGGTGAAAATCTGACCCCTCTTTGCATGAGGGATGAAGTAAAGACATTTCAAAATATAGCATTTTTCGTGACTTGTGTCTGCTGAGCTCCCAGCCTGGAGCTGCTTTCAGAATGGGAGGTGGGAAAGGTAATGGGGGGGAGTTCAGTCTGGGGGGGGTTTCAGCCCCCCCTCAAGGGTATGGCAGATGTATTGGATCCCCCAGCTGAGGACCCCCAAGAACGAGCTCCCTCTGCTGCTTTCCTGCCCTCCCAAAACAGCACACACTGGCAGAAAGCCCTGGCCATTGCTATGGCAGCAGGTTCCCAGCCCACAGCTAGGTTCCGTTCCCCCCAGAACCGACAGCGAACTTCTGTTTGGTCTGGAGTAACAGTGTAACTCAGAGCACTTTGCAAAAACCGTTCAGTTACAGCTGGGAGCTGCACTTCTCTCTGCACCTCAAGTGTAAATAAAAATTCAGGCCCCTGGGGGGTCCACAGGCTTGTTGTTGTTGCTGCTTTTATTTATCTTGGGGTAGCAGCTAATGAGCTAATGGCCCCCTGTAGGGACTTGGGGCCTCATTATGCCAGCCTCTGTACAAAAAGAAGTATTAAAAAGAGGTTAGTGCTTGATTAAACATATATACAAACAAACTTGGCTCATGCCACAGCAAAGTGTACAGTAAAAGAGTCCTAAAGACACGGTAAATATTTGCAAGCTGCAGGGGATATCTCTACAGTGGTCCAAACACCATGGTTCTGGGTTTGGTGCACACAAGTTTTAGCGGGTCGGCAAGACACGCTCAAGACTGTTCACCCAAGTCGCATGAGGTCACAGTGTAGATATCCCAAAGTAAGAAACTCTCAGGCACTATAGTAATGGTGACTATTTAAGTACCTCAGATAGACTGTAGGATATTTAATTCAGGAAACTCATCTTCATATGAATAATTGCAACTTTAAAACAGGCTTTGTTGTCTCTTTCATTCTTAAGCAAGTAAGAGATATTTTGCTCTGTGCCACTGTTGCAGAAAAAGGGTCCAATTTTGATGTCACTTATAAATCAGAAGTAGATTAGCTAGAGTCATTGGAGTTGTATGCCCATAGAAACAATGTCAGTGAGACATGAATAAAGTTCAAGATTTCAGTTTCATTCATTTATTTTCCTATTCCAACTAATCTGTCCAGAGAGTGAAATGATCCTTGGCTGCTAACCAAGCTGGAGAATATTGAAAAGATCAAAGGAGTACCAGCACATTGCTGTATTTCACAGAATATTGTATATTTGGCACAGGAACATCTCTGATAAGCATTACAAATATCTTTTTAATGGATATTTTATTCTCTTGACAAAGGCTGTTTAAGATTTGAAAGTGACACAAAACTAATTTATCCCAGCGTGTAAAAATGTAATCATCTGATAGAGAAATAGCATTAATTTTACCCATTCATGTAGCACTCTTTAGATTAATCTTGGGATCCTCCTTGAATGTTATACAAAAGCACAAATTAACTGACTTTGAAAGAGGCAAGAAAGGAGCTAGCATGCAGATGTTTTACCGTTATCCTGATGTTTCTTAAGACTAGTCCATTTATTTCATCTTCAAAAACTTTTTCTTATTTTCTTTAAATGAATTCCATCTCATAACTTTTTAATAGTTAGTGAATGTTCTGTTTAGCACATACTTTGATCCATTATACTAATTATTTTAATTTATAAATCCTCGAACACATTGTACATATGTATGATCACACTGTCATTAAAACAATTTTATATTTATGTGATGCCTTTCAGCCAGAAGGATCACAAAGCAAATTCATACTTACACATTTATAAATTATGGCCCAGGGTGAATGTAATTATGGAACCATTTTTGCCTTTGTACATATATTTCCAATTACATTCCTTTTTTTATTGGCAAATGACTGAAATTTTTCCATAATATTGGTCCTTTTCTCCTCTTTTTTCTTGTTAATCAGAATTTTTTGCTGTGTCTTCATTGTCCCTGAGCTGTTTGTTGTCTTACCAGGCTACCCTTCTCAAGATTTTTGTCAATGACAAAATAAGTACCAAAAAACAAAAAAGTAAGGATTTGAAGATCCTAGGAGAAACCAGAGCATACTTTCTTAATGAGTCTGCACTGAACTGTAAACAACATGGAGATTTGTTTCTACAGACAAGAGATTCACCTTGAGCTAGTTTCATAGTGCTTAGGGTCGAAAGGGACCTAAACAGATCTATAGGTACAATCCAGAGAAAACAGGCAAAATGTTATGTAGCTAAATGCTTCACCTGGGACAAATCCCAAGAGCTGTTTCCACAACCCTAGAAATTGTGCAAGTTCCAAGGAGCTTCGTAAATAGGCTCTCTATATAATGTATCGCATAATGCTAAGGGTAGTCACACTCAGGGCATAAAGGGGAACAGAGGGTACGTATCATAATATCATAGGGGTAGGTTCCACAGGGGTCTTCACTGCAGTGTGTCCAAAATGAGGCAACTTTAGTTTGCGCTCAAGTTAAAATACACACACACATGCATTTGTGCCTTTAATGGTTTCCTTGTTTTTGTTTCCTTGCTTTTGTCAAAAAGTCATAATTCTTTGTGCAAAAGCAGAACCTTTCTGTAAAGACCCAGATTTCAATTTTAAAATGATTTAGCATGGAAATTTTCCATTATTCCTTTCCTTTTTACCAACCTAAAAAGGCTCTCCATGAATCCTGAGTCTGGTCTCTTCTAGAGCTATTCCTCTAAAGGGTTTTCTACTTCAAAGCAGAAGAAAACCTCTTGCAGCTGACACATGAAGAGAGGAGGGAGGACCAAGAAAAAGGTCCCTTGGCCACAGGTTTCTGAGCCAAAAAGGATTACTTTTGTTGGCAAGGAGCCCAAGACAGTCACTTGCAGAGTCTGTCTGAGAATGCAGTTGGAAAGAGAAGCACAAATGGACCAACTTTATCAATTTAATTTTTTATCTTCTTCTGTGAGCCTTGTGGCCTACTGAGCCTTTTCAATAATCAATCAGCTAACACTAGCTTTCCGTTTCATTTTCGAGTATTGTCATCAAAACCAGAAAGTCAGGGACAGATGTATAAAGTCAATGCCAAGAGAGCGCATAGAGTTTGATGACTACAGAGTAGCTACATGTTTGTCCTTGAAAAAGTGTTTCTCTCTGGATCTCACGGAAACTCATTTACTGCAGATCATGGCCAATGTGTGTGGTCCAAGTAACTAGAAGGCCTTGAATTTGGCTATGTAAGAAAAAGACACTGTGATACAGCCATTTCTGGATGAAAATGACTTTTTTTAAGGTTGTATGTCAATAGCACATAGGTTAAGAGTTCTAATTTAACCAAAAGAGCTAAAGGCTAAAAAAAAATGTAGACCTGGAAAAAGGACAGCAAGGTAGAGGGAGGGTGTCCTTGTCTGTTGGGTGCTGCCCTAACAGGGAGAGGGAAGGACCTTGGGTTCCAGCACATGATCCTGGCCCCACCAGTGATTGCTCTGCACCCTGTGTTGAAAATTCATTGAATTAACAGTAATGGGATAGTTCTTCTGATTGAAGGCAGAGATCAGGGACCAAGGCAGATCCCAGGACTTCTTCATTGTCCACTGAAGCTGGAGTCTTATACCATCACTTGTGGATATCCTTTTTTATAACGATGTGATTTCTAGTCCTTGTTTGTCATGAGCTATTGGACTTCTAACATCACTGGTCCAGGACCGACCACTTCACCTCAGATAATTTCTAGACATGTTTGTACAATCTAAAATTGTACATCTTATCACAGTATTAGTCACTGTCACTTCTACTTGCCTTTAGGTAATTCAATCATTTCAAATTTAGTCACTTGTTTAAGAGAGTGCTAACTATTTAAACCTTGAAAAGCAGCAGAGCTACATGTGCAGTATATGTGTATAGAAACCTTTTCATCTTTGGGCTTAACATCATCCCTGTTTAGTGAAGCACGTGCCTAAGTTTTGTTGACTTCTGTGGCACCTGAATGAGACTTAAGCAGGATGCATGCTTAAGTGCTTTTCTGAATAGCAATGGACTCATGCAGATCTGTCAATGCTTTGCTGATTCAGGGATTCTATCTGTAATTAATATCAACATTATAACCCCCACCAAGACACTAAGCTCTGAAACACACTGAAGCCTGGATAAAATTGCAGTGTGCATTGTTTAAATATTTACACAGTACATCAAAACAAATGAAATCGGAGATTCCAGCTCCAGCATGAGCTGCAATCCTGTGAGAAAGGGGCCTACTGTGTCATGCCACTTATTTTCATTTCTTTGATATTTTTTTTTAAGACACTTATGGTGAATTAGTAATCATGAACAAGGGACAGAGTCATACTGTTTGAAACCTCCAGTATGCCTGGAAGTAAACAGACATCTAGTGCAACAGTTTAGAAAGGACGGTAGTCGGATGGATTATTCTGAGAGCACAAAGACTGAGAAATCACTTCCACAGCTTAAGTTCATGATTATAAGGAAAAGAATTAGGTCTTTTCTCCTTGCAGTAAACTTTATTAAGAATATCAGGAAACAATCACTTTTGTATAAATTTTATATAAAGATGTGAGTCTGGGTATGGATATAGTGGTTCATCAGAGTGCTGTTTTACATTTAAGGGATTTTAACAATCTGAATAAATATTGAAGAGTCCTTTCTAAAAATGATAGTGTATTCATGTGAATTGGTCAGTGGTTCGATGCAACATAGGTATAATTTGCCATGCTATATTAGAAACAAGTTACTGTGTTACATTAGAAATATTGCAGTCTTAAATAAGTTCATAAGGCACTGCCAGACCATCTTTTGATACTACTTTATCAGAGTAATACATGAGAAGAAAGAGCATCTCTTCCAACCTATTTGTCTTCAAACTGCTCATCACAGCATCTGGGTAGCACTGAAGGCTCCCATCTTGTACTGCCATCCATAGGAGCACAATGCAAAGGACTCCAGTGGACACTTATTAAATCACTATGTAAGGTGGAATTTGTATTTCTCTTGGGCACCTAGATGGAAGTTTCCAGCCCTGTTACCAGCATTGTGGTTGATTCTATTACCCCTGCAACGTGGACATGTACACTTGTGTATGTAAACTGAATCTGCACAGTAGTTTATACTCTGTCCATATACACACCCCAATTGTGGATGCGTAAGTGCGCAAAAGTCATGACGATGTGGTTTTGGGCAGCACCCCCATACTTAACAGATATTAGGCACTGCAGGTTATAGGAGTAGATTATTAACCTGAGAAGCAGCAGGAGACCCTGGTTCTGGGCTCCCTAAGCCAGAAGGGGTTTAAATCTACAGACATCTGTGTGCAGAGTTCAAACCACCACACCACTCCCCAGAACCCTCTCATTTTTGTTCTGAACCACTGCACCTTGGATATAACAGTGGATGAAAGGCATCCAGAGCCTGTGGTGCAGAAGTCTGTACCCAAATGGGACATGGATCCAGACCAGAACACAAGAGCTGTTCCTGCCATGGGCAGCAGCCATCAGTGAGTCACACACCTTCTAGCTTGCTTGCTTCCTCCAGGCCTCACATCTCTCATCTCGACTGCACAGGGAGCCAGCTTCAAAGGCAGCGCTGGCGATAGGCTAGATTCTGCCTAACCTATCCAGCCCTGGTGCTTTAAAACAGTGTATGGGAGAAGTCAGAAAGATAATGGTTCAAAATCCCTCTGGATTAATGGGTGCTACAACTCGGGTCTTCTGCTTCCCAGGTGAATGCTCTGAACATTCAACTAAACATGTGGAGACTCTCCTGGTGATCTGGAGCTTTTTGCAGCTATATTTTCATGACTTACACTTACCAATCCACAATGTAGCCAGGTACACACATGATCAGTGCACAATCTACTGCACATGCTCAGTCTACAAGCATAAACTTACATGTCCACCCTGCATAATTAATGGAATTACAACCTGTGCATAAGTGCCAAAAATCTTGTTGGTCTAATAAAAGGTATCATCTCTACTATGAGTCCTGATTGCTTTTTCCTCCAGACCAATACGGCTACAACCTGGATATCTAATCATCCCGAGTCAAATTCATGACTAGCATAAATCTATTGACCACACTGAGGTGTACATTTGTCCTCTTGTACAAAAGCTGTGTGGACTTTATGTTTTACTTTGTACCAGGCCTGTGTAATCCTCTTTTAGTCCACGGGTTCAAACCCCCTAAGTTTCAGAGAATTGCTGGAGCCAAGAAAGCTAAAAAACTCAAAGCAAAAATTCAGCTGGAACAATTTAAATTTGTCAATTTTAAGCATAGAAACTTTGTGAAATCCCTTGCCTGGTTCTGGATTTTGTTACAAACCTGTTATTAGGCACAGGTTCATTGAAAGAATTGCTAAGGTTCAGAGTCCTTTCAGTGAACCTCTCTCAGGCCATTATGGTGACAGCCAATGGACATTTATTTCCTTTTCTAGCTTTCACTGCCTGGCTTCATGACAGTACCATTCTGGCGCATTGCATTAAGGCTTCTTATTCCTACGCTTTGATTTGCAGTCATAAGGAGGCTCTCCGCTCTCAAGTTCCTAAAGAATATTCTGATTTGGCACAGTCTCAAGTTCCCCTTTTAAACACAAACATTATCCCCCAGGCTTTGGCACCCTTCCTGTTTTCTCTTTCTTCCTTTTCTCCTCCCTTCTATCTTGCCGCACCTTTCTCTTTCTCTCTCTCCCTCTTCTACTTTCACAGCGAAGAAAATGAGCATTCCTAGAAAATCAGCAATTAAACAGTGATAGAGCTTAGCTTACAGTGATGCCAGTGTAGAACTTTATAAATAAAATGAAATAAAATTGCTAATTCATCATAAGCACACACATTTTTAAAAAATCGAGATTCTTTGCACTGGTGCACTATAAAATTCCTTTTTTCTTAAACCATACGCCTATGTTTCCTTAGTGTTCCTAGGTTAATAATGACACTTCTGTAAGGCTTTGTTTCAAGTAAGGCATAGCTTGGATTTTCACAACTCCATAAGGCATTGTGTTGTAAGGTGGCACAAATCTTTCAGACCAACCAGGTGCTCACATGGAGTATGTTGGCTACTGTAATCCTTAGAGAAGCCACAATAAACCATCAGTATCAATCCAACTAGCTCTGCTCACCGGTAGTGGGAGGACAATCCCTCCAGTGCCTCTGGCTGTACTGAAAATGAAGGAATTAAGAAATGTATTTTACCCAACTGTTGTTCTCTGGCTGGGGGGCGAAGAGATTTTTTGCCCTCATCCCCACTCATCCCAGGCACACACGTGCAATGGCTTGGTATAACTCCATCCCTATCTAAAAGTAAGCCTGCAATCTTTACTCCATGGATATAAAGAAGTTGGGTGACACCCTGGTCCCACTGAAAGCAATGGGAGTTTTGCTATTGATTTAATAGGGTCAGAATTTCACCCTTTGGCTTCAGTGGAAATTTTGCCTGAGTGAGGGATGCAGAATTCTCCCAAATACTTTTGTTTTCTCTGAAAATTTGCAGTTATATTTTATAGACCAGACACCTTGTAAAAAAATCTTTTTTATTCTTTTTTTCTAAGTATGGTTTCCTATAGTAGCTAAATGATCCTGTCATATGAATATAGGAATTATATTTGCATTATAACATATATATCTCAATTTGCACACCCATCACATATAATTGGAAAACGCCAAACATTTTTTTAAATTATATTTTCTTTCTTAGGAACTAAAAAACCGGCACAGCTTGGTTTCTTCAGCATTTGTTATCAACATTTATACTTGGTGACTTGCCTACAAAAGACTGATTGCTCTGTTTGTGACAATCATAACAGGGGGTTTCACCCGTCTTACGAGGAAGAGACAACAGGACAGAGCAGCAGGGCTAGGTCCTTGTAAGGTGAGGACATTTCAAGCCAGAAAAGGTGAAGAGATGCAGCTGAAGACAAGCTGCAGACCCACCCCTCCTGGAGACTGCACACTGTAATAAGGACCATCTATAATGGCCTGACCGGGCAGGGTCAGGTGATGAGAAAGGGGAGGCCCCAAGGCATAAAAGCTGGTCCCTGGCACCCATTGGGAGAGAGGAGAGACTTGGCAGCGGACCCAGGACTGACTGCCCTTGAGAGGGAGAGGGGAGACACCCCAGAAGTTGGTTGATAGTGCCCTTGGGCACATGGGGAATGGACCTGAAGACATATGAAACACAGCAACAGTAAGCTACATGTGTGGTTTTTTTCCATTGTATCTTTTTGGGGCCCAAGAGGGCTCAGTTTTAGGTCTGAGATTTTGTTTGGTGGCTGAGAGAGCAGAACAGTATGTTAAAAATCTCTGTTGTTAACAACCAGTGGAATGGGCACAGCTATAAAGGGTGATGTGGAGGTCACATAGCAGAGAACCAAGACAAAAAACTCAGTTGGAATTGACCCTAAGCAGGTTGTGAGTGCTTGTTTTGAAGCCAAAAGCCTGAAGACCAGGCCGAGAGGTTGATTCATTAGCCAATGGAGCTGAGGGCTCTAGGTTCAAGACCAAGAATAGAGGCAATTAAGACTGTTGGCCAAGGCAGAGAGGGACCTTGCAGGCAGCAAGGCTGAGACCCTGGACAGGGGCCAGGACCCAATCACTGATAGTGACAATAAAGATGAAACACTGGACTGATGCCTGGCTTAAAATCCACCCTGCCCTGTCTGGGATGAAGCAATTTACTGCAAACTGTTTAACATCAAGGCATGGCAGGCTAGTAAGACAGGGAGGATGCAGAGCCAACTACAGACAGAAACCTCAGGATCACCCATCAGTGGCGCCCTGTAATAATGATTTATATGGAAAGGGAAGCATAGTCTCATAATATAGCATATTAAGCATATAATGAGGACCAAAGAAGACTACTTTGCATTTTTCTGGCAGCCGGAGAAGCTTTGGCAATGGAATTTAAAATGACCTTAACATTCATGTTTAAAACATATGTGATAAGTGGCCTCAGCCTTTACCCTACTCTTGATCTTTAGAAGCAGTGAACATAAGATAAAGATCTGTTGTGGTTCTTTTCTCAGCTCTCTATAACAATTCATAAATAGGTCAGTTTTAGCATGTTTATATAAGTTGATTCGCCTTCTGGGAATGCTGGGCTGTGATAAACAGTTCTTTCTAATTAATTTGCTTTTGTTAAATAGCTGGGGATTACTCTTACAGCTAAAAACATTTTAAATAAAAGTATCTTGTAAGTCAAGACAATGTTTTCTGTCTGTTGCTGACAGATGAACTGGTAAGTGCCCAGTCTTGTTTCCTTTAAAACAGAGGCACTTCGCTTTAAATATTGTGGGTTCTTCCTTGAGATTAAATGCCATAAAGATCCAGAGAGCATTTCTTGAGCATAATGACTACTATCATGAGTAATACTAATCACATTTAATTAGTCATAGAGGCCAACGGGACTGCTTTGAATAGTAATTACTATACTAAAAGCATTGATAGAATCAAACCCCCTTTTCTTGTACTTCTTTTAGAGAGAAATTGCTTGGCATATGGTTTTTCATACATAACTTTTGGCACAACTTGTCTCTCAATCTGATTTTATTAATGGCCCTTTATATCAGTTTACAGGCAATTTATGGAAACAAAGACATTTTTGTCAGGTCAGACCAGTTTTTTCACTCTGTTATTCTGCCTCAGCAATGACTGGCACTAGACACTTCGGAAGAAGGAGCAAGACATCACAGAGTTTGGTGTATCCTATGTAACCCGGGTACACCCAGGTATGTGCTCCTCTCTTCCAAATAGAAGGAATAGGTGGCTAGGCAGGAGAGCTGAGAGATGGATCTGTACCTGTCAATCAGTTCCCTCTGCCCCCCACCCCCCCGAGTCAGGCCAGAGCACAGAATATCTTAACTATATATAATTTATTTATAAATATAGGTCAAAAAATTAATGCACATATTTACAAATATACAACTTATCTATACAGTGAGCTGAATCAGAGGAATATATTAATGCTTACCTGTATTGATTAATTACTTACCTGGGTCTTATTTGTGTGTGTGTGTATTAATTCATAATTTACCTGTTCCTGAGTGGAACCCCGAGGGTAGTATACATATAAGTTACGAACTAACACAGGCAGGCACAAATAACACACAGGTAAATAATCGATCAGTACAGGTAAGCATGAATCAAAGAGGAACAGGTAGGTAACAGAAGGTGGCAGGGAAGAGGTCTCAGTGGGGATTTCAGGGAGTCATATACATAGACACAAACCAACAATTATCAATCTCACAGTAACAACAAAATATGAGGTGCACAATAATAGCAATAAACTGAACTTATTAAAAGATCCCAAGGCCCAGGATAACCCAAAGGAACTAATGGGGAAATCCTGAATACCCCTTGTGATCTCTTAGCACCCCAGAGGAGAACATGTAAACTCAGTGGGTTTCCCTGGCTAGGTAGGGGAGACTGCCCCTTCCCTGTGCAACCCTTTCCCTGTAGCAGTCACAACTCTGGGGTAGGCCCAGATGAATGGTCCTTCTCAGGTTGAGATGCTCCCCGCATGCGGGAACCTACAGGGCTCCTGGATTCCCCTTTCGGCTGCTGGTGGCCCTCTGCACCATCATGTGCACCGAGAGCTTCCCCTTCTGCTGATGGTTTGAGGCCCGGCCCACCTCGTGCAGGTGCCAGGGCTCAGCCTCCTCCTGGATCCTCCATGCAGCATTGCCTGCACTGCATTCTGGGGCCTTCTGGCCCTGTGCATCATCACATGCACTGAGGGCTCCGCCTTCTGTTGGGGGTTGGAGGCCTGGCCCACCTTGTGTGGCGTCAGGGCTCGGTCTGCACTCGGGCCTTCTGGGCAACGCTGATTACATTGCGTCCTGGCCGCAGTCTAGGGGTTAGGGACCTGAGCCATTGCAAACAGCTTCCAGGGTTGCGCCAGCTCCACACACCATTTGTGCACCAGGGTTCCAGCCTCACACCGGGGCTTGCAGACCTGAGCTGCCTGGTACCGCTCCCAGGGTGTCGCGCGGCGCACCAAGTGCTGGAGCCGAAGCCGACCACCACTCCCCGCTGCTGTCAGAAGTCTTCAGGAGCTCTTCAGAGGCAACTGCATTTGCCCTGCTGGACAGTTCTCTCAGCCCTTCCAAGCTCCATTCTCTTTGCTGTCCCTCAGTCACATCTGCCGCATGCTGGGCACGCTGCTCCTTGTATTCTCAATGCTGTCAGACCTGCAAAGTGCAGGCTTCAATCAAGTCTGGGGCTCTTTGCCCTCCTGCCTGCCCCAGGAAGGGGCGGGGCCAGCCCCTTCCAGCAATTACCTGATTGGCAGTCATGCTCCACCAATCACAACAACCAGGCTGTATCAGTAAGTCCACCCCACCTATAATAATTTCACTACCATGGCTCTTGCTCCGTGGTATCTTTACCAGAAGTTTCAGGAGAGATGACAAGGATATGTGCCAAACCTGCCTCCCCAGAAACTGGCACAAGAAGCAAGCAGGAGATCCCACTTTTATATAGAAAACCATAGGGGTTAGTGTCACAAGCCAATGAGCCAAAGAAAAGAAAAAGAAAAATCAACACTGTGGTAACATGTTCTTAGCACCTTAATTTCCATTCCCCCCCCCCACACACACACACACATCTCCAGGTGTCAGCGTTTCATAGTTGTTAGGGTCAGAAGGGACCTGAGCAGATCATCTAGTCTGACCCCCTGCCATGGGCAGGAAAGGATGCTGGGGTCAAATGACCCCAGCTAGGTGACTGTCTAGCCTCCTTTTGAAGACCCCCAGGGTAGGGGCAAGCACCAATTCCCTTGGAAGTTTGTTCCAGTTCCTAGCTACCCTGACAGTGAAGTAGTGCCTCCTGTCCCCAAACAAGTCTTTAGTTCCTAGAGAGCTCAAACAGCTGCCTGCAACTGCCCCCAAGTCTGAATCCACCTCCTTCAGGCCACAGTCCTGGCTGACTGAGCCAGTGAGGTCTGCAGCTCTACTGAGCACTCCTCTGTGTAGACCTGACCAGGTTCCATGTGCATAACGTTCTCTCTTCCCCTTGCTTCGGCCTCAAATGTCTTCTTTCTTTTTTCCTTGCCCCCCCAGCCCCTTGGGGTTTCTTGGAGTTGTGGGCCAAATTGACAGTCAGTATAGCTCTTCAGACTGGTTTCTCCTGCAGGTGCACACATTGGGCATGTAGCCATGAGCAGGAGTATGCATTTCCCTGGAGACAAGCAGCAGTAGCACAAGATGACACAATATGTGCCACTGCTGCTTGTCCCCGGGAAATGCCCATGCACACATGCTCTGGGACATGGCACGTTGCCCTAGGTGGGGTGGAGGAGGCTGGAGCCAGCACCTGGGCTGACCCCAGCAGCCTTACCTGGGGTCCTGGGGTCCACTGGGAGATGCAGCTGTGGCAATCCAGCAGCACGGAGCCTGGCCAGCAGCTAGTGTGTCTTTGGCCAGGCAGGCTCTGGCTTCCAGCAATGCACACTGCTGACACATGTACCACTCCACTCTAAGGTACAAGTTTTTTTACACTGGGATTTCCTGGTGTCAACCTCTGCCCCTCCAAATTAGCAGCATGGGAAACGACTGCATTTGTGACTTGTGGAGTGTGCGGCACTGCAACCAGGTTTGCGACGCCACACGCCACATGTCTGCTCTCATCTGGATGCACCCATTACATTCACATTACAGATGAAATGGGCCTAGGACCCAATCATTTCTCAGATATTATGAATTTGATAATAAATAGTCATTGGGTTTCCTTGACTGTCTATCTGAGTTTAGATTGCCTATGATATGGAAAAGTTCCCAGTTCCAGGGGCCAATGATTTCCTTCCAGTAGTGAATGATTTCTCTCCTACTAAGTGAGCATACTCATAAAGGAAGAGGCCAGGATTTTTATAGACAGATATTGCAAATGCTGTTAAGCCAGGGTCCAATCATAATTTAATGACTGATTGTATACTAAGGATACAATGCATTAAAAGAAGAGATCAGCTTTCTTCTTAGCAGGAGCCATCTAAAACTAGGGGAGAATTGCAAGGACACTGGTGTTGGGAAATACATCGGGCTTCTGATTAGTTTCAAGATAAGCAGTCACTGGGCACATCTACACAAGATGCTACTGTGCAGTTATTGTCGAGCATTTGTTTTAGCACTTGTATTAGCAAATACTAAATAAATGTGCAGTAACTCGAGTTACTGTGCAGTAGCGCCAGTGAACGCCTTTCAGTTGACTCTACTGCACAGGACCCCAGGACTGTGCAGTAGCCTTATAACACTGCACAGTAGCACATTAGCACTGTCTGTGCAGTACTTTTCTACTACTTTTTTGCTACTGTGCAGTATTTTTCAGTGTCTTATGTAGACGCACCCACTTTAGAATAAAGCAAGTGTTGAGAAGAACAAATCAGTGCATCACTTTTGGCAGAATGCCAAAGGACCGGGGTCATTCAAAGAATTTTTATCCCAGTGCTAGAAGACTGGAGCAACCCAGCTTGCAAAATGAACAACCAAGAAGGCCCTTGATATTCTGTCCTTCTTAATAGGTATCTTTATGGCAGGAGCTCAGCAGTCTATCTCTTCAGTAGAGAGGATGAAAAAATAATCCAGGTAAAGCTACTATCAAAGCCAGATAGCAATGTACACAAGGAAAGGAAAGGAGAGGAATCATACTCTGGCTTTTCTAGTCCCCAGCGTACATGAAGCTGTAGTCTAGACTCAGGGCCGGCCCGTGCTATCCTGAGGAACCTGCAGCCACAGGAGGCCCCAACACTATATCCAAAAAATCGTGGGCCAGCCCTGCCTAGACAGTGGAGATAGCTCCCTGGATGTGAGTGAATCTGAGCAGCAGAGCCAATGAGAAGAGCTCCTGAAGCTCCGCAAGTGTTCACCTTTCCAGGTATTCTTTGGTTCTATAACAACCACTGGAGGGTTTATAACTATTACCCTTTGGCAAAATAGTGCATCCGTGAGTCACATTTGTGGTTTGTACCCAATCAGCTCTATGCTTAGCAGGGGTACCTACCCGGCTACCCTGCAGCTGTCTTCCACTCGTGCCACACGGAAACAGCCTCACAGCCTCACAGCCTAAAAGAACGCTTGCAGGTCCTCCTCGGTCCTCTTCTTCCAGTATTTTTTCTGGAATGAAGCTAGTTGACCCAGGATCTTCCTCTGAAATATAGGCTTTCTACAAGCATATTAGTAATATAATGCCCATACATTCCATTTATCTTTCTCACCCACTACAATGAGTCTCATAAATAATTATATATGCAGCAATTATGCACTGCTATAAATATAAATACACCCAACATGCTTGCTGTATATGTATGTGTCCGCACTGCACAAGCAACAGAATCACAAACTATGCATAAATGCTAAAAAAATAACCAAAACAAAAAACCACACTTACTTGCCTGGATAAGGAGCATTTATGTGTACAAGGTGTAACAGAATTCCAGCCAAACAGTCCAGGCCCCTCTCTCCATACTGAGCACACATTATTTCAGTATTCAGTGTCAATCCCGGATGCCCCAAATTGCCACTTTCTTCCCAGGCCTGAAAAATGACAACAGGGATCTCCAGAATGAAGTGTGCATCTCTACAATTTGAGCCAAGGTGACAGACTCCACCACAGGAGGTCATCATGGACTATCATTCTCTGTAGGTTGAGGGCAGAGGACAGGAAAAATTATACACACTGCCCAGTGGGTTACTCATGCATTGTGGCTATGGAACGCAGAAAACATTTACAAATAAACCAACTAATTAGGAATCAAATATATAATACTGCTCCTGACAGTTCCTTCCACTATTTTGTCTCTTATCTTTAAATCACTCATTAGAGTGGACAGCAAGCTGGAGAGCCAAAAATAAAAAAACTTCAGTATTCAAAGTTGAATTTAAATCCTTTAACATGATGAAGACTTTTTTTGAGGGGCAGGGGGAGGGAGGGTGGCAATACTTTTTCCAGCATTTGTTTGATCCTCTCATAGTAGTGACTGTTTTACATCTGGTGTGAAGGGTTTGCCTTTGTTCAAAAAAAAAAAAACTGGTCTCATGCAGCCATCTGTCACCAGCACAATGTTAGGCTAGCTAGCCGGTGAGTACACTGATTAACTCTCTCTTCGTTGTGTCTGGTCATAGGCAGATTAATTCCAAACACTGCAATCTCCGCTGCCAAAAGGCCTGTTGGCATTCCAGTCCCCAGTTTCACAAGAGTAAGGAGAAGATGAGAGCTATACTTGTATCCAGCTTGAATCTGGCCAAGTTGAAATAGGAGAAGAGAATACGCCACCACCCACACACTGTCTGTAAGAAGGAATTAAATTGTAATTGTTTTATTTATGTCATCTTATCTTTGGATGTTTCTGCACTGTATATTACCAGAGCATCCATCTGTCTGTTAGAGCTGGGAAAATAGCACAAAATTAAAAAAAAAAAAGAAGTAAATACATAAATATCCTTTTGACTTATTTAACAAATGTGTTTGAGCCATACTTTCCATGAATTTCATTGGCACAACTGTTCACAAAGACTATTTTCCAAGGTCACATGTGTGAGCAGTCATGGAACCCAGAGTTACAATTTCCACCAAAAAGGACTGTACTCCTGGTTGATAAGCCTCGATGCAACTCACATATCTAATCAGGAAACTGAAATGTGCAGCCTATCAGACCAGTGCCATCAGACCTGCGAAGCAAATCCTGGATATTCAGAATCTCCACGCAAACAGTTGCTTCAGTTAAAATACTTTTGACAATATGAAGTATTTAATACTCTTAAATAATATTTCCATATTTCATTTATTTGACTATTTCATATATTTTGAAGAATTTTTGTCTGTGTAATTATTTGGTAAGCTCTGATTCCAGACTGAGCTGAAGAAGTGCCCGTGCAGCCTACATCCCAGCTGCCATTTACTTTTATTGGATATTTAATGAGACAATATATAGCCAGAAAAGAAAAGTCCTTCAGCCAGGAAGCTAAGGGACTGGCTCATGGCATGGCCAGGCCCCAGCAGGACACTCTGATTAGGGAGAGGTTTAAACCCCCACTCTGCCTGCACGATCCCAGGCTTTTCCCCACTCACTGCTCATGGGGTGGGAGTATTGCCAGACCCCAGCTCCTGGCTAATACTATGAGGCAAAGGGGAGGTATGCAGTACATGCATCTGTTGATAATACTGAGCTTTTCAATCTCTCTTACCCTGCTTCTTCATACTGTCTGCAAACCTATCAGGCAAAGGAGCCAGTAGGGATCTGATAACAGGGTTTATTAGCCCATCAACAAAACAAAAGCCTCTCATTAGTTCAAGCTCTTCTTGAACAGCTTTTTCCAAGGAAGGAACAGAGGGACATTACCAGCTGTCCTGTTGATTAGCTCCAAAAAACCCTAAGTGGACACCATTGGGACAGCGGACTCTCCCCCATTGTCCCATGCAAGCATCAACAAGATCGGAGGAGGATGAATTCCTCCACCCAATTCTGCCAGCGGTTGGTGGAACTATTCTCTTTCTCAAATCCCTGCAAATCAGACATATGTTGTGGCTCATGATACAATAGGACAACCTGATGGTGATAACATACCAGCTTGGAAAGAACTTTTGTGAAGCCATGTCCCTGAACTGTGAAGCACATGTGTAACTTCCTACGTCTGAGCAATCCTATAGAAGTCCAAGAAGCAGCTCGGTTATGCAAGTGCTTACGTGCTTGCATAGAAGAAACTAAACATTATGAAGTTCAACTAACTCCATAATTTATTAGAACCACAGTTATGTAATATTTCATCATGTCCAAATTCAACCCTGTTATGCAGACTTTTTCCTCCTCTTTTTCCCCTTGTTTCACGGGCATCTAAAGGACACTTGATCATTCCTATTTGATTCTGCAGAAGTCTGTTCAGAAGCAAAAGCCCACAGCAAATCTGCATGGTACTCCTGTAAAGTCCAACTAGATAATGCAATGATGTTACGATTATCACCGTCTGGCAGGGACAAAGAGTAAGGAACAAATTTTAAAGAGAAAAATTAAACATTAATTTTGCCACACTGAGCTAGTTTATAAATTCAACATAAGTTGTCCCTCTACTTAAGACTTTCTGCAGGATTTTACATGCACTCCAGAGTGAATTTTTAACAGAAAATAAGTTGTCGTATAAAAGTAGTCTTTTTGCTTTCTGACTTATTTCATGTATCTAAAGATTTAGCAAATAGCTCATGCAAGTAAATGTCTGTCTGTGAATTGTTTGCAAACTGCTTCTATCTATTTTAGCTGGTCACCTGAATCACAAGATTTTTTTCCCAGTACATACTTTTGGCTCTGATTCAAGAATATACCTCTGTTTGCGGGGCGGGGAATGGGCGAAGGGAGCATATAAGCATACACTACATTTTAAACCTGTGGGGATTAAGTACATGCTTAAATTATTTCATTAATTGGGGCCTGGGTATCTAATACATTTTCAATAGAAGCCTACTGAACAAAAGCAAGTAGGAAGCAAGGGACCCCTAAGTGCAATGGACTTGCATGTGCATCTTCCAAAAAATAAGTGTACTAAAGCCCCTAATCTTTTAACAGTTCGTGAAGATTTTCACTAATAAATTGGCACTGTCTGATATGCACTGTTGGAAAATATTATAACATCCAAAAATAACAGCAAAGCAGCAACCATTTGCAAAATATTTGTAAAGCATTCCTGGGATTATGACGATCCATTTTATACGTAGCTGAGTTACTGCAGTATCCTAGACCATCGCTGTAGACTACATTAGTATTTGATAATGGGGAGATAAAATAGTCTTTACATTCTTCCCCATTTGAATTCTGACACTGGTGTCCATCAAGCTACTCTAATGCAAACTCTACTGTAGAAAATGAAAGATGTGACTTAGATGAAAAATCTTATCCTTGCTTCCAAGAAGTGCTAACTCAGCTGCTGCAAAAGCATGTCCCCCCTTCTCTGTGTTTAGGCTTTGTTGTTTTACTGGCTGCTAAGTCGGGTGGCTGAATTGGAACTCAAGCCCTAGAAATACTATGCCATAACTCTCAGCTAAGCAGAAAATGAAATGGAATGTCTCACTATTTTAATATTTAATGAGAAACTGTGGCATTTATTTATCTTTAACCAGACTTTGCTTATGACCTAATTTGCTCATTAAAATAGTGGAAGCTGGAGTACCTAAAGAGAAAATCCTAGAGGGGTTTAATTTTTGTGCCTACTTAGTTGGATCTGTTACTCTTTTTCTTTTCCCTTTTTCCTGGCTGGCTATCTGGGTGAATTTGTTTTAGATTATTTTCAGATTAACTAAAATTTCCCAGAGGCTGCTGGTATTTGCATTCAGTAACTTCAGTAGCAGATATAACACTGAACTAAATATACCATCCACTGAAACTATGAAGTTACTAGGAAATCAAACACACGTTTCCTACAGATGTTTGACCTGAGGCAGATCAGAACTGTTGAATCCACCTACAGGTCACTTTCCTCTCCATCTGGAGATCTGCGGACACAGGGCTAAATGCAACATTGATTTATAGACTGGGTAGTTCCAGTAAAGTCAATTATCAATCTTAGGTTCCTGAATTTAGGTGTCCGTCACTGTGGCCTGGTTTTCAAAGGTACTAAATGCTTGCAGCTCTCAAGGATTCCTAAATAGTCAGTGACACTGAAAATTATGACACTTGTATTTTGGTGCCTAAATCTGGATTTAGAAACTCATCTTTGGATACCCAGAATGTTAAACCATATTTAGATATTCAGGCTCCACCATCCCTGTTTTGGTTCTTATTTCTTAAAGATTGTGGCATAGCTCTGTCTTTAACAGCTGCACATACTTCACAAACACATTCAGCACCTTTGTTTGCCTTGCTCTAGGCTTCTGTGTGGACAGGAATTCATTCAGATATATTTGTTCTCTTACCCACCAGTGCTTCCTATCCAAGCATCCTGTTGACAAAAGGCAAGAACATTATGCTACATGCCATCACATTTGGTCACAACTACCAACACAAAAGGGGGTCCTGTCCTTCTGATCTACTTTTAAACAGGTTCCTCTTCTTCCTTTGGCAAGGCCTCCAGCATGGGCAACCTGCCTAGTAAATCCTAGTAATATAGCAAGGCTTTTGACATCTTAGAGCAGGGGTGTGAAATTATTTGGGCTGGAGAGCCACTTAGGGAGCTTTGGTGAGCTGTCACATGCCAGGTCACCACCACCCATCCTGCCATGCCAGGTTAGCACTCACCACCCCCCTGCAATAGCTCACCAAAACTTTATAAGTGGTTTGCACTCAGCCCAGTGGCTGGGATGGGGCCATGGGCAGGGAGCAGCATCCAGGAGCAAGGTGAGCAGGCAGGGCTGGGATTACAGGGCCATGACAGTACAGGGCCAGGGCCTTGGGCAGAGCCGTGATCGAATCCCCACACACCCCTGTGATGGGCACTGGTTCCATAGGCAGCAACATTGAGGGAGCAGATTGCAGCTCTGCTCCAGGCGCCAGCCCCATGCTGTCAGTGCCCAGCAATCCCGGGGTCTCCATGGAGACTGGCTGGGACCTGCACAGGTAGGGCACACAGCTGAGCAGATGGGATGGGGGCCACAGGCAGGTGGGGAGTGGCATCCAGGAGCAGGATGGGCAGGCAGGTCCAGGGCTGTAATCAGGATATGGGGCAGTGACAGCACAGAGGTGGGGCCTTGGACAGAGCTGAGATTTGTTCCCCACGGCCCCTGCCTGTGGGACCAAGGACCATTGCAGGGACATGCAGGCAGTGGATCGAGGCTCTGCCCTGGCCCCTCGCCCTGCACTGTCACTGCCCCGTGATCTTGTTCCCAAACATCACTCCCTAGCTGCCTGTGGCCCCATCCAATACACCCTGCCTGTGTGAGTCCTGCCCCCAGTGGTGGGTGCAGGGCACACAGGCCGGGGCGCCCGGGCAGCAAGGCCGGCTCCAGCAGCAGTGGCAGCCAATGTTGATTATGGTGAGGAATATTAACGACTCTATTCTTGCCTTTGCTCAGTTTTAAACATAATACAGTACAATTATACCAATGTTTTCACATACTCATTTGAAGTTTTAAAATAGAGGAAATACCCAACAGGTCATCAGGAATGCCTTCCTCTCAATTTTCGCAATGAAAAAGCCTACACCCGATTCATTACTGAAGCTACTTCCTTCCCCATTTCGAAAAATTAAATTTTCCTTGTAGCAATTCAAAATAGTATTATTAATCCACTGAGGGAAATAAACAGGTGAAAGTAAACATTTCCCAAGTGCTGAGGAAGCACTACCTGTTTCCTAAATCATATCTAAGTCATCACCATACAAATGCAAAAGGGAAAACTATTCCTTTGGCTGGACATGCACCTGTGCTAAAGCAGATATCAGTAATGGATGTTTGGCTGAGTCGCTTGAATTAAGGATTTAGCAAATGTACAGCTTCTTAATTATTTATTGGTTCCTGAGCCCAGCCAACAAGGTCCTCAAGGCTATATATGAAAATCCTTTCCCCTTAACCATGATAGGGCAGAATTTGGCAGAAGGCCAACAGCCAGTATTTGCACCACTTGATGGGTGGTGCAAGCTCAAAGTGGTGGCAAAGAGCTGAAGAGACTGTGAGAAGAAGGCTGCTCAAAAGAAATATGCTAAGGAGAAATCTAAAGTAGATACAGGAGAAGTGAGAGACAGCTCCAGTGAAAGCAAGGGGTGAATGTTCTTGAAGATGTGTGAAGTCTGGATCCTATTTCTATCCCACCACACATAATCGCTCTCTCTCATTTGCTTTTCACAATAATTCACATGAGCCAAGTTTTATGTGTGCGAATGTTTGTGGAAAACAATTTTAGGGCTCACAGCCAAGATTTATGTAATCATATAACAAAATGTGTTTTGCAAAGGAACAAAATTCATACTGAATGTAAGAGGAAGTTGTTCATAAAGCTCAGCGTATACAGTCACAAAACAGAAACAATAACACGTACTTTAGGCATCAAGTCACCCACCTTGATTAGGAGGAAACCCAACCCCTGTGCAGAAAGCCCTCACAGAGGCCTTGTAAAAGAGGGGTTTGACCCTTTAATGATGAAACCCAAGCAAGGGAGTATATAGATATGGGTCAGGAAACTTGTGAAGAGCTCAGAGAAATTTTCTGCAGGAGGAAAAGGTTTGAGACTTTCCCTAGAACACAGAGAGAAATGCCCATGGACCTTTGCAATCTGTACCAGCTCTGAGAATAACTTTGTTGTGCGATCCTGTATTTACAGTATTTTTTGCTTAAATTAATAAGCTGTGCCCTGAGGGAAAAGTGTAAAGGAGATTGTGGCCAGGTGTTGGTCCAGTTACTGGACTGGGGAACAGGACCACTAAGTTCCACTTCAGCCTTTATGGTGTGTGGCCTAGACTCTTCTTGTACCACCCACCTGAACTGCTCCCCTGGTTGGTATGTGAGGAAGGAACAATAGCACTGCCTATTCCTTCCAAGTTACACACACAGTTACATCTACATGTCCAGTTAGGACATAGCAATAAACTCCAGTGTAGTTCATACCAGAATTTATTGCTCTATGTTTATGTGTGTGCACAGGACCACAGCACGATGAGCCAGGGCAGAGCAGCCCTGACTAGTGCAGGAGGCCAGTCTTTCAGCCCTGGGCTGCTGTGTCCTGTAGAAAAACCGGCTGGGGCATGAGTGTGTTATTATGCAGGGCTAGCCAGCAGGCAGCCCCCAAACTGTAGCACCCTTGTGCCCCAGTCACCATCTCCATGGGGCTTTTGGTGCATGTAACTCCTCCACCATAGGGTGCTACTTGTCCCTGACAGTACTATCCAGTGGCGGAATTAATTATTTTACTGCACCTTAACACAGGCACATGTATAGACAGTGATGCTTTACTGCAGAGTTAATTAGTCAACTGCACAGTAAAGTGCATGTGTAGATGCATGCAGTGTGTGGTAAACAGGCCCTGCACGCATTCCCTGGCCAAAGTCTGGTTAAAACATTCATATCCTGGGAAGGAACAATTTTTTGTTCTTTCTTGCCCAGAAGTCTTAATTAAGAGCTAAAGTGTGTACAGGTCCTGGGGTAGGCTGATAGGTAGAGGGAAATTTGACACCTCACTAATCCAGACTATTGCATATCTCAATGCACATCACAGAATTTAGGAACAACCTAGAGGCTGAAAATTACTGACTTATTATTTATAGAATAGAAGTTATTGTCTGTTTGAACAGTTGAGAATGGAAATAAAAATTCTACTGACATAAACTACTACACCATATCAGTTGCGCACCTCTGTTTCCAGTATCAAAGACAACTTGGGTTAAAGAACCAAGATGAAAAGCAGAAAAAGATAAAAAGGGAAAAAGTCAGGAAGGAAGTACAGAAGGAGTGATGGGGTCGAAAGCACAGACTTGTAAGATGGAACAGACTTGTGTAGTCTCACAGTTAAGAACAAGAGGTTTCAACTTGTTACAGCAGCAAGAGGAAGCCACAGAACATCTTGGGAGCTGAGCTGACAAGAGTAGTGCAGTGATGGAAAAAGTTAAAATAGTAACTACGATAAGATTAATTGAATTAGAATCAGGTGAAAAGGAAGGAGGTCCACAGAAGTAGGAGTTGTACTAATTAAGGTGTGAAGTGGCTAAGGCAAGAACAATGGTTTGAGCAGTAGGTAAGGAGCAGAAAGGTCAGGTTTCAGATGGGAAAAAGTGACAAGATTTGATGAAAGGAAAGAATTTCATATTTCTGTGAAATATGAAGGATCAAAGGAAGGAGGGAATACGAGGGGCCTGATCTTTGGTCCAGACTGGCCACTTAAGTGCTGGACTGAGTTGTGCCTTCACTGTATTGTCTATGATATGCAGGCAGTAGCAGTGATGGGACCCAGGGCAGGGCAGAAAAGTGAAGGTATAAAAGATACAAAATTATTCTAGCACAAAAAGCTTTTAACCACAGGAAACATGTTGCTCTAACCTGCACAGAAATAGGCCTAACTGCTTTCATCTGTCCTGCCATAAACCAACAATAACTCCATGTGCTGGTTAGTGAGGAAAACCAGTCCACAGTTTGCAGTGAATGGTGGGCCCAATTTTTGTAACTGCACATGAACAGCATACAAACATGAGAAATCTACAGTGAGAGATGGGCCAACAAAAGCTGGCATGGGATGGAGCAAGCTGAAATCCAAAAGAAGGGATGTGACATGAGCAAGCTGAAAACCAAAAGGAGGGACATGAGCTTTCCCATGAAAGGTAGTCATTAGAACGACAAGTCTAATTACTAACTGATGGCGTGTCCAGGCCACTGTTTGCAGTTACTCAGGTTTACGTGCTATTGTGAATACCACCGATGAATTTGACCTTTTCATTTTTTTAAAAATAAATAAATGAATGCATACAGAATAGAAACACACATTTGTGTGATTTTGGTAGTAACAAAAGCTATTTTGGATGGTCAGTATGACTGAGAAAATGTCAGGGTTTTTCTTCTTTGTTTTAGAACCAAGAACCAGGGAGGCATAACAGGAGCCATAGAAGCAGTACTAAAAGTACTGCAAGTCAGATGTAACACTGTGCTCCAGTCAAACTGGGGCAGTCAAAATAATAAAAGACTTTTTCAAACTTCAGATTTAATGAGCAACATTAAAAATACATGCATCATTAATCTTTATCAATACTTCAAATTATTAATAAATGAAAAAAAACCGTTTTGTTTCCAAATCATTACATGGTATTTTTCAAGTCAGAGTTAGGAATATAATTTAACTTCAAATTTTAGATCTTTTCCATGTGCTTGCCTTCTTGGTTATTCTTTCATGACCTTTCCCATGTTTACTTCCATGTTTAAATTTGGTTCCGAAACCACTACACAATTAAGCATTTAGAAAGTGCAAAGAAAAGTAACTGAGAAGCTATATAGTCAGAGAGAGAACCATGCATAGGAATGGCTAGTTTTTGAAGTTAGAAAAAATCGAATTGGAAACAGGCACAGGATCTTATCAGCAAAGGTAATTCATCACTGGAACACTTGCCAAGGAAATGACGCTTAGATCTTTTAATCACAAATAGATATCTTTCCAAAAGACTTGCTCTAGTTCAAGCACAAGTTATATGGTTCAATAGTGTTCTCTTCCCTAGTCAGGTACATCCTCTATCTCACAAATTACCGTACTGGACAAAATTCTGTGGCTGCCTATGTTATGTAGGATGTCAGGAAAGGTTAGATACATAGATTATAGAGGCCCCTTTTGCTTTTTATATATGATCAATCACACTGTTACCTTAATTACTGTTCTTTTTCTCTCTCCCCTATAGCCTTTCTTTGCCTGCAGCCATTTGTGCTGCTTGTCTAAGCTTAGACTGTAAGTCCTTTAAACAAAGACAGTAGGTAAAATTATTAGCAGTTTCTTAAAGTCGCTTAGCTCATTTCTCTGTGAAAGTCAAAAGGATGTAAGAACTTTTGAAATTGTCACTCAATGTCTTGTCTGAGTTTAGTAGAATACCAAGCCCACTCCAGCTGCTGTGCAAGTTAAGAAGGTTGACCTGAATATAGAAAAGAGAGTAATGGTTCATCCTTCTATAACCCTCCTCAAAAGTATGTTAGATGAAGGGCAAGGACAGCCACCCCTGTTTTACCAGCAGGAAAAAGCACATGTTGCAAATACACAAGTGGCCAAATTCAGCCTTCAGATAACCCAAAAATCAACATCTTTTAAAAACATTCCTATAAAGATGACTGATGCAACTGAAATTACACCAGGGATGAACATGGCCCGCATTGTTTATTCTGTTTAGTCACTGGATAAGAATGTCATGCAGAAATGCATGCAGGGCATTACAACTCAGTCTCTCAGCAAATCTGCCAAGGCTGAAAAAAAAATTACACAGGACTATAAACTTCTCTACTCGGTTACATCTACCCTGCCAGATGTTACTCTCAGCTGTGCAGGTAAGAATTTGCAGTCCCTCCTCCCACTTCCCTAGAACACTAGAACACTTCATTGCATGCAGCTTTGATAATGTACAGCGTGTTACATGCATAAATGACTTAAGCTTCAAAGTATCCCTGGAAAGGAGGTAACTATTACTATCCCTGTTTTACAGAGGAAACCAAGGCTAGTAAGGCAAGTGGTTCGCTTGATGTCACACAGCAGGGCAGAGGAGACTGCTACACATCAATGCCTTTACACCATGCTGCTTCGACGTGCACAGCTATAAAATACTTGTTTCCACACTCCGCACACCAGCCTGGTCCATTTTTCTACTATCTGTGGAGCCAAACTTAACCCCAATATAGCCGAACATGTACCTATTGCCCATGTAAGATTCTCAAGGAAACTTTCACTCTGCTTGGCTTGAAAGCAGGAGCATAAACCCACAGGCCTTCCTCGTGTATGGGAGAGTACTCAAGCATGATTCTGCAGCCCTCACTCAGGCCAATAACAGTGTAACAATGTTTTATGAGCAGGAAAAAAATTAATGGAATGCAAAAGAGTAAGTGTGCCAAGACATCTTTACATTTCAGTCTGTAACTGGAAATGGTAAAACTTCATTTCCCTTGTAAATCTTATATCAGGAGACAACCGGAGCCAGATGCTGTAGTCCTCTCACAGACAAAACTCCCACTCAAGGATATATTTCTGGTGCAAACTGAAAACTAAAGCAACTGTGAAAATATTTGATACTGAGGTTTGATTTGAAAGGGTAAAAATAAAAAGACAGAGGTAAGTCATCATTTAAAGTACGCATGGTAATAAGGCAAAAATATTTGTCCCCAAATTAATTTTTCTTTATCCATTGTTGGACGTTAGTCCGACTTATCGCTGCTGAATGGCATAATTTCATCTCTGTGATTTCATGCACACGGTTGGACTCGCAGCATTTACAGTGCACCATAAGGATTTGAAAGCGGCACTGCAAACTGAACAACTGCATCCCAGCAAAACTAGGAATGAGACCAGAAAGATAAAATTTGTTTTTACAATGACTAATCCCGCGTTCTGTTTATAGAAAATATTTACCCTGCATAAATTCTTAGTACATCTGTAATTCTGATTATGTCAATTCTAGGGATTTTTTTATTATTATTGCACATAAAAATACATGTACAGGGAAATTTTTGGCAGCAAACCCACTCACAGTCACATAACCTTATACATGAAATGCTCCTCATGCCCAGTTGGATCCGAAAAGGAACAGCTTCTTCGCTCTCCCCCTGTGTTATCCTGTGATGAGAATACTTAAGATTACTAAACAAAATAAATCAGATTTCTTACCTCACCTTTTTTTCAGGGGTCCCAACCAGCGATGATAAGAAAGGATGGCTCAGCCAGCGTGGGAACCTTTCATCTGAGTAATCGCCCCTTGGAAATGAATCAGAAAACTCCCTTCTATTTATTACCTAGATAAAAGATGACGGGTGGCAGAAGATACTGTCGTTCACCTCAGCCCCCCCACGAATAGGCTCCAGGGAGCATTTCTGCTCATTTGTTCCTTATAATGAATTACACAAGTAGCTCACACGTGAGAGGGAGGCAACTGTGACCCCTGCTCCCTCTCTCTGGCTCTCCCCTGAGAACAGCCAACCCCTAAGGCCACTGAGCTGCAAAAAGTTTGTGTCCCAGATCAAGACAGATCTGCTGGTACCAGCTCGGCAAAGCCCCTGTTCTCCTTGCCTCGGCAAGGATAGATGCTCCACAACTGGTGACTGCTGCGAGAAGGCTTGTCCCACCCACTCGTGTGTGAACCCTGTGGGAAGAAAGCTGGATTGATACCCTGGGGACTTAACTCAAGCCCCCAGCTCTATCAATCCACCTTACAAGGAGGTGGGCACGGTGCAATGGAGCTCCTGCCTGGCAACCACCTGCAAAGCTACTTTCTTGCAACCGACCCCTGCAGAAGCAAGGAAGAGACACAGGCACGGGTGATGGAGCAGGGGAGCGCTGCGATGCTCGCCTCTCGCCTGCAAGTCCCTCCCAACACGGAGCAGGAGCCTGCAGAGCCTGTGTCCTACCCCGCTTATTCCCGTCTCTTTCTAGCATCTTAGACATGCCGAAACCGAGAGCAAAATATGTGCATCGTCGCCACAGACACTTTCCGATTCATTTTTAAATGCAACTTTTAACTTGGGGGGGGGGCATGGTTTGCATAATGTCTCCACCCTGCAGTATTTATAGCTGCTCTTAGCCAGCTATCCGGATACACTAAACTTCCCAGCGGGCTTCATAAAACGAAGGTGGAAGATGTAATTGATCAAACAAGTGTATCGAATTAGTTGTGATGCACTTGTGTCTGCATCTAATAAAGGAGTGTGTGTGTGTGTGTGTGTGTGTGTGTGTGTGTGTGTAGGGGAGGGGAGTGGGGGGACAGATTTTTATCTTCCCTAAATCCGAAGCAAACGCAATAGCCTCCCTCCATCCCTCGGGCAATTCTTCCCCCCCCCTCCCGAAAGCAATCGCTGCGTCCGGGAGAAGGGAAGCTAAAAGAAGGGGACCGAAAAGTGGATGGGGTTGGCGGTTTCCATCGGACGCGGGGAATGAGAGCTGTGCCTTTTTTTGCAGCGGTTTCTGTTTAACTCGCTCTGCAGGGCGAGTCAGGCGGGGAGGCTGGCGATGTGGCTGCTGCAGGGGCGATTGCCCGGGGCAGGGAGCGGGGCGGGAGGACCCGACACGGCCACGGCCACGGCCACGCACACGCACACCCGCGCCCGCTGCCGCTCCCGCACCGCCCGGAGCTCCCGCGGAGGAGTACGCAGCGCTGACCTAAGCCAGCGCCCTCCTGCCCCGGTCCGCACCAAAGACGCCCAAGACGCCACTGATAAATGCAGGGCGCTGCCTGGCAGGGGGAGCCCCGGGGGACCCCCTTCCGCGGGCCCGTTAATCATCCGATTCGTTTTTTAACACCCCGACACCTAATCTCATCTCCTAATGCCCCGACCTGGCAGCGCTGTCTCCCTCTCCTCGGGCAGGCGAAGAGGAGAGGGGCAGGGGATCTCTTCGGACACTCCGTTTGCGCCCCTGAAAGAGGAGCGGCAATGAGCGGGTGTTGGCCTGGGCAAGCAAAGGGTTAAAAAAAAATCCCCAAAGTTTCCCGAGCACACGCGGGGCAGTTCACCCACTCCAAATGGCCTGTAAAATAACCATTTATTTTAATACTTAAAAAAAAAACAAAAAAAAACAAAACACAATCCAGTGATAAATGTCAATACCAATACTCAGCATAAAGTGCCACATAGCCATACAACGGGGGTTTCTTTCTTTCTTGGTTTTTAATAAGCAAAACTTATTGGAATGTCTTTTGGTTTCCATCCGTGGAATACACTGCTCACAAAAGCCAGCCGCAAATTTAAAAAAGACAAGAAAAAAAGAAAAGGAAAGAAAAGAAAACCTCTCAGGTCGAGCTTGACCCCCTCTCTGCTCCGGACACGCGCAGGCTTTAAAGTACCACCAAGACCACGTCGTGCCGGGCATCGCTCCCGTGTCGCCACCGGCCTCGCATAGCATCATCGCCCGTGGGGGGCTGGAGGGATCATCTACTCCAACCCCCTACTCAAGGCAGGACCAGCCCCAGCTAGATCATCCCAGCCAGGGTGGATCATTCCTTTGGGTGTTTTTTTTTTTTAAATAAGTCCAGAATTATATATATTTTTAAATAAGTCCACAACTGACAACCCGCCGCCCCAAGGCACCAGCCCACACAAGGCAAACCAGGGCTCCAGGCAGTGCCAATACTGAGCGGATCTGTCCGGAGCTCCAGGGGATCTGTCGGGTTGAGTTCTGGCCAAGGCAAGATCCCGCGTGGCAAGACTGATTCCTGGAGACTCAGGTCTCTTTGGGAAAGTTTCTTTTAAGGCAACAAGTGGGGGAAATAAGACCCGCGAGTCTGTTTGGCTGCGAGGAGAAGCTACAAGTTTCAGTCCTGAATCGTCTTCCGGAATTCGGGTTTTTTGTTCTGAAGTGTACAAGTAATAAGCTTTATACAGTCAAAAGAAATATAAAATATATATCTATATATTTTTAAAAGGAATACTTTTGGAAGCTACGGGTTTGTTTTCTTTTTAAAAATAATGGAGAGAAAGAGAGAGAGATTCCTGTCCGATACGTGAGCACCACCTTTTGGCATAAAGTTTCTCAAAGCCACCAAAGACTCAGCCGGCTGGGTTGTGCCCCACGCGGTTCAGCTGCTTTTCCAGCCCCCAAACTCAATTTCAAACCAGGATTTAGGAAGTGTGTGTGGGTGTGTGTGTGGGTGTAGGTGTAGGGGTGTGTGTGTGTGTGTGTGTGTGCCTGCGCTCCCGTCCTGGAGCGGTCGTGTCTGTTCTGAATCGGGGAGGAAGCCTGGAGAGGGACTGAGTCCGTGGGAGTCGGAGCCCGCTCAGCCTTTCAGCTTGGACGGTTTCAGTTCCTTTACTTGCGTGTGCAGGGTCTTGTGGACCGCTAGCGTCCGGGATTGGCAAAATCCTTTCCCACATTCTTGACACTTAAAGGGCTTTTCTTTGGAGTGGATGTATCTGGGGAGAGAGAGAGAGATGGGGAAACTAGGCGGGAGGCAGCAAGGTGACCTGCCTGTCAAAGCCACTTACTGAGATGGGGAAGCGCCCTGCGCAACCTGCCGAGGCCCAGGCAAGGGCCCAAGAGGGGGACCAGGGCCAGGGGCAGCATATCATGCGGGAAACTACCTAGGCTCTGGGACTCATCCTGCCCGTGCAAAGCGCCTCCATCTCCCCCGGGGTGCGTCCTGCCGAGCAACCGGGCAGAGAAGACTTGTGGACTGGGAAAGTATCCCGGGAAATGCAAGTGCCAGGGCTGGGACAAAGTACCAGCAGCGAGCCCCCAAGCCCCCTCTCCGCTGGACCCCGACCCCCTCTCCCGTGCTCCCGGCCTCTGACCCTGGCCCTGCCCGTGTCCCCTACGACCCCCCGCCTGCTCCCTGGTGCCCCTCACCCCCCCCGGGTCCTGACCGCCCCCTCTGCCGCCCGGACCTGTGGTCCCTGAGGTGGTCCTGCCTCCGGAAGGCCTTGTGGCAGATGTCGCAGGTGTAGGGCCGCTCGTCCGTGTGCGTGCGCTCGTGGATGAGCAGGTTGTAGGACTTGGTGAAGTGGCGCCCGCAGAACTTGCACACGAACTCCTTCTTGGTCTTGGAGGGCAGGCGGCCCCGCGCCGGCTTCTTCTCCGGGGACAGGGCGAGGCGGGCGGCCTCGAGCGCCGGGCCCCGCGCCGCCTTGCCCGGCTCCTCCTGCGTGGCGGCCACGGCCAGGTGCGCGAAGTCGAAGCGCGGCTTGGCCTTGAGCGCGGCGCCGGGCGGCTCGGCCTTGGGCGGCGGCGCGGGCGGGAAGAGCGGGAAGGCGGGCAGCGGCAGCGAGCGCGGCAGCGGCGCGGCGGGGTAGCCCAGCGCCCAGTGGTGCAGGTGCACGGCGTGCAGCGCGCTGAAGCCGTACAGGCCGGCCAGCGGCTCGGCGGGCGCGGCGGGCAGCCCGTGGAAGGCTTGCAGGAAGGAGTAGTTGGTGAGCTGCAGCGAGGGGTGGATGGGCACCGGCGCGGGCAGCGTCTTGCTTCCCATGGCGGCGGGCCTGCAAGAGCGACACACGGCGCTGGGGCCAGGCCGGCGGCGGAGTGGGGCGCCCCCCGCCCCGCCCGGGGCCTCCCCCTCCAGGGCGGGGGGAGAGGCCAGGACGCTCGCTGCCCCTCGGGAGGTCCTGCCACGCACCCGGGCCCCCAGCGCCTGTCCCCTGCCCGCCTCCCTGGTCTTCTCCGGCGAAATCGTCCTCTCCAAGGGCCCCCAGCAAGCTCGGGGTGGCCTCCTCCGGCACACCCACACCCACCCCGGGGCCGGGAGCAGGGCCTGTCGGCTCCCAGCGCTCAGGGCTCCTTCCCCGGCATGGGCGCGCTGGGCCGGGCAAGGCGGCCCGGCCGCCCCGGCCTGCGGGGAGCAGCCCAGGCCAGCGCGGGGGCAGCCGGGGCTCGGGGCAGCCCCAGCGCCGCCGGGGGGACCGGCTCTGCCCTGCGCCAGGGCGCTTTGCCAGAGACAAGCCCCGGGGACCGCTCCGGCCCGGCCTGCCGTGTCAGGAGCAGCAGAGGAGCCGGGTCTCTAGGGGCCAGGCCGGATCTGCTATAATGATTGACTGACAAAAATAAAGACTTTGCATGGGGATGAGCTTCATGATCCACTGGGCGGGAGGGGGCAAAACACGGCCACCTCTTGCACCCCTGGCTAGGCATCCGCTGCAGGAAAGGAGACCCCACTGGCATGCCACCGCAGTGACCCAGAATAAGAGAGGGTGACATCTTGCCAAGCTTTACCTCTGCTAATTGGATACGTTTTGTATAGTGGCTGATTAACACACGCACACTTTCTCCCCCCCCCCCCAAGGCTTTTTAACTGTTTCAAGGGATGACGCCCCAACCTGCAGCCCCTATTTGTTCTCCAGCTTTGTCCTCAGAAATTAAGACCTAGAAATGCCTCCATGGGGCATTTCCAGAACGAAGCAAAGGAAGCGACACCCCCCGCCCCACGCTGCCCCATAGGTGGAGCCGCCGCCGGGCTGTGCTGGCTCGGGCACGCGTCCTCCCGGCTACCTCGCTGCAGCTCTGCCTGCCACAAGCCCGCCCAAGCCCCGGGAATTTCTAGCGGTGCCTAGTTTCCCCTTTCTCATGTCTGAAAAACAAATGTTTCCCTAAGATCGACAGAAATATTAAAATAAAATAAAATAAAATAAAATGAGAACAAAGCACCAGCCTGCCATAAAGGGGTAGGTCAATTCTCGCTTTAAGAAAGATCTATTTTTTGAAAATCGGTTTCAGTTTCTTAAATGACTATATGGGGTAATCAGTCTGGAGCTCCAGAAGGAGGTGCAAACCGCTTCATAATAGCATCATTGTACTGATGATCGTTTGCTGGAAATTTAATTTTGGGGGGTTTTTAGAGCGCGTTTGAGAGGGGAGAGGGCGGGGAGGAGGGAGCTGTTCAGGTTGCTGCAAGTCGGCTGGCGCTTTTCCAGAAATGTAAACGACACTTTTGCTTCGCAGGGGCGGGGGGGCGAGTCCCACATCTAGCGGGAGGGCAGCGTGGGTCCGGGACTGCGGAGCGGGCTCCGCAAAGCCGCGTCCCTCCGCCCCGGCCGGGCACCAGCGCCTCGCCTGTCCCTGCCACCTCTACCTCGCACCGGGCTCCGCATAAACAGATCCTGATCTCGGGGCTGCTTTTTGCTTTATTTATGATTTAAATTTTTAAACAAGGAGCCTGCGAGCTCCCTTCCCCAACCCCCTCCCCATCCAACTGCTCCAAAAATAAATAAATAACTACAATTTTTTAAAAAGCAGAGGGCTTGCGAGGAGAACAAGCCACTTGTGTGCGGACACAGGGCTGAAACGAAACCCGCTCACGCCGAGACAAATTCGCCCTGGCAAAGAAGATCGTAGACTTGAAAAGCTACCCATCTCCTTTGCTCTTTGCCCTGTGCTAGTACTATTGCCCAGCTAAAACTTTTGTCCGTTGCTTCAGGACCATTATAATCTGCCCAGATCGAAATCTAGAAAGTAATCCCAATTGACCAAAAAAATTAAAAATACAAAACAAAAAAATATATATACTGGGAGAGCCCGATCCCGGGGGATCGAAACTCAGCCCCTCTGCGCCATCCTCGTGGTCAGCCCCTACTGCCGCCTCCGCCTCGCGCGTCTGTCCGCGCAGCGCCCTTGGAGGGAGCTCATAAATAATGCCTTTTGCTAATTAGTTCCACCTGGGAGAAAGCTGGAGGTCAATTAGCCCGCAAACATGGCTCATTTCATGATTATTTGGTTTAAGGGGGGCGAGGGGGAAGCCCAATCGTGATAAAGGAGCAGTTATAAAATTCCAGTTGCTGGGGGAGAAATCCTGCCAGGAGCTTCATCTGTCAACAGCTCCAGGCGGTTCCGAGTGACCTCGTTCACATGGACTGGCTTGCTCCTCCAGCCGGATCGGGTCCGTTCCCGTTTTGAATTCGAGTCGGATCCGATTCGGATGGCGCTGGGCTGGGGGCAAAAGCGAGGAGGCTGCTCCGGGGATGCTCTAGCGAGGCCCGGTCCCGCGTGGGGCTCAGGGTCCGCAGAGCATGAAGGCGGCGGGCAGCGTGCAGCCGGGGGGGCTGCCGGGGGGCAGGGCCTCCCGCACCGCGGACATCTCCGCTAAAGCCCTGGCATCTGCCCGCCGAGTGAGCGGCGCGGAGCCCCGCGGCCCACCGGCGGCGGCGGCTGAGCCGGGCCGCGCTCAGGCGGGCGGAGCAGCTTCCCCACCGCGGGGCCGGCTCCGCCGGGGAGAGCCGGGGCGAGGCTGCAGCGCCCGCGCTCGTCTTCAGAGATGAAAACCGGAGCAAGCCGCAGCCCCGAGTGCGCCGGGGCCCAGCCCGCTCCCGGCCCGGCCCCGCAGTCTCGGATCCGACCCGGCTGGCCGGGCTGGGAGCAGCCCCCCGCCCCGCAGCCGCGGGCCGGCAGGCCCAGGGCCCGTGCAGGCCTGCGGGAGGGCAGCTGGGCACGGCCCCCGGCCCAGCCGGCCTGGGGGGCGAGGCGCCCGTCCATTCCCAGCCGGCCCCACCGTGCACCTGCCCGGGGCCTGCCCCTGCAGCCCGGCCTGGATGTGACTTCACCTGACAGCTCCACCCCGCCGCCGCCTCCTCTTCCCCTTACCCCCCCCCCCCCCGCCCCTGGAAGCCAGAAGTAGCAGCGACACCCTAATCCTCAGCTTTGCACGGACACTCCCTCCGCACAGCTCGGCCGAGCCGCTCCTTGCCCGGGCCCGGGGCAGCGGGGCAGGCAGGCAGGGATCCCGCCCGGCTCGTGCCGCCGCGCTTGCCCCGCGTCCCCCCGCAGCGGCCGGGGAAAGGCGACCGTCACCCAAACTCAGCTCCATGCAGGGGCTGGAGGCGCCCCCTTGCCCGCCCCTCCTCCCGGGAAACTTTTCTCACTCACGCTACCCCTGCCCGGGCCGGGGCGCGGGGGCACGGGGCGGGGGGCTGCAGGGATCCGACCGCAGGAGCCCGGGGAAGCAAGCCGGAGCCGTGCAGTTATTTACCTAGTCCCGATCCGTGCTCCACCGCTGGCGGCTGGTAAAAGATCCCGGGCTAATCGGAGACTGGGGAAAAGTGGGGCTAAGTGAGCGGCCCTGGCCGGGCACGCACAGATCCGCGGGCGCCAGGTGCGGCGGGGATGGAGGCGGCGGGCGGCCCCGGAGAAGCCGGGCTCGGACTGCACCGCTCCCCGGCCTCCAGCCTCCTCCTTATTTCAACCCCCCACCTCCCCCCGGCCGCCGGGCATGCGCACTGAGGCCCAAACTTTCTGGCTGGGAAGCTCCAACTTTGCAACTCTCTCCTTGTGCCGGCCGAGGGGCCGCGCGGGAGCCGGGCAGCGTGGGAGCCCCCTCCGCACCGCGCGGGCACGGCCCTGGGGGCGCCCGCCGCTGCAGGGCACCGGCCGGCCCGCGGGGACCCCGGGGCAGCCCCGCCGGGGCCCGGCTCTGCGCGTCCCCGAGCACAGCCTCGCCTCCCTGGGGACGTGGGCTCAGGGTCAGGCCCCGCCGGCTAGTGGGGGCGGGGGGGGGAAGTCACCTCTTCGGCAGGAGCCAATGGATCCGCACTGCCCAGAGACCAGCCCGCCTCCCCTCCCCTCCCCTCCCCTCCCAGCGGGATCCAGCCTCCAGTCTCCGGATCCCGGCCGGGATCTGGATCCGCTCCCCGGCCCCCCGCTCCAAATCCCGGGCCCGCTCCCCAGCTGGATGCAGCCTCCCGAAGTCGGTCCTCTCTGCCTGCCCCAGATCCCGGTACAGCCCCAGGGACGGGCTCCCCGGAGCTGCTTTGAAGGCGCCCGCCGGAGATCCTCCTCTCCCGGAGCCAGCCCCCACGGGAGCTCCCCTCCCCGGGGGCCGAGATCCGCCCGGTCCGCAACCTCCCCGCTTATTCGCTTTTCTATTCACCCATCCCTTCACGCGCTTCCACAGTCCGGGTGGGGGAAATCGCCCGGGGCGAGGC
Source organism: Crocodylus siamensis (assembly GCF_052110815.1). Taxonomy (NCBI): domain Eukaryota; kingdom Metazoa; phylum Chordata; order Crocodylia; family Crocodylidae; genus Crocodylus; species Crocodylus siamensis. The sequence continues at coordinate 16,231,740 of NC_143395.1, read as the reverse complement.
TGTTATCCCGAAGGGGCTCTGTCTCCTCGACGGGTGCGGCCAGACGCGGCGGCTTCCCCGCGCCTTACCTTGTCACCGCCCGGTGGAAAGGTTGCCCGGCGCCTTCTCCGCCCGCGTGTGGGGGCACGGAGGCCACTGGACGCCGCGTGGGCGCCTCCCGGGCGGCGCGGACAGCGGACACGTGGGCGCCCGCTGCGCTCCCACGGGGCGCTGGGACCGGCGGGGCTGCTGCCCCCTCGCCCGGCTCTGCCAGCTGCAGACACGCACCGGGACGCCCCGCAGCCCACGGCAGCGCTCGCGTGCGCCTTGCGGGGAGGCTCGGACCGCCGCAGAAAACTCTGTAAATAATAATAATAATGCCACCACCAGCGGCGGCGGGAGCGGTTTCTGATAAGAAGAGCTTTCAGCTCTGATTTCATTTTTCAGCAGAAGGATGTCGGGCTGACAGCCCATAAAGGAGAGAGTATCAAACCACCCAAACACATCCCCTGCCTGGAGCCTTCACCATTCCCACGGAGATGCTCACTTTCCCTTGTGTGGGGATCTTAAGAGCAGAACCAAATTAGACGCCAGTTGCACCAAGGGCGAATGATCACAGAAGCAATAGCCGTAATAAGAATAGCGATGGTAGTAATAGCAGCAGAAACAATAATAATACAGTAACCGCAACACTGATACCAACGATGGTGATTACGGTAATAGCAACATTGGTAACAACAACAAGCAGGATGACGAAGATAGTAGTAATCGTGCTGGTGATAACAGCGATAATGCTACTACTATTAATGAGGATAGTAAGAATAGTAATAATAACGCTACTAATACTGCTACCACCACTACTAATGACGATTGTAAAAATAGTAATATTACTACTACGAATGACAACAGTAATAATAGTAATAATGCCCACTAGTACTCCTGAGGATGAGAGTCATAATAGTAATACTACTACCAGTGACGATAGCAATAATACTACTACTAATGCGACTACCACTACTACTGATGATGATGATGATGATGATAGTAATAGTACTACTACTAACAAGAATAACAACAATAATGGCGATGACAATAATAATATTGTTTACAGATGTGCAGATGAAAAGCATAAACTAATTTCCAGGACCTGATCCCCTCCTTCCCTCCGCCCTGAATAAATAAATACATCGAGCGAAGTAAGAAAGCAGCGCTCCGGGCAGACTGCTCCCTTAGGCAGCCTCTCGCCTTTATCGTAATAAAGAACATTTTGGAAGGGGAAAGCAATGGAGCAGTTCCCCACAAGGAAGTTTAACACTAGACGAGGTGGCAGGGACTCCCTCGCAGCGCCCAGTCTAACGGAGCTGTGCTGTCCCTCTAGGGCTGGGTGATATTTACGTATTTGTTAAAAACACTGGCAATGATCAAGCAGCTGGTGCTTCCACTGAAGGTCCAGGTTAACTGTCTTGTTACCTGCATTTGGTTTAAATATCTGGTATTCAAATGAGAGAGGGGAGCGCTGCTCCAAAGCGTTTATTGTCCGGACATTTTTTTTTGTATAGTATCCCTTAATTTGCGTTATGTCAGCTCGCAACAGCAGGGATCATAATCGCAGGAACGAGATGCAAAGCCACCACTAACACTGGCACGCGGGGGATCCGCTCACTCGCCCCTCCAGAGGAAGGATCTGCTGTCCATTAGGAATGTTACAATTTCAGGAGACTCGTAAAAGCAAGAAAAGAAAAATCATCTGCTTCCAAAGCCAGCCCCGGAGTTGTTAAAAGGAATTAGACGCTACAGTGAAACCAAAAATCATTTTAGAAGTGACTTGGGGATGCTCCGGATTCCCTGCTCCTAGGAAACTCCAGGACAACGGTGTCGCGCCAGCCCGTGACTCCAGAGGAGTCAGCTCCCAGCGGATGTACACCTGGGAAGCCGCACATCAAGTGCCAGTTTGTCATTCCACGGAGACCGGTGTGAATCCGAAGTCATTTGGGGTGGCGCTACTTCGGATTTAATCCTGGGTAATTGCCCGGAGCTGAAGTAGGTTTTCGTGATGCTTATCTCTATGTACATAAACACATATTGAAAGCACACCCGGAATCAGCAGCAGTCCCGCGCTGCTGTGCAGCGCCCCATGACACCTGGGAGCCAGACACGAGCCTCGGGGGCAATTCTGCTTCGCTCAGGCGCAGAGCACGGATCTGCGCCCCGCACCGGCCGCTGCTACCAGGGGCTGTGGTGCCTCCGAGGGAGCCAGGGCACAGGCGGGGCAGTGCTTGAAACCTTTCCCCGTGTTTCCTTCCTTTACCCAGGGATGAGCCTGCACCCCCCGCATCGGGGCAAAATAACGATTCCGGGCCCGATCCTGGAGTCATTTGCAAGCAAACCTCCTCTGGGCTTCACTGAAAGCCTCCCGTGACAAAGGACTGCCAGGATCAAACCTTGCTGATCCATTTCCAGGGCTTTCATCGGGAGAAACATTCAGCCCTTTTTACATTTTTTTTTTCTTTGCAGCATCAGAGCCCGCAGGGAAGAGAGGGGCGTCGGGGCTGCTGGAGGCTGCGCCCCAGGCGGGCTGGCTGCGGGTCTTAGCTCAGGGCTCGGCAGAGCAAGGCGCATCCCAGCTCCGCACCTGGGGGGAGATGAGTGAATCTCTCCGGTGGGTTGGGGTTTTTTTTTTTGCCCAGCAGCGTTTAGACTTTCCCCAGCCCTGGACTTTGCAGCCTGCAAGGGCTGGGCTGGAAAGGGACAAGGAAAGGGACAAGGAAGGGGAGACAAGAAAAAGGCACAAGTGCCTCGGAGCCAAGCCCTTGCTAGACGTGTCAGCGGGGCAGGGGCAGGGGCAGGGGCAGGGGGGCGGCACCAGCCCCGGCGACACGACGCCGTCCCCGCGCTGCGGGCTTCCCTGCACGCCACTTCTCTCTAAGCTGCACGTGGAGTGACTCCGGATTCACCCCCGGGGGGAAGTGAAAGCTAAAGCGGGCCGGGACTCTTGAGACCCTCCGCGCTCTCCTCCTCGTAAATCGCGACTGATGATTTTTAAATTCTGCTTTATTTTTTCTTTAAGTCCCGTTCAACACACCCAAGTCTCAGTTGTCACTTGCTGATCGTTTTATTCGTCCCCCCCCCCCCCCCCCCAGCTGAAAGCAGACAGGCAGGGGCGAAAACCCGGCTGAAAACCACTCAAGATAAGCAAATCAGCAAAACCTAGCTAGAAATCGTTTTTTTAGATGTGATGCCCTCTTTGGTTAAAAGGTTGCTAATTGCCAGCTTGCTCCAGGGTTGCCAAACAGAGCAGCAAAGCCCTCCCCGCCCGCGTCACCATCGTGTCTGAAAGCCTAGGCAATTTGTTTCAGTCCACTACTGAGGTTTCACTCCTGGCTGAAAACAGATTGCTGTCCTTTGACTACCGAGTTAGCAACGTGGCTTCAGCTCCTAAGCATCTCCCTATGAAAGTCAGCGGGTGTCTGCTTGAAAACTCGATGGTCTGATATGCAGACCCTTCCTCTTCTTGCACAAATCACCCCGAAGAGACAGATCCCTGCCAACTTCCTCTTTACATTTCAGTCCCACTCACACGACAGATGCAGAACATGCATAGGCTGCGGGAGCACGTTTCATCAAAACAGCACAAAAGTCTTTACAAAGGCATGAATTAAGTGCTGGCTGGTTTGCAAACTAGGGTGACTTCCACGGTGTAAATAAATGATTCCATTTTCAACTCCAGCCCCTTTCGCCCAGCATTGCTGCCCTGTGGATGCAGCTCAGGCTGCTCCGGTGAGAGTCAGCATTTCCATTATAATTTCCTATTTTCAAGAGTTTTTACAGTGATCATAAAATTCAATCCAGGCTCCAAACTTGGCATCCTGGGGCTCCTCCAGGGAGTCAGTCCTTTTTGTTGTATTTGAAAGAGGAAACCATTTATCTGTTTTTACATTATGAGAGCGCAAAGAAAAGGAAGCAAATGCAGCATTTGGAGAACTTTTTTTTTTTTTTTTTGCATTTTATAACCCTGATTTTTGTTCAGTTTTATGGTATCTGCCACAGACATTAAACGAATGTACTGCACAGTAATTAATAACACATGAAAAGTCATCAGGTTATATCAAATCCAGAGTCCACAATCAGGACTGGTCACATGAAAATAACTTTTATCTTGCTGAACTGCTTTCTTCGTGTAAAGATCAAATTGGCATCTGTGTCGCACGCGCTGTTAGGAGCATGGTCAAGCCTGAGACCACCGCGCCCCCGATTGTGCCCTGTGACGTAATCAGACAGGCGCTGATGGCGCGCTGGTCATGCGAACGATGCATGATCGCCTGGAAAGTTCCTTGAATGACGGCCTCTAATTGGCTCAAGAGAAATCCTGGCGGAATGGCGAGGTATTTAAGCCCCGCCCGGCAGTCGCTCGGGGAGACCGCCGTCCCACCGCAACCTGAGCTGGCCTCGTGGTTCTTTAGGGCTGGTCACCCCGACTGTCTCCCACCGCCGTTCCCTCGGGCGCACCCCCGCTTGTTCCGGACCGTCTCGTCTTCGATTCACAACGCGTAACGCAAGCGAATTCTGGTGTCCTCGCCTCCGTCGCCTGCCAACTACTGCTATAGGGGCGTGAGTAAATAAACGTTGTTATCTGAAACCATTACGCATCCGAGCCTTCCTCATCCCGTAAATCCAGATCTGTCATGAACCAGAGGGTGCCACAAGGCCCCTCTCACAGTGCGGGACATGGCGACGCGAACAGGATCTGGTGGGGATGATGGAAAGATACAGCGTGACCTAATCCGCTGCCGCCCGTGGTTGAATGGCACACGGCTGTTAGTAAACCATGATGATTTATGGGCCCACATAGCGTATCATCAAGCTAGCGGCCCCACAGCAAGGGAAGAAATCTCCGGTTACCTGTCATTCACGACCGGGGGAAAGGAGTGGAACATGACCTTGAGCCCCGCTGCGTTCGGGTGTGTCATGAGCTCCTCGAACGTTATGTTCTGGGCCCGTGAGGTGTGTGGCGCACTAAGCCTCGCGAGAGTTAAGCCCTCAGGTACAGTCAACACAACCCCAGCGCAAGAATTCACCCGGTGCATGCTCCATGTAAGAGAAGGAGGGGAGAGCACCCTGGTCGATAAGTTTAATTGCCCGGCCCTGAGGGAGGGGTCGCGTGGACATGAGCTGCTCACTCAGTGCCGTGAGCGTCTCGAGTCTGACAGGCGCACTGCCATCAAGTGGGGCGGACCGAAGTGGGACAACGGGAAAATGTTAAACATCCTGTTCCGCGAGTTCATGGGCCTCCTACGTGAAAACGCGGACCTGGGAGCACAAGTAGAGACGTTGGCTCACCAGTGCTGCGACGGGCTCCCAGGAGAGGGGGACGTAACACCCTCACCCACTGAATCAAACAATGACCCGCTCACAGAGGCCCTTGATCCATCACCATCCGCGCCACCGCCGTACAACCCAGAAGCCAAGGGGGAACCCCGGAAGATCTATCCGTCGCTCGACCTGCCCGCAGCCATGCCAGTGATGGTCACCAAGACTGTGGTCGATGGAGCCGGAGTCCCTCGTACCACCACATCGTGGCACACCCATAACTACGTGGAGATGCAGGAGCTGATGAAAGAAACTGCTATTAGGCCCTGCGAGTCGATAATTGGCTGGTTGGGCCGCTTCGTCCTCGAGTGCGGATTTGAAAGGGTCGATTATGAAGAATGCTGCAATCTTATTCGCAGTGGCGCCTGGAGCTGTGGCACCATCATTGATCCAGCTCGTTTAGCAGCTAACACGGCGTGGCCTATTCCGCTTGCAGCCACGATAACCCAAGCCTTGGATAATAAAAGCCACCTGTGGCATAGCGGTGTGAAGCCTGGAAAATATGACCCCAACTTGCTTGTTTATGCCTTCACTGGGATTTCATATTGCATTTGGAACGCCGCCCTGTTCCCTCAGGGAGGCCTCACACAGGTGCAAGCCAATGGCCCATGGGCACATCGCTACAATCCAGACCCCAGAAACGTCCTGATCACTCCCACTGCCGTCGAAGCTGCCATCGACATATACGGAGGGGCGCACCAAATCCCATTTCCGTTAATGCTTACGGGGATCGTGGGACAACCCGTGACATCTGTCCTCGCTCATTCGCACAAGCTACAAGCCCTGAAAGATACGAAGAATGCAATCGCACTGGTGCAAGCGCTCACAGTTGCCCCGCAGCAGTCGAATCCTAAACCCGTGTCTCGCCTTCCACCAAGGCCCAACGTTGGATCTTCGCGACCACCGGATTGCTCACCCCATGAACGGGCCATGTTCAGGTTCTTGCTGAACCACTCCAGGCTTACCAAGGGCACTATCAGGAGGCTCAGTGATGAAGAGCAACAACTGCTAGCAGATCGCATGGGATTCGATTGGCAAGATGGCAGTCTTCCAAAAAACTGACTGTTGCCGTCGGATCTGCGGCGTCTGATGATTTGCTTTACTGTTTGTCGCCCCCAGCGGTTGCAACCTTCATGCGAAGTAAAAAATAGTGTTAGTCCAAGTTAACACTATTCTCCCTGATGTCCCGCACATACCCACCAAAGCTACCATGTTCGTCCGAGGCTTAAATGATATGAAACAGACCAAGGTAGTGCACTTCTGGGTAAAAGGGAAAGACCAACCCCTCATGGCAGTCTTGGGGGATGTCAGTCTTCTCGGGATACCTGATCTACGTCAGCTGCGACTCAAACATCAAGTGGTCGCTGTACTACCCATCACACAAGTGACTCCACCGCATGTCCCCTCACTGAACTCGACCAGACCTTGGAGATATAGACCTATCCTGACGAAAGAGCCACTCTGTGTCCCGTTAAAGGCTTTGCTCAAATGCCTGCAGAACAAAGGGAAGACTACCCCGGTTACTGCTTCGACTTTCTTGTTGCCCGGGTGGGGCCTAGCGAATGCTCACCAAACCGAAGCTGTGCGCCTAGTCGTCGACTATCGAGAGGCAAATAAGCGCTGTTCTCCGCTTGCCAGGTCATATGTTCTACCTCTCCCCACAATGCTGAACCAGATGCGAAAGCACCAAGCCGCCAAGTGGTGGGGAACTACCGTGGACTTAAAGGATATGTTTTACTCAATTAACATTGACGATCATCTTGGTATCCTTAACATGGCCATCAATGGGCAGATGTTTAAATGGAATGTCTGCTCCCAAGGCTACTGTAACGCACCCGCCCTCGTGTGTGGCGCCATCACCGACACCCCTGCAGGATTTCAGAACCCCCATCCCGATGTACGAATTTGGAGCTATGTTGACAACCTAACCATCATGAGCCAAGACGAACAACAAACTGGTGCCACGACAAGGTTGCTCGTTCAACACCTCACCCAGAAAGGATGGACAGTAAATGCCAAAAAGTCCCAGCTTGTGCTGCAAACCCACATCACCTTCTTAGGGTTCGAGCTCAACGAAGTGCAGTTTCAAATGATGACTAGTGATGATCCACCACTCACATGCTGGTTACAGAACCCACCCAGCACTAAACAGGACTTACAGCAGTTTCTTGGAGAACTTGGCTGGTGGCGCCATTTTGTCGACCCTGGACACCTGTCCACAGTAGCACGCATTCAGTCCCAGATCCGCAGCAGGTCACTCAAGTCCTCACCGTGGACTCCATACCAATGTTGGGTCACCTGCAGGGTCCTGTGGGCACAGTAAATGAGCTGGTTTTGCTTGTTATGGATTGACACGAAAATGTGGGTAGCCATATACCCGATGCAGACTTCGAGTTGGGATGATGGGTTCCATGCCATGAGGGATGTGGTCACCAGGGCAGTCGAGAGGCATAGGTCGTGTGTATCTTTTGGTGTCAACTTCAAACACTTGTTAGCTCTGCAACTCGCCTCCACATATTCTGAAGGAACCAGGAAAATCTGCTATCCCAGAGACTTGCTGTTGCCTCCAATGAGCCCCGAGCGCCCTGACCCCGCTTTCCAAGGCGACAATAAGACCTGGACTTGCTTGGTCCTCCAGTATCACTACAATTGGCATGGTTGGGACCACCAAGAAACCACCCCCTCACCAGCCTTGATGCAAAAGTGACCCATTTTATACGGCACCACTGAAGGCAAGTGGATGGCATCAGATGGGTCCACAAAGTACGATCATTGTTACGGCTTTTACTGTTGACCATGTGCCCGGACAGAAGCTGGGATCCACGGAAGACAGTGCACAACTTTTGGAGCTCCTAGGATTCCAAGCCATGATAAAATACTGTTATGCCTGCCATGATGACGTTCAGCCCACCCCAGTAATGGTCATAGATAGCAGGTACATATACGGGGTCGTAACGGGCATCGCTAACCCCACCGAAAACACTGAGGTATGGGAAGTAATCTTTTCCCAATTAGAAGAATTCAAGCAGCTCCCACTTATCAAACACACTCAGTCACACCAGACTAACACCGACCCTGTTCACGCCTATATCGATGAATATCTGCAAAGTCCTCGCTGTATGGCTGCCACTGCCCTAACAACGCTTGACAATGATCACCTGGTCCAGTGGCTCCATGAATTTTGGAACCACCCCGGAAAACGCAAAGCACCTGCCCATTGGAAACAGGCAGGAGGACAAAGCAGTGAAGTCCGACCTCAATCCCGGGACGCGGCAATGCGCCGTTGCCTTGCGTGCAACCGAGACAAGCCACAACATGGCACCAAGTATGAAAAGTACACTTATGACCCTTCCCACTTCGCTCCTGGACAAGTGTGGCAAACTGATCTCATCGGCCCACTCCCGGAGGCCTGCCGCAAACCTAAGGGTCTCGCCGTGGTTGACCTAGGCACACGCCAGCTAGCCGTGGTACTGCTGTCGAAAACTCGTGCTCAACATGTTATTTTCGCTCTTCGCCAAGTGGGACAGTGGTGGAAGCTCCCACAACAAATACAATCAGATGGCGGACCACCATTTGGTAGCCGATGTGTTGCCCACTTCGCAGCAGAAAATAACATAGACTGGCACCAATTCTTGCCGTACCACCCACAAAGTAACAGCGTCATAGAGCGCGCAATTGGGGTGCTAAAAGAAAAATTGTGCCTCTGTGGAGGTGGAACCTACAAAGGCTGGGACACACACCTCCCACAGGTGTTAAGTTCATTAAAAGCCGACAAAACGCTGTGGGAACCTCGCGATACAAGTGGGCCGCTGCCATGGAAACCAGCATATAAACCCAACACACTCATTTGGGTGACAATACCAACCCACACCGAATCTCGCCCAACACCTGTACCAGGGCTCATTGTTCGTCCTGGAACTTATCCTAACACCTACGTTTGTAATTTAGATGGATGGCCAAATCCCCGCTTAGTACATCATAACTGGCTTGCTAGGTGCTCCGAACAGTTGTAGTAACATTATTACCTTGATTTCAGTTACTTGCTGTTGTTGTTTTGTTACAGGTAACCCAGCGACTACCACCATGAACTCTCGTGTCAAACTTTTCCTCCTGTTGGTGGTATGTTTCCCCGCTTTATCACTTCTAGGCGACAACAACACCTTTATCCAGCTCCTACAGCTTGTCACTAGTGAGTGTCTCACAGCTGAAGGAAACGAGACGAACGTGAATGACACTACCTATTGCATTTGTTTTCCCTGACTAGATGACGCCTCCGAGCTAAAATTATGGTTTACCGCAACTTGACCTGGGGTACCCTCGGAAATGCTCCAGGGCGTTATGAGCACAAACTCTTGTCTGATTGCCCGGCCATCTGCCCTCAAGGTTAAAATGAAACCCCTACCCATAGTTATGAATTTTACCCAAGACTGACCTTATGTTTGTATGGGGAGCGCATGTCCACCCCATACCCTGAATTGTACTTCCTCATTGGAAGATTTGGTATGCTCTGTGGCTGTAAACATCTCCACCATAAATGGTATGTGGTGGACAAAAGGCTTAAATGTTGTCCTTAGAATCTTAAACAATGAGAGACTTTTAATGACGGGCCGCATGCCAAAAAAAATTTGTTTTCTAGTCTCATTCTTGTCCGGCGTGTGTGTGGTGTGCTCAAATGCCTCAACCTCAACTTTGACCACTGCTGCACTGTATTCCAAAACGTCCAACCCTACAACAAAGTTGCCCTTAAACCTTACTATCTCACAGCTGCTTAATTCCACGCACATAACCCCGTTTCTCAATGGTACCACCGGTGGATATGTGTGTAATACAGCTATAGATGAAGTCCAGGCAGATAAGTAGTATTTAGCACTAGGCTGGCCGTGGCTTAACCTTAACACCTCGCTTCCTAGTCACAGTCTAAATCTCCAGTCCAATTTTACGTACACTTTAGTCACCTCTTTTTTAAATAGCAACCAAGTGTTAATGTGTAACCACTCACGAACCACTGCTCCAGCGACTCGTTTAAGTCGCCAGAAGCGTAGTGCAAATCCCACCGAAGATCCGAGGGATCGAGCATGGAAACTCATGACATGGTATGACAAATAGGCTTTGTGGTTCCCTATCGGCATTGGGATGTCTCATGCTATGATTAAGATTGTTCTCTTAACCAAAGCTGTAGAAACCCTCGTGAATGCTACCCAGTTAGCCTTTGAGAAAACACAAGCCGCTATAACTACGTTGCAGTATGCGGTGTATTATAATCGTCCAGCATTAGACTATTTGTTAGCCAAAGAAGGAGGAGTTTGTAATATGTTCAACAACGCGACGCGCTGCTGTCTTGAGTTTGAACCAGGGTCCTTTAACCTCTCCGACATCTATGAGGCAATACAAAAAGCCCATAATTTAGTCAATGATTCTAAAAGGGGTCCAGAAAGTCCAGAATGGTTTTCATGGGTCATGAGTTGGTTAGACTGGTTCAGACTAGGGGGACTGAAAAACGTGTTTAAAATGTTAATATTAGTTTTAGTAGCTATTATTATAGGGTTTAGTGTAATTTGTTGTTTATTACAGTTTTTAAAGAAAAGGTTGATGACATTGTCTGCTTTTGTATATACTCGTTTACCGCTTGAATTATCTGATGATGAATCCAATAACGAAGACGCACAGATCTGAGTGCGCACGCAGCAAGGGGGCATGTAAAGATCAAATTGGCATCTCTGCCACACGCGCTGTTAGGAGCATGGTCAAGCCTGAGACCACCATGCCCCCGATCGTGCGCTGTGACGTAATCAGACAGGCGCTGATGGCGCGCTGGTCATGCGAACGATGCATGATCACCTGGAAAGTTCCTTGAACGACGGCCTCTAATTGGCTCAAGAGAAATCCTGGCGGAATGGCGAGGTATTTAAGCCCCGCCCGGCAGTCGCTCGGGGAGACCGCCGTCCCACCGCAACCTGAGCTGGCCTCGTGGTTCTTTAGGGCTGGTCACCCCGACTGTCTCCCACCGCCGTTCCCTCGGGCGCACCCCCGCTTGTTCCGGACCGTCTCGTCTTCGATTCACAACGCGTAACACAAGCGAATTCTGGTGTCCTCGCCTCCGTTGTCTGCCAACTACTGCTATAGGGGCGTGAGTAAATAAACATTGTTATTTGAAACCATTACGTATTGGAGCCTTCCTCATCCCGTAAATCCAGATCCGCCACGAACCGGAGGGTGCCACAAGGCCCCTCTCACGGTGCGGGACACTTTGCTAAACTGACAATTTGTTGGTAACTGATCTACAATATGGAGCTATGCCTTGGGGTGTTTGGGTTAAAAATGACCTGGTCTTTTACTCAGTGGAGGAATATTGTGCATGCACTAACATCTATCAACAATTTCATAAGGATGCAGGTGTTTAGCATGCAGATTTTAGGGGTCTATACTATAGTCCCCTTAGTGTACAGTGTATGTATAGCAGTCAAATAATCTTTTGATTTAGGTGTCCCTAAATATTCATTTATATGATGGATTGTAATCGCTCAATGGTTCCTCTGGAACCATTATATTCTATCAGGTCAAAAACCAGCTTTAAAAAAAATCCTTAATACAAAGGCAGCTGGAGTGCTTCATGTATGTCCCATGTGCACCTATGCCATTTCCATGTTGATGCAGTGGTGTAACTAGCTTGGCATAACATGAAGATTTTAGAGGCATGAGTTTGGGATGGGCATCTGGGGCAAAGAATGGAGTGAATTAAATGCCGGTGATGCTTTGATTTCACACACCACTCACATGGATTCTGTGTATAGTACTATTATATCTTCTGTAGTGGTTTAACACATTTATTTTACAAGTCTTGAAACACCATAGTGCCATTTCACTACCGTCTATCCTGGGAGGTGGGTCATGGTAATGCTTTCTTTGGGGCGTGTGGCTGGCACATGAGAGGGTTGAAAATATTCACAGCAGGCCAAGAAAGAAGTGTTTCTTCAATGGGTGTACTTTGAAAAAATTGGCAGACTTCTGACATTCAGGGGATTGGAACGCGGAGAGGAGAGCCTTGAGAAAAGGAAAAGAATGTGGGCGAGTGTATCAAAGGGGCATAACACTTGCAATTTATCACATGGCTCTTCAGCTGATGACATAGTTACCGCTTCTGTATGTATACAGAGATAAACACAGAATACAGTGCTAGATACTATAGAAATGGGTGTGTACATGTGTACATGCACACACACACACTTATGGGTTGGTTCTATTTGTTCAAGGAAGATAATATATCTTAGTTTGTACTTGCATATAATACAGAATAGAGACATGCAGGACAGTATCCATACTACAAAGCACTCATATCGTGATGAAAAATTAATAGTAGATTTTGGAATTCTTTGGGATTAAAGCAGGATTTGCCTGCAATCTAGTCACTAAAAAGGGAATAGGAATCAGGACTGTGATGATCCTTGTCTGGTTATAGCATTCACTTACTGTGATCTCAGGAAGGTGATCTGGAGCCAATAATGTTCCCACTGCAATGTGCGGAAACTCACCTCTTGACTTCATATACATTTGGATTTAGATTTTACTATATTTTTACCATATATCTTTTTACCTACAAATGAGCAATATCAGATGTACCTATACCACAGGAGTACTCTGAATGCTGGTCCGACTAAATAAAACCACTCCTGCACCAAGGAGATCTATTTGAAACAACTTCTGTGTGTATGATACATTTATATAAGGCTTTGTCCATACTAAGCAACTCCATAGTTTTAACTTCCCACCTGTGCCTAGTCCCTGTTGGAGTTAGAAGTGGTAACAAGACCCCGAGTGTATCTAGTCCATTCTGTTTATCTGAGTTCTTATGTTGCCTTTGTCACCGCAGTAAGCACCTTCCAACAGTGCATTGAAGGATTTGACTAACATCTGCCACATACGGTTTGTCCTCTCTTTCATCTTTTTCCCAGCAGGGTGATGGTATATATAGTTTAAGGTTCTGCTTTGCTAAGATTGTCTGAGTAGGGTATTATTTAATGTATATGCTGCTGTATGTTTATACTAGGAGAGGGTGGGTTGAAGAAGTGTCCTTTGTACTTAGAACCAAAGGCAGTGAAGTTTGCCGTGGTCCCTTTGCAGTATGTGGATGTGTCTTTGGGGAACATGGATATGTTCCAGTGTTACACCATTCCCTGAGCATGCTTTGTCTCCTGTACAGGTGAGTTTTACCCTGATGAGAGGAAGCTTAATTATGCCTGGACAAGTAAAATTGTCATGGCTGTAATCATCCTGGAAATATAGGCAGCTTTGTGTGTGTCCTAGGCCTCAGTCCAGGTCCCCAAAGATAAGGAGTGAGACCTTCAATCAGTATTTAATGGGAAGCCCTTGTATGAGACGAACACAGATTGGATGTTTGTTACTTACCACTATGTCAACTGGCTTGTAATAACTGCTAATCTTAGAAGTCATCACACTTGTTCCATCACAGGACCAAAAGGCACTAGGCACTGGGGCCAGATTTTCCTGGCTTGCACAAATATATCATCAGTCCTCCATGACCAGGACAGGGAACAGTGCCACTTTGCATACTGTGGCAGCAGCTATGAAGCTATACTTGATCAGCAGTGCAGATCCACTGGTAGGAGGATGGGTCTAATCTATAAAGTGAATATGGCAGTTTTTACCATGCTGTCATCTCCCTCTGATCCTCTGACATCTGCCATGATCGCTTTCCTCCCATAACACAGCGGCCATGTTTTTGAGGATCAATCCTGTCCTCTGCTGTTCGCGCATTTAGGGAGGCTGTTGACTCAACTGTATGACTCTGTATCAGTTCTGGGATTCAATCCTTCTTCCATGTGAGTTTTGCTATTGATCTCAATAGCAATAGTTTCCAACCACTGGTGCATACCTTTGCTGCAGATCCAGTTTGTATACTTGTACTTAGTGGAAAGGTGCTAAAACAAAGTGTTACTGCTATTAATAAATCTCTATTAGTATTGATCAAATTTACTTAATTCACTGGACTCACTCAAGGACATCATTATGGTGACAAGGGCAAATATTCCATTATTTGAAACTTCCCCAAATGAAGGAAGGTTGTTGAGGGGCAGGGGAGAGGAATAGCTATTTTAATTAAATACATAATTACCCACAGTGTCTTTCCTGTTTTTATCATATTCAAAATATATCTCTCCTCCGTAGACACAAATGACAGCTTCAAACTTTTTTTAGCTTTAACTTTATAAAAGGAAACAAATTCCTATTGAAAACTATGTGGAAATAAAGCCAGTAGATCAGCTAAAACTCACAATCTCAAAGGAAGCGGTGAATTGCATAAGAAAGATGATTTTCTAACATACCCAGTTATGCTGAAGAATTGCAGATAAAGGTCAGCTAGGAGGGGGTACCTCTGGCCATCAGGTGATCTTAAATACCAAATAGGCTTTAATATGTGGGCCCAAGGGGAAGGTTAAGTAACAACAGAGCTTCAACCCTCACCAAGAATTTCCTGCTATTTGTGGTTTAAGGTCAGACCCTCAAGGTTATTTTAAGATAGGTTGTGCGTGCAGAATTGTAAGACTATTACAGCCTGAACATTACAGGGTAGAATGGGATCATAAAATCTTGTCTACAGACACAATCCTGAAGAAAACTCGCCACCTGCTGGTCAGAGAACTATTAGTTTCATGTGTCTCTAGACAGTATTTGATAAACGAATGTCATCACCATTCAAATCACTCGTATTTCAAATCTCTGCTCCATTTCAAACATGCATTCTGCACTTCTTGGGCTGCATTCTTAGTTTAAAAGCCAGATTTTTTTATTAATATCACTCTATGACTATTTTACCCTCATATTTTTTCTTTAAACTCACTGTTCTAGCATGAATAATTGCCTCCTGGGGTTAATGATTTTGCACGGATGAGTTGAGTTATGCTCCATATTTTGGTCTTCTCACTTTCATTCCATGTTTAGTTTCCTCAAAGCCAGCTCTCAGGGTAAATGCTTTGTAAGAAAATGTATCAGGAGTTCTTGTGGTTTCTGTAATGAGGTTGGTTTTTCTACAGACCAAATACAAAGTCAAGACTAAGTAAGATAACTAGTTTTATTGGAGATATTCTTCATTAATGAAGTGAAAAGAAGAATGCCTAATGTAATCAGAGTACAACTGGTTTTCCATTACACAGACTGTGAATGATACCAGAATATCAACGTTACTGATTTTTAAAAAATTCTGTTCATTGTTTTTATTATTTTTTTATTTAGTAAATCAAACAGCAATGTCATATAAATATGTTACTAAAGTCCCTTCCATTCTCAGACCTAGGAAGATGCTCATTGATTTCAGTGGGAGTTGCTGTAGGTCCTTAGGCAGTCACTCAAAACAGGATGTGTCCATTCTTCTATACTGACCTGGAATTTAGACTTTATTGGGTTGGATTAAGACTGAAAAGGCTTTGGGAAAAACGAGTCTTCAGAACTACCACAGAATAAAGTTTTAGCTTTCACACAAAGTGCTTTTCTTCTTGCAAGATGAAGGAAACATGAAAGGCTGATATAATCTTCATTTGGTATTGACCATGAGAGGAGAGATCAGAAAACAGGAGGTAAACACAGAGGATACTGGCCACAAATAAATCGAAATTGAGATATAAAGGAAGATGATGGGCATTGCTAGCCATATTAGGCTATAATTACTTACGAAAGAAAATTTGAAACTAAAAAATATGGAATTGAGCTAATGTGTTTTTTGCCAAGATCTAGAGGAAAGTTATGGGCCTCATTCTAAGTCACAGTCCAGACAATTTGTACTGGCAGCAGGTGCTTTTACATGGACTCTGTTTGTCTTCAGTGAGTATTGGTGAAAAAACTAAAGCACAAAAATGATGTGGGAAACAGGAAAGAAGAGAGCTCTAAAAAGAAAAGGGAAATTTAGCCCATAACATTAAAGAAAAGGAAGGCTAACACGGAAATACTAGGTAGAGGAGCCAAAGGAAATAAGGTAAGGTCCTGAAAAATGAGAAAATGATGGGAAAAGAGGACTATTACAAAGAGAAAAGGGCACAGAGGTGAGAAATCTCCAACATGTATATTTCTGCTGTGTTTTCCTGTAAAAAAGGGTATTCGGGGAACTCTGTGCAGGAAACAGCAAAAATCCTATGAGGAAAATGATTAATAAAGGGTCTCAAACTGATATGTACTGGGGGCTGGGGAGCTTGTCGTCTCCTGTAGTTAGAGGTGTGGACCTCTTCTTGGGATGTCTCAAGCATATTTAAACAACTCCTGCAAGCCACTCACCACCATCATCCCCCTGCTTTACGTCTGGCACGTTAGGGTGCTATGCCTTGTAACTTTATGACAAGGTGGTGCAGTTTTAGGAATAAGTCAGACAAGGATTTATATGGAATGGTTTGGATAGGAATAATCCTGCCTCAAGCAAGCAGTTGAACTAGATGACCCCTGGAAGTCTCTTCCAGCCCTATTTTTCTATGACTCTATGAAACAGGTGGCAAATACACATGACTAAAAGGCCAGCTCTGCCCTGAGAGAGGGAGGTGACATTTGGCTGTGAGTTAGGAGTTCTGGATCTAAGCTACGGCTCCATTATTGAACCCTGCAATACTCTTGGGTAAGTCACTCTAACATTTCTCTGCTTTCACTTTCCTATCTGTAAAATGTGGCTATACCCATTCGCATAACAAGTGGGGGCTGTATTGACATTCAGTACTGCATATACTGGAGGATAAATTAACTTCCAGGAGTCCATTTCTCCTGTGACTTCAAACAATTCTTCTTCCAGCTAGTACAGTATTTACTGCTTGTCTAGATAGCAGGTTGTTTTAGCTTTAAATTATACCAGGGATCAAGAATTTTATGATGAAATATTTTTGTTGGAAAATGTCAGGCTGTCAGAACTGAAATTTTTATCAGAAACATACCAGTTTCAAGAAAGTTTTCATCACATAAGGGCTGAGGATGGAGATTCTGATCACCTGGACTGTGAAAAACCCCAGGTCAAACTGCCATCCCATCTGAGCTCCTCAAATAGGTTAGCTGCTAGTGTATGCACAGTTTAACACTTATTCCATGCCTTTGTTTCTGGTGGTGTCAGAAATGTACTAGTCTACCTAAGAGAGATGACATAAGTCAGAACTCCTAAGGGCAAAGTTAAGGGGTGCACTCTTACTTCTTTATACCACGTGCTGTGGCTGCCCCTAACTGCTAGTCAGCTGCTCAGCATTTACTGTCTTAGATGCCGTGGGGTGAAGAGGAGCAAGGATGAACTAGAACTATGCCTCCCTTTGCGGGCAGTGGTGACACCCCTACAGTACTACTGTAGGAAGGCTGTTCCAAATCCTTATCATTCTGATGCTTAGAAAAATTAGCCTAAATAACTAGTTTATCCTTTTTGTTTTTATGCTAACATTATTCTGTAGCTTAAATAGCTCTTCTCATTCCCACCAATGTATTTATAAGGAGTAGTTACACCCCTTCTCAGCCATCATTTTGCTAGGCTAACCCAGCTCCAATTCTTTTAATCTCCAGTCCTCCTTCGCTCCTTCTCTGGTTTGAAATAATCTTTTTTAATGTGAGTGACCACATATCAAGGGCCAGGTTATCAGGTTAATTGTATTGCCACAAACTGCCTTAGTCACCTGAGTTTACCCAGTTGCCACTGTCGTCGGTACTCCCACCTGGCCACAGCTGCTTACTGGCCATGCCCGCCTGCTTTTAAGATGCAGTACTTTCAGTGCCAGCAAGCTACTCAACAAACCAGACCTCCCTATCTAGCTCTGGGCTTCCTATTCTGTTTCTGGTTTCCTCGGCCCTGTTTGTTTGTTTGTTCATGGTTTCCTTTACCCTTAGCTCTGCTTCCTGCCTTCATCCTGGTGTCTATTCTTGGTTCCAGACTGCCTTGCCAGCTCTTGGACCCCTTGTACTCCAGACCCCTGACTTCTGATAGCCAACTCCTGACTTGGAGCTTAGATTGCTAACCTTCCAGCTCCTGTACAGCTACAGCTGCCTGCTCCAGACCTCCTGGCTAGTAATGCTGGTTTGGATCCCTGCTCCCTGTTTCTGTTGACCGGACTGTGGTTCAACCCAGGGTGACTGCCGATGCCACAATCTTGTATAGACCAGTCCCTTGTGACCTGCCCACTCCTGATCCCCTAATCCAGTCTGGACCCTTGGCTCCCCAACCTTGCCTGTTCCTGACCCCTGAGGCCAAGCCTGACTGCCTACATCCCAGCCATTCCCCTGATACCAGAACAGTACATAATATTCCAGATGAGGTCATACCTTGTACAATTGTAGAAGTACAAAACAATTTTGTTCGCAAGTTGGAGGAAGGACCACAATGTTTGCAGTTACAGTTCCTTGCCTCCCTCATTTATATAAGCAGGCCTGACTACCAAATAGACATAGTGAAGGACAGCGACACCCAGAGAAGGCCTGGGTGGTTAAGCACCCAAGTGCTCAGCCTGTTTTTCCAGTTTAATTTCCTTAAACAATTTTGTTGAGGCCAAAGAGTCCCAAAATAGATTGATCCTGTCCTTGCACACCACAGCACATGCCATTTGCTGTTTACAGAGTAGCTGGATTTATTCCCTCTTGAATTAGGCCTTCAGTCTCTTTCAGCTCCCTCTGCTCGTCTTCTTTGGCTTGTGTGACCATGTGCACTGAGTTTACACTATGCAGGAGAATCATCACAACTGTTACCTATCAAAATGGTGCATCCTTCTTGGTGCTGGCAGATTGAGGCTGTCTCTTTTTTTGAAATCAAGATAGAGACCTCAGTACTCTCCAGACTTATGTTTCTAGACTGGTTGCATTTCCATTTGGGATCCTGTAGCATCTTTCAGTAATGCATGGATCTTCTTGAATGTCCACATTGAGCAGCACAGGGCTTGTTCTAACCACAAGGCCAGCCATTCCTGGAGCCTCCCAGACAACTAGGATGCCTGAGGTACGGGTGTATTTAGCTGTGGCTTAGTTTTGTATGTTTTTCATTAGCTTCTTGAAGGGAGTAACATTTTGTCTTCTTTTGACCATTGTCTGATAGAACAGTGCATGCCTTCCCCCCTTCACTAGTTTTGGCATAGTCTTTTTAATTCTATTTTTCCCACAGGAAAGCTATATAAATAAAGATTTGATTATGCAACTTTGAATCTTTCTTCCTCACTTCCTTTGTACTCTTTGAAAAAAGTGTCCAGGTCAGTTGTGAGCAGACTTAGGTGAATTTATAGAGAACAATTTATCTGACAAATATAGCTTTTTACTGGCTGATGAATTAGCTACAGAATTACATGGTTGTTTTTTTTTTAATTATTTGGACTCAAGTATTTTAGCTTCACAGGGCAGATATGACCATTAGATCTCCTGCATAGCACAGGTCAAACCATTTCAGTGGATTAACCTTGCACTAAGCTCATTTCTGCTTGGTTCTATTTTAAATTATTTGATGAATGGTTTATGCAAATGTATTTAAGCCAGTGGATGCTTGAAAACTATTAGCAGTGAAGATTGCTTTGAGCATTTGCTCATAATTTGCTATTTACACTGTTATTGGACCTCTAAATAGTATGGTATTGCTCTATGCCCAAACTGCATAAACTCTATTTGGAGAGTTCGGAATGATTATGTTATCCTTTCTGATGCGAATAATAACAGGAATATATATTTATGCATATATACATTTTTCCCTTCCACAGATTTTCTTGCAAACAAAAATCTGCTCCCATAATGCTCTAGAAAGTGAGTAACAAGAGGTCACAAGTAAGATCAAAGCAACTTAAATATCACTGTTGGTTTGCAGCCAGCCAGTCTTTTGAGACAGTTTTCCACAAATCTCAGTGGTTCAATGAGACAATCCTTCTTAATTCATGTTGGACTTGACTTCCATATAGCTGAAGAGTATTCTAAGAGTCTGGGATATGCATGGAAGGGTTAATCTGGTCCAAAGAAAACAAATAAAGCACAGAAATGAGCCAAAACAGATTTTTATTATTTTACTTTTTGTTCTTTAAATTCTCATTGCTAACTCATGGCTGACTTTGCTTGGCTTACTAACGAAGAATCAAAGTAACTATCCTTTGTTCCCACATCTCATGACCACAACACTCATCTTGTGCTATTTTTCCAATGAATGGCTTCCCCATATTGCTTATGTCTTCCATCCTGAACTGAAGGATGCAAATAAAATAGTGTGTTCCCTTGTCCATTCAGTCCTTGGCTTGTCTGTTCAGGCTGCCAACCGACTTGCCAATGAGTATCAATAACCAAGGGTGTAGTCTTTGCAAAGCATAGCCGTGTGTGGTCAGAACTGGCCTGAGACCATCAAATCTATGTATTTATTGAGTATATAAGTTTGATGTTATGACTCAGTGATTTCTGTTGACTGTGCTTTTTCCTAACACTATGCGAACTTGAAGGGGCCTTTCAAGTTTCATTAAAGATGAATCACTTGAAGGGGTTTTGTTCTTGGCAGGAATTACTACCGCCATTAATTTAGCATGAAAACAAAGCTAATCAGTGAGTGCAGCATGTGCAGGATTCATTGTTTAAAAGGGAAAATGCACATGGCTGTGGCTTTGCTATCTTCCATGGCAAAGGAAAGGACATTAAATGATGGGACTTTTTCATGGTGCTCAATGAGAGAAAAATAACTTCATCCCTTTGCCACCTGTTGCAACCCTGATTAATCCCTCCTGCTGGACCAGATAGCTATACTGGACCCACGTCTCATGCACTCTTGGCTGGCTAGGGCTGGAAGAGTTTAAGTACTGTGTCTCTGACTCAGAGCCTCTATGAACACTCCTGGCACAGACCCTATGTCCTTTTTCTTCTTCTCACATCTCTACATCACATTTGACCATTTTGTTACATGCTTATGCTTGTTTATTGTGCCTTGCAAGTTCTTTCATTATACATGTGCCTTCAAGCAGTGGGCATTGCAGTAGGTGTTGTGTAATCTAAGGCGCTGTGCCACAGTCACAGGTGGTTGAACCAATGGTACAGCCCTACTTCTTCAGTTGTTCCTTGGAGTGTCCAACTCCAGCACACAGGCAGTTGAGACATAACCATTTTTGCCATGATTTTCCAGCCTCTGGTGGTAAGGAGTCAACCACTGGAAAGTCCATTTCTTTGCTGTCGGGTTTTTTTTCTTTAGCCTTTCGTTCCACTTCTGTAGTCATGTCCCATTGGATGTGCCATTGAGAGGTTTGGTGCTGGTGAAGAAGCTCCTGCATGATTTCAGACACTTGTGTGCCACGGGATGGTTGTACAGCAGATGTTTTGCATCTTGAGTTGGTCACAAAATGGGTGACTCGCATCTTGAGTTTGCCTCAACACCCACTTGGCATTGGGAGTTCAGTCTGATTTCCTTTGCTCTGAAGCTAGCGTTGGCTCTCCCAGCCCTTCTCAAGCAGCTGCCATACACTCTCAGGGCTCTATTCAAGTGGTTGTCCTGCTGCTTCACTAGTTCCCTCATCAGGAATCATGTAATAGTAAGCAAAGACTCTGTAGGGGAGTTTCCAAACATGCACATGCACACTTCACTCATAGAAAAAGAGACATATATTTGCATAGAATTATATAGATATACATAAATATAACTGAACATTATTTTTACACAAAACACTTTCCTTCCAATGTCCTCTGCACTCAAGGAGCTGCTTGCAGGTTCCAAGGCCCACTTCTTTTCTTGTTGCCCAGTCCAGCCTTCTTTGTCTGGTCAAAGAGAAAGAGCTACTAAGAGAAGATTTTGTCTTTTTATTACTTCTAGTCCTTTCTGTCATGTGACTCCCCTGGTCAGCTTCTAAGGCCCCATCATGCCATCAAAGCTCCCCTGTCCCATAAGAACATCCATTACTTAGTTATCTGTCATCTCAAGTCCAGGTTGGAAAAATGCTTTAGTATTGCATTGTCAGGAAAAAGTTGTTCGAGGTTAGTGGTCCTTAACAGTATTGCATTGTTCAAGCCTTGTCTTAAAGACCCCCAGGGTAGGAGCCAGCACTACTTCGCTTGGAAGTTGGTTCCAGATCCTAGCTGCCCTGACTGTGAAGTAGCGCCTTCTGATGTCTAATCTGAATCTGCCCTCTGCCAGCTTGTGATCATTATTTCTAGTCACTCCTGGTGGTTTTGGGGGGAACAGGGACTCCCCCAGTGCCTGCTGGTCCCCCCTCATAAGTTTATAGACAGCCACCAGATCCCCCTCAGCCTTCTCTTGTGGAGGCTGAACAGGTTCTGGTCCTGTAGGCTCTTCTCATAGGGCCTGCCCTACTGCCCCTTGATCATGAGGGTGGCCCTCCTCTGGACCCTCTCCATGTTGTCCACATCCCTCTTGAAGTGCGGCGCCCAGAACTGGATGCAGTACTCCAGCTGCAGCCTGACCAGTGCCGCATAGAGGGGGAAGATCACCTCCCAGGACCTGCTTGAGATGCATCTGTGGATGCATGACAAGGTGCGGTTGGCCTTCCTGTTTGCATCCCCACACTGCCAGCCCATGTTAGTCTTGGCATCAATGATGACTCCAAGATCCTTTTCTGCCTCTGCACTGATGAGAAGGGAGTTCCCCAACCCGTAGGTATGCTGCTGGTTCTTCCTCCCGAGGTGCATCACCTTGCACTTGTCAGTGTTGAATCCCATCCTATCCTCGTCCGCCCACCCTGTAACCTGTTAGGTCCAATTGTAGCCTATTCCTTCCTTCTAGTGTGCCCACATCCCCCCACATCTTAGTGTCATCAGCAAATTTGAACAGGGTGCTTTTTACCCCCTCGTCCAAGTCGCTGATGAAAATGTTGAACAGTGCAGGCCCGAGGACTAAACCCTGTGGGACCCCACTACCCACATCCCTCCGGGTCAGAAATGACCCATCCACCACTACTCTCTGGGTGCGGCCCTCCAGCCAGTTGGCGACCCATTTGACTGTGTAGGTGTCAACACCAGTCCCCCAGTTTCTCAATGAGAGTGGGGTGAGAGACAGTGTCGAAGGCCTTCCAAAAGTCCAGGAAGACTATGTCCACTGCTACTCCTGCATCTAAGGATTTGGTGATCTGGTCATAGAAGGCCACCAGGTTGGTTTGACAGGACCTGCCACTAATGAACGCATGTTGATTGCCTCTAAGCATAATCTCCCCTGCTGGCCCCTCGTGGATATGCGCCAGAATAATTTTCTCAAAAAGCTTGCCCAGGATCGAGGTAAGACTAACTGGCCTATAGTTTCCCGGGTCCTCCTTCCTCCCCTTTTTGAAGATGGGAACCACGTTGGCCCTCTTCCAGTCCTCTGGCACCACACCAGAGCACCATGAGTGCTCGTAAAGCCGTGCCAGGGGTCCCACAATGACCTCAGCCAATTCCCTCAGTACTCTAGGGAGGAGATCGTCCGGACCAGCTGATATGAATACATCCAGTCCTTCCAGAAGTTCCCTAACTAGTTTCTCACTAACCCTTGGCCTTGGTGCACCTCCCCTGGGATCTAAGGGGAGGTGACTGTTCCGGTCCCTGCTCAGGAAAATGGAGGCAAAGAAATTGTTAAATATGTTGGCTTTGTCGTCTGGTGTGACAAGCAAATTTCCTAGCGTGTCCTGCAGGGGCCCCACATTACCCAGAACCTTCTTTTTGTCCCCTATGTATTTAAAAAAGGGCTTCTTGTTGTCCTGGATCTGGGAAGCTAGTCCCAATTCCATCTCCGCCTTCCTGACTGCCCCCCTGCATCCCTGAGCAAGTGCAGTATAGTCCTTCCTGGTGATGGCCCCTCTCTTCCATTGGGTTTATGCCTCCCTTTTAGCTAGGAGAGATTCCCAGATGCTTTTGTTGAGCCAGGGGGGATTATGTGCCCTCCTGCTCCCTTTGATCCATGTTGGGATTACCTCCCTTTGGGCTTGGAGGATCGTCTCCTTAAGGAGTGACCACTCTCCTTGGACACCTGGCTCCCCTCCGGGACCTCAGCGCTTCCCCGACTATCCTCCTTAGCTCATTGAAGTCCACCCTCCTGAGATCTAGGGCTGCTGCCTTGCTGTAGGCCTTTGCCACCTTGCACTGGATGGTGAATTCCAGCAGGCAATGATCGCTGTTGCCCAGGTGGTCGAGCACCCACAGACCCCCCACCAGGTCATCACCCGTGGCCAGCACCAGATCCAACAAGGCGTCTCCCCTGGTGGGGCTGTGCACCTCCTGGGCTAGATGGAGGTCCTGCATTCTGGCTAAGAACTTGCGTGAGCGGTCAGACCTGGCTGACTGCTCTTCCCAACAGATGTCCAGAAAGTTCAGGTCCCCCATGACGACCATATCCTTTGACTTCACCACCTCCGTGAGCTGACTTAAGAATTCCTGGTCTAGCTCTTCGCCTTGGTTGGGAGGTCTGTAGTAGACCCCTACCATTAAGTCTCTTTCCCCTCAACTGCCTTGTATTCTAACTTCAGAGTGCCCCTCCTCTGATTCTTTGCTAATTGACGAGGATGTGTATTCCTCCTTAACATAGAGTGCCATGCCCCCACCTTTCCTTCCTATCCTGTCCCTCCTGTACAGCCTATAGCCCTTGACTTTCACCACCAAGTCATGCATTGGGTCCCACCATGTTTCAGTGAGTCCTACTATGTCCGGGTTGGTGTCAGCTAGCAGGAGGGTAAGTTCCTCCTGCTTGTTTCCCAAACTACGAGCATTTATGTAGAGGCTTTTGAGGCCTCCTGTGGATCTGTGCACTGGCCCCCTACTTTCAGCATTACCTTGGCCCCTGTAGCTTACCTGTGTATATATTCCGCTCATTGGTCTAGGCTGGGCTGTCCTTGTTGGTGTTGCTCGGTCTGGCAGTCCGATGTTTCCTCCACCCTCATCTTGCCCTTCCCCCAACAAGCCTAGTTTAAAGTCTGCTGGAGGAGATCCACCAACCTAGAAGAAAACACATGCTTACCTTTAGGGGAAAGGTGGAGCCCATCCCATCCGAGCATGTCTCTCGTTGTGATGTGCCAGTAATTGTCGAGGAAGCCAAAGCCCGCCTCAAGACACCATTCCTGAAGCCACCAGTTGGTCTCCACAATGCACGTTGCATGCCGTCTTCTACGTCCGCTCACTGGTAGGATAGAAGAGAAAACCACCTGTGCACCTATCTCCTTTAGCATGCACCCCAGAGCATGGTAGTCCACCATCAGGTGATCAGGGCTTCTCCTGGCCGCATCATTAGTACCCACATGGGTTAGGACAATGGGGTAGTAATTGGTGGGCTGGATCACGGCTTGGATCATCCCCTTCACATCCTGAATCTTTGCTCCAGGTAGGGAGTAGACCTCACATGTCAAGGGGTCTTGGCGACAGATGGGGCCCTCTGTACCTCTCAGGATGGAGTCACCTATGACGATCACTCAACGCTTTTTCCTCCTGGCCTGCTTATCTCTTTCAGGCTGCTCAGAACGTGGAGAGCGTGGAGTTGCCTCCTCTCTGGTTTCCTCCTCTCCTTCCTTCTCCTCCAGAGTTGCCAGGGTTTCGTACCTGTTCTCCAGCTGGACTGGAGGAACTGGTACTGCTGTGTTACGAGCAGCCCTGGTTCAGGAGGTGACCATCTGCCACTCTGCAGTGGAGGGCACCTCCCGAGGTGCTTCTTCCTTGGGTGCGTAACCCTGCAGGGAAAGAAAATAGCTGTCAGTTTCTTCCTCTGCTTCCCTGATTCCTCTCAGCCTGCTAACCTTCTTCTGGAGCTCCTTCACATGTGCCTCCAGGGTCCTAAGGCGGGCGCCTGCAGGACAGGTGTGGGGGTCCCCAATCCCTGCCCCCCCCAGGCCTTGCTGGGCAACTCCCACAGGCCAGGGAGTGGGGGGACACCAGCCCCACCATGGGCTCTGTCTAGGTGGAGGCCTCAGACATGCCCAGGGAAGGCTGCGCCCCCTGGGCAGGGGCCCTGGCAGCACTCCGTGTCAACACCATCGTAGAAGTTGCTGCTTGTTTCTGGCTTAGTGTGGTGCCTTCACCAGGCCCTAGCAGGAGTCTCCCTCCTGGCCCTTCCTGCTCGCCCACTAATGCAAACACCGGCGCACTCTTACAGAATGCATCTGTTTGCGTGCTCTGTTTCATAGATTTCATAGATTTCATAGACATTAGGGCTGGAAGGGACCTCGGGAGATCAAGTCCAGCTCCCTGCCCAAAGGGCAGGAAGTCAGCTGGGGTCATAGGATCCCAGCAAGATAAGCATCCAATTTACTCTTGAAGGTGTTCAATGTAGGTGCTTGAACCACCTCCGCTGGCAGACTGTTCCAGACCTTGGGGGCTCGGACAGTAAAGAAATTCTTCCTTATGTCCAGCCTGAAACGTCTTGCAGGAGTTTGTGACTGTTCGACCTCGTCATCCCTTGGGGCGCTCTGGTGAACAAACGTTCCCCCAGATCCTGATGGTCACCCTTGATAAATTTATAGGTGGCCATCAGATCACCCCTGAGCTTTTCCAGGCTAAAGAGTCCCATGGCTCTCAGCCTGTCATCGTAAGATCTGTTTTCCTGACCTCTGTTCATGTGGTTCCCTACTGGCTCAGTTAAGAGGGATTCAGGGATGCATAACATCCTCCATGTACAGCATTGTCAGGCAAATGCAGATTTTGTCCAACTCAGGGAAGGTCAGAAGCTTGTCCCTGCCAAATTTTGCACCACTTAAAGGGCTGGTTTGACCCTAAGGGATGCTTTTTTTTTATTCTTGTGTATTTCCTGATATTGCCCTTGCAAGGATGAAGGCTTTCTGAGGTACACTTCTGCCCTAGATGTTCCCTAACTCATTCCACCTCTTCTATAGTTTTTCCATTTTAGGGTGTCTTGAAGTACTAAAGTGAGGCATAAGTGGGGAACTTGTTTCTGTGCTGAGTGAGGTCTAAGGGAATTCATGGGCTTCATGGAGCTACTTTATATCAGCTCAAGAGGTACACAAGGTCTATGTCTCTCTATAGTGTACAACTGGAAGGCCAAATTCTGGCTCCCATTGGAAGCAATTTGGGGTGGAAACAGTGACAAAATTGCGAGGAAAATTTCACCAAGCAACTGGTATAGGAAGAATCCTAGTGCTAGGTATCTGCTTTCTAAGTCTACACACCAAAGGAATTGCTAGGCAGCCAAGGTTGCAAGGCACCTAGAGCTGATTGGGAGAGAGCAGAGACATAGCTCCTTCCAGCAATGGCTGGTGGTGGAAAGCACTGTACCCTCAGGAGGAGGGTTTCTTAGAGAAATTCAGCCTGCCTGTCTTCTCCATAGGCAGAGCACTGTGGGAGCAGCTGCTGCTGTATAGCACCTCTGCACACACTGTAAAATGACTGAGGTTTATAAAGCCACAATGTAGGCAAACACAGTGAATTAGTAGGAAAAAATACATCGTTTTTATTTGGCAAGGCTTGGGTTCTCTGGGGGTTTTTTTGCTTGGATTAATGGCATTATTAAGCATTACTAAAATCTGAAACAGCACAGGGTAAGTATTGCTTACACACCTTTAGCTGCTACTGACAGGCTTTTTTTAATGACATGCTTTGACTTTTCCATTAGGAAATGTGTTATTTTCTTGTATCTTAAAAACTGTCAGGGAAAAGGGACAAAAAGAGAGAGGGCTGGATCTGGAAAGGGACTTTGGGGCTTCCCTGCCACTTCAGGTCCCATAGGCTAACGTAGATTCTCAAAACTTCACTCACCTGTTGTCTGACCCTGAGGGCACCTAAATGTCTTCTTGAGGAATCTAAGACCAAGTGGATCCATGCGGGTAGATCTCTATGGATATGTGAAGCCCCACTGAAAGTCATTACATTTCAGAACAAACTTACTATAGATAACCTGCAGAAAACACAATGTAGAAACAGCATAATCCACAGGCTAGGGAGTCAAGCCATGATCTGGGGTGAAACCTGGCTCATCCAGTGGCAAATGTCCAATGACTTCATTTCTTCCCCCGCCCATCTCTGTCTATCAATCTGCTGTGTGGTTTGGGGCAAGACATTTTCCTTCCCATCCTTTTTCTGTCTGTCCTATTTAGACTGGAAGCTCTTGGAGACAGATACTGTCTCTTTATGTGTGTTTTCCCACTGTCTAGCACACCAGGCCTTGTAGACTCCATGATAATAAACATGAATACATACAAGGGCAATATATGTAACAATATATAATTAAGAGAAGCTGCAAAATAAGAATATGGAAGTGAAAGGAATGCTCTGTGATGAAGACCAAATGGGAGACCGTTCAGCTTGCCAGTCACATGAAGAATCGAGGCATCATTTATTCCTGGGTTTTTAAAATGCAAAATATATTTTGCATATCATTTAAGCTGCAGTCTTCATGCCAAGCGTTCTCCGGTATCAATAGCTTCAGCTGCTTTGTGGAGAATATAATTCCTACATAGCAGGAAAATATGATTTACTCTCAGCCTTTCATAGGCACATTATGATGTTAAAAAATGTAAATGGCTTTCCAGAATAAGTACAGAAGTCAGCTATCAGATCAGTTAAATATGCATTTATACCAGTCTCTCTCTAATTTTGAAAACCAGCTATTTACCTAAGACTTTTTCTGATCTTTTAATAGTACCTTATGATGCTTCTGAAAAGTGTATTTCATGCACAAATTCCTCTTTTGGTAAAAGATTTGGGCCAAATTCTGGTCCTAACAATGAAGAATGGCCAAGGGAAGTGAGGATGCTGAACTACGTGGTGCCTCAGCATCCTCATCTCCCTTTGGCATTGGCTGGAGTTGAAGGAATTCAGCACATTGCAAGTGCTGCTTGGTATCTAGCAGGAATAGGAGTAGGTCAGAAGTGTTCTCAGTATCATAGTGCTCAGCAGTTTCAGGGGACCAGCAAGAATATATTGGGTATTAGCTCTAGCTCATTTGTGCTCTCTCCTGGAGCTTCAATTCCCCTGTATAGCTCTATCTTCATTTTTTCTTTTTGTCTCTGAACACAAATCAAAGTATTCCTATCATCATTTGTAAAGTCGATGTTTTTCCATCTCTCTGGATTCAGATCCTAATTAAATGGGGTTCTGCTTAGGAAGCATTCATTCAACTGGGTGTGTGTATGTGTGTGTGTGTGGCGGGGCAGCCCTGTATGTCATGCCATGTCATGGGTGGCCAGGTCTAGGGGTTCCCCAGGGTCAGAAGAAGCAACTAAGATCCAAGGCTGGTATGCAAAGTCTGAGTGTTGGGGAGCTAGGAGGCCAGAAGATCTGTCTGGGGAACTGAGTCAGAGATCCAGAGGGTCAGGCAGAGCACAGGGTCAGGAGGCCACCCAGGAGATCAAACCAGAGTTGGATTAAGGAGCCAAAGGATCAGACCAAGCTGGGGGTCCATGGGCAAGCTGGCAAGGGAGCCAGAGAATCCATCAGAGAACCAGTAGAGACACCAGCCAAGGGTAAAGCAACTTGAATACAAAGTTAATCTTATTGCCCAGACACTTGATCTTCCAGGTCAGGGCTTTTATTGGGAAAGGATAAAGGGTTGCCTGACCCTGGATATCTGGCCATTCTAGTTGCAGGGAATGGGCAGGTAGCTAGGGCCATGTATCAGGTTCTGGCTACCTATGTCCACCCTTTGGCAATGTGACAAAGTAATCAGTAAAGCTAACCGCACTCTATCATGCATTAGCAGATGCATCACGACCAGGTCCAGGGTGGTGATGCGACCCCTCCATGCTGTATTGGTCAGGCCGCAGCTGGACTACTGCGTCCAGTTCTTGGCACTGCACTTCAAGAGGGATGTGAATATCCTGGAGAGGGTCCAGATGAGGGCCACTCGCATGGTTAGGGACCTGCAGGAAAGGCCCAACAAGGAGAGACTGGGGGTCCTGGATCTCTTCAGCCTCCGCAAGAGAAGGCTGAGAGGGGATCTTGTGGCCATTTACAAATTCATTGGGGGGATGGGGGGAGGGCAGCAAGAAATTGCAGGTGCTCTGTTTACCAGGGCACCCTGGAACAACAGCCATAAACTAACAGAGAGCAGATTTAGGCTGGACATCAGGAAGAACTTCTTTATGGTAAGGGGTGCCAGAACCTGGAATGGGCTTCCAAGGGAGGTGGTGCTCTCCCCTACCTTGGGGGTCTTTAAGAGGAGACTGGACAAGCACCTGGATGGGGTCATATCACCCCAGTGGTCTTTCCTGCCCAGGGCAGGGGGTCAGACTCGATGATCTATTGAAGTCCCTTCTGACCCCAACGACTATGAAACTACGACACTATAATGGCTCAGCTGAGGTGGTGGCAGACTGGCTGTGCTAAGCAGGCTAAGGCTGCAGGTCCAAGGTTACAGCCTAGTGCTATCAATTCTCTTTTATGCAGCCTGTTAGTTGCTTTGCCTGCTGCAGTCTCTTTTCTCTCTTTGGCACCTGAATGACACTCAGGTTGCTCACACACCAAGTCCCCATTGCTCTGCATTAGGACACTTCTGTGCCTGAGCTTCCTCATTTGTAAAGCAAAGGTAATAAACCTATCTTCCTGAAAGGTTGTTTTGAGGCCCTTACTTGACCTATCAGTTAACTCCAACTCCCTGTGAGTTTCTGAGAGTCTTTCTGAATTGTGGGCCCCTTTATGGGATCCCTCACTGAGCACCCATTAATGGAGGCAGCCATCACCATAAAACACTTGAGTCTGTGCTCTTGTCATTCTTCCTAGAAAAACAGCTTTAAAAAAAAAAAGCATTGTTTAAAACATTGATAGGGAATGAGCTTCTTATTTATTATATGATCTAACATCAAGACTTTGCTATTTTATTAGAGACTCTCCCACAAAGTAACTGATCCTTGTGTTCCCTCCAAATCCAAGATGCAGAAATCATTTTTGCAGTCAGTTATCCTATATCAAAGCCTCCAATAGTGAATACTCCTTAACCGGAGCAAACTGTGTGAGGGAGAGGCATTCCTGTACAGAGAGCAAATGTTCACCACAAAGCCCTGCAAGGGTTAAAGAGGCAGAAGTCCTGTACGACAGAGTCAGAGAATGCATATAATCCCAGCTTGATGCAATTACTCTAACATGAATTTAAAATAAAATTAAAGTTAACAGTTTAAACTGATGTTTGAGGGTTTTAAAAAGATTTAGTTTCCTTTGGAACCCCTGTGTTATTTGATCCAGTATAATCTCAGTGTGCACTGCTCATAACTTCTCTCAAGCACTATTACTACTAGATTATGCCCACAGGTTAAGTTACAAATGTCTAAAAACCTTAAAATATTAAACCCAGATTAAAGTGTTCAGAGAATATGGTGTTATTTTAGTCTCCTGCCATATCCTACATTTACTATAAAACTGTTATATTGGCATTCTAATGAAATGTCATAAAGCAAGTATGTAAGGAGGTGTTTTGGGTTTGTTGCAGTGGTATGGAAGCCAAGTTAACATGGCAACCAAAATGTGTAACAGAAACACTTAAATGTTTTTCATAAACTGCAAACCTTGTAAGAGCATAAGAGCACATTGACTACTGGGCAGCGTGTTATTGGAACTTATATAGATAGAGTGTGTTACTCCATTTCAGATCATTTATATAAATATCTAAACTGAATTCTCTGGAGTGAAATGGCAAGGTTTCATGGCTAAAGTCTGCTAAGAGTCTGCAAGAGTTCTACTGACTGCCAAAGGAGCACGTGAGGTATAAAGGAGGGTTGTGGTGAGTGAGGGCATCAGCATGAGACCAAGATTTTGTGTTTTAAAGCTGTTAAGGGACTGATCTGGATCATCTCAAATGATCTCATTTCTTTGTGGCCCTGACACTCCGAAGACTAGTTATCCCTGCAGAAGAGGGATATGGTAATGCTGACAGAGGATGAGATATTTATGCAGTAAGAGGAGGAGAAGCTCCCAGACTTTTCCTTGACTGTAATGCACTTGTTCTCTGTTACGGTTCACAGATATTTGTAGACCCTTTATTTAACTACAAGAAAAAGTGCCTCATTCTTAGCAATCATTAATTCATGGCATTTATATACATGCTCCAGGATTAGACGTGGATACCTTAATTAGAGTGGTTCTGAGATTGGTTCTAATTAAAGCACCCAGAGTGTATCATGTATCAGCGTCCCTGTGCTGAAAAATGACAGCAGAGGCACTTTAACTAAAGCTTGTTCAACAAGCTTTAGTTAAACCACCTCCGCTGCCATTTTTCAGCATGGGGACACTACTACACGAGACGCTGGAGGCTGCTAGAGCATGGTAATTACAACACATTGGAGCAGCCTCACTGCAGGCTGCACGTGTATAGGTGCCCTCAGTAGCAAAGACAGCTGGGGCCAGTGATGCTTGGACTAATGCTTAGTACTTGACTTTAGAAAAATTCAAATCATGTTTGCAAAGAGTGGAAAGAGGGCACCACCCTGACTAGGAGATCCCTTTAGTTTGCAAGTCTAAGGCAACCAAATCAGTGTGTTATTCCTGTTACCCAGAAGGGGCTCTACAGAGCAAATCCATCCAGGCTTAGTTTGGAGAGAAAGAGAGAAACTGCTCTGTGAAGCTCTTTGTGGCCTAATGAAATCCAGATGAATGAGTTAGCAGCAGTTACCTGCACCAAGGCAGCTTTCTGTCAGTAGTGAATGGCACTGAAGCTTATAGAAACCTCCATTGAGAGTATGTGCAGCCAAAACAATAAATAAGTATATAATAAAGAAACATACAGTAGGAAGCCATATATATATGTAGCAGGGAGAAGAGGAAGAGGGAGAGGGAAAGATCTATGATGGAGGGAAGTTAATATACTTTGGCGGTCTTATGTTCTTGTCATCTGGATGGAGAGGAAAGAAGCAGCACAGCATGGAGCCATAAGAGGCAGTATGGTTATTTACGGCCAATACTAAAGGTGTGCATGCTGACTAATAAATGGCATGTTTCTGCACTGAAGAGCTGGCAGTGTAATTCTGGAAGGATCATAAGGGTCCACTGTGGCACAAAGAAACATTATGCAAAACAGCATCCCAGGTTGGCTTTTTTTTGAGACTATGCTACTGAGGTGCAACCGGCTAGGACGGGCTGTTCCCCACCCTCCTTCCTCTACCTTTTTGCAGGGCTTTGGCTCTGGGGGCTCTGGCGGTGGGCAGCACACAGGAACAGCAGTGGCGTTTGGGCCTGCTAACAGATGTCCCCACATTTTTCTGCCACAGACCCTTGTGTCAAACTGGCAAAAACCCCACCTGTTTCCAGTGCCAAAAGAAAGGGTGACATCTCCCCCTAGCAGCCCCAAACCCTGCTGCTGCTCTTGCCTGACAACTATATTCCCGGTAACATCTTTCACTCACATGCACACGCTCCTGTGCCACTGCTGGAGCCAGAGGAGAAGAGGGAGTGGGGGACAGAAGGGTGAGGCACCCCCTGCTCCATAATGACACCCCCACCTTCCCTTAGGTGGTACCTGGGGCTTGTGCCCCACTCACACATCCTTCACTATGCTACACCTACTTTACACATCCCCCTTAGGCACAGCATAGCAAAAAAATGGAGAAAAAGCATTGCAAAAACCACCATACCAGGGGGTGTTTTTTGCATATGATACTTTATTCACCACAAATACAGTTTGGGTTTGACTATAATCACTTGTGATTTTGACAGAAGTTTTCTCCCACAAAAAAATAACAATTTTTTTTTTAAAGAAAATATTTTGTTTAGATGTTTTCAAAAGGAAGCGTTTCAACCATCCAGGTCAAACCAAGGTTCAAGTCCAATTACAACCAACTTTCACTTTTAAATACTGTCCAGATCCTAATGAACTGTGTTATTTGGGGATGAACACAATATTTCATTGGACCCCAAAATTTTGCTCGTGTCTCAGTTGGTGAAAAATTATGGAAAACAATGTCTTGAGTCTGCTCATTTGAAAAGTATTTTTGGCTTGGTCTCTGACATGAACAATCAGTTATTCTCACAGTTCTAATAAAGGCAACACTAACCCTTCATGCAATGACTAAATAGCATGCAGGATTTAGGGTAAATCCCTTCACACAGTTAGATTTAATCCAAAGGAAACACACTGGGCAGCGGAAAAATCCCAAACAACATCATCTGTGAACTGATCATATCACCAAAATAGAAGTAGCCATGGAAATAGGGCTGGAGGAAATTAGCTATAATGGCCAGGGTGTGTTTTCCTTCTTCCAAAGCTCCTGTGTTTGTTGCGTTCCAGAGGTGGTGAGGATCATGCAGAGAGAAGGAACCATGACCATAGAGATCCATAGCCAGCCACGAAGACCTCTAAAAATACTCTAGTTTACATGGTCTTCCAGAACTTAGCGGTATTGTGGAAAATGTCTGCAGAGCTTCCAAGTCTGTGAAGGAAAATCCAAGCCCTGCTAGCCTAACTGATGAAGCTTGTGCATCCTTGGATCATTTCCAGTTCAAATGTGTTTTGCTGGAATGCCCATAAGAGAAATTGCACTTGTGGTTTCTGTTGGCATGGCTGCCAGAACTAGTTAAGTCTCCTCTTTGCCTAAATACCGCCATGAAGGCTCTGTTGGTACTGCTGGTGACACTTAAAATCTATTGCGATTAGCGACGATATTTCTTCATGTTCACAACCTCTTTTGAAACAGTCATTAAAGCTTCTAATTCCATATAGAGAAGCACAGCTATGAATCATGGCACTTGTGACTTTTTCTAGGTAAGGTGGCAAGAAACGCCATGGCAGAAACAGCTATGCCACACTGAAGATTGCATTTATAATATCTATAATGCATGCCTAATGCACACAGATGTGGGACACAGCTATGATATGCAGCAGTTAAAAGTGACATTGTCAGAACTTGTAATTCTGATGCTAGAAATATTTTAATACAGGGGAAAACAAATGTTGGCCTTTCTGTAAATCTTCCAAAATTGCTGGTCAGCAGGCACGTCTACATGACATGCTTAATTGTGCAGTAAGTGTGCAGTAATGTAGCTTACTATGCAGTAAGTGCACATGTCTACATGTGCGCACATTTACTATGCAGTAAAAATGCTTAATCTTGAGTAAATCTGTTATCTGCAAATGCAGGTAGCAAATTTATGCACGGTTAGTTACTGCACAGTTATGCACGTGTAGACATGACATGGGAGCAAGTTTGCTTCTGGGTTCAGAAGCAAGTTTGCTCCCGGGTGTTGGCTCTAGCACAGTGTCCCCATTGTATATAGTGAAGTTTTGAACTTTACAGGTCTGTTGACCTACTTTAGACACATGAGCATGCGCAGTCAGCCTCTATTATATAATACAGTTTTGGCAGGAAAATGTTGCCAATGTGGGATATGGTATTATTTACCTACCTGACGTGACTGACGCTCAGATTGGTCAGCAGTATGAATGGCATGACATTGGCAGCCTTCCTGCCTGAATGATTGGATGAGTGGAAGATTGACATGAGTGGCATGGATGCAAGGGTTAGGGATAGGCCAAGGAGCTGAGTGTGTGCGTGTGTGTCTGTGGTGCATGTCTGTGGTGTGCCCGTGGTGTGAGGGAGTGTAAATTGTGCTGTGTTTGGCATGTCTGGGCTTGGTCTGGTTTGCTTGCTTGTTCTTACTATTGAAAGTTGTGCTGTACATGGTTAGGTGAGATAACTGTTGTCTGAGGTGTGATCCCTTGGGACCAGCAAAACCTCATCCCTGTGAACAACACTGACAAACTGACAAGCGACCTTGGAGAATGTTAATGGCAAAGTATCAGCCCTCCTTAACTTGAGGTTGGAGCCTCAAGGGTGAGGAAAGTCCTGGTGGGAGTAAAGTTTGGGAAATCTTGTTGGTGGACACATCGGCAGTCTGTGCTCATAGCCAGGGTAAGCTAGTCCATGCCCGTGACAGCTGAGCGCAGAGCTCCTCTTTGCTCTCTAGTCTGTTTCTTTCCCCAACCTATGTACATAGTCCTGTAATTGCTATTGCATAGAATTGTATTCATCACTTTTCATACTTGCCTGTTGTTTCTGTATCTTCTCTGACTTTGTTTAATGTAGTCCAATTGTTGAATGGTTTGTGAGAGTCTGTAGGTTTCTTTCTTAGTTGCTAATTAGGTATTTGGCCAGCTAGTGCTAGGCAATAGGCAAATGGCTGGCACAGGCCCTCACCATCAAAAAACAGCATTTGCATAATTAGCCAAATCCATTTCTTGCTCTCAACACCGGGTCAGCCTTGTCACTAGGGCTGGGCTGTCTCTATGTCAGCCCCAGCCTCAGGCCTTTAAAAAGCTGCAGGCACTCAGAGCAGTGGGACACACAGACAAGCAGCCTGAGGCCATGCCAAGCCCCTGTGTCTCCCACGTGCCCTAGCCTGCCTGCACCCCGGTGACGCTGCTGGTACTGCAGGGTATTGCCTCTGCCGTGCCGCTGCCAGTTCCATGCAGGCCCCTGCGCAGGCAGGTCTCCAGGCTCAGCAGCATAGGGACAGCCACACAGGGGCCCAGAGAGCCAGTATGGGAACCATGATGGCATCCTCTGCACCCATGGCCATGCCCACGCCCACCACCCAGGGCCCCAACTAGTTCATGGAAGAGACCGGTGACCTCATGGTGCTGTGGGATGAGGCAGAGATGCAGTGCGAGTTTGAATGGGGCAGGCGCTCCAGCGCCCATGTCTACGAGGGGCTGTCATCCAGGATGCAGGAGCATGAGCACAACCAGTAGGTGCAGGAGTGCTGCATAAAAGTCAAGGCCTTTTGGGCATAGTGAGTTTCCATCACCAATGACAATCGTTGGTTGGGGAGTGCCTGTACATCCAGGCCCTTTATACAGCAACTGACGGACATCCTTGCACCCCAGGACCCAGGCCACAGCCATGCTGTCTATAGTAGCATGAGTGGCCTGCCTGAGCCCTGGCTCCAGCCTGACACCCCCAATGAGACATCACCAGGGGAAAGCCCCTCGGGTGTCCTGCAGTCCGGTCTGCTGAGCTCCCTGGCTGCAACCTCCATCAGCAACTCAGTGAGCCTAGGCCACTGCCTGTCCTGACTGCTCTACAGCCCCGGCCCCTGCCATGAGGCACAGCCAGTCATGACATTGCAAGCTGCCAGCAGTGCCAGGTCCTCCCTAGGTGGGAGCCTCAGCGAGGTGCCCATCTGCC
Source organism: Crocodylus siamensis (assembly GCF_052110815.1). NCBI lineage: Eukaryota > Metazoa > Chordata > Crocodylia > Crocodylidae > Crocodylus > Crocodylus siamensis. The sequence goes on along the minus strand of NC_143395.1, from coordinate 16,194,412 downwards.
ATGCCTTGCCATCCAAGAACATCACCCAAAGCTGCACACTGTTGTCAACAACCGTGACTGCATGGAGCCACCAGCTATGCCAGCCCCACCCACATGGTAGGCCCTGCTCTGGGGGGAGCATCCTCCCTGCCCCTGCACCCCGCCCCCCACCTCCCACCCGCAACCCAGGCTCCCTGGGTGGCCCCAGGTTCTTCACCACAGCACGCAGGGATCGGGGAGACAGTACCAAACTTTACTGAGCAGCCCGTGCCCCTGCAGCTAGGCAAGTGTGGGCTTCTCACATGCCGGCATCAATGCCAGGAGTGATATCCTCTCTGGCTGCAAGGAACAGGGATGTGTAGTGCAGCCGCAGGTAGTCCTCCAGACAGTGGTAGAAACTGAGGGGCAGCCTGGACTTGTCCCCCGTGCTGTTGTAGCTCAGGGTCCTATACCAGGTACACAGGTGCACATGGGGAGCCACAGCCAGCAGCAGCAGCAGCAACAGCAGGGTGTAGTGGGTTGGGCATCCCCTGGTCTCCACAAACAACTCCTCCTGCACTGCCTGAAGCACATGCAGCAGAGGCATGCTCAGGGCATAGCAGCAATGTGGGCGGAGCTGGCCCAGGGGTACCACCCCAGAGAAGACCCCTGTGAGGAAGCAGACGTCTGGGCAGCTCCTTGTCCCAGTTGTCTGGGAGTCCTGTGCCCCCTGAACCTAGGTGCTATGGGCTGGGGGGTAGTGCAGCAGCATGATTGGCCTGTAAGACAAGAGAAGGATGGGAGTGGGGTCTGGAGCCATGGCAGCAGGTGCTGCCAGGAGCCTGACCTGTCCCACCCTGGGAACAAGGCATGGGAGGCAGTGGCCTGCTGGCCCCAGGGGATCAAGCAGGGACAGGGGGCTCAGCTGGCAGTAGCCTGGGCCCAAACCTGCCTGGATGACTTACCATGGTCCCTGATCACCTGTGCAAGCCCAACTCCTGATATGAGACCAGGAAGTTCACAGCATCTGATTCCTGAGATGTTGCAAAGTCTTAGAAACAGCTTATGTCTCATGGCTCTACAGGGCCTGCAGCTGCGCATGGGGGAGAAGCTGCCCTCGGCAGCCAAGATACAGCTTCAGGGTCACTGCAGCTCACAGCTGGGACCCTGCAGATGCACTAGCTCTGCCAGAGGAAGACCCTGAAAAGGACCCTCCTCCTGGACCACCTGGTTATCGTGTTAGAGTACTGGCTGGAGGACAGTCGGGCCTGGTGGGTGGAGGACGTGGTCTGCTAGGACAGGTGGTGGGCAAAGAACATGGGCCACCAGGACAGGTGGTGGACCTCTGTCACTAATAGGACCCGTGAAAGGAGGCGCAGGACCAGGCAGACTGGGAGTTCTGGGTGCAGCTCCTCACCCTGAAGCTCGAGTGGGTGAAGGCACTGCAAGAGCATAATGCCATCCTGGTCTGGGCAGTGCATGCTACCGACAATGATTGCTGGTCGCCTTCGTGCCACCAGCTGCCTGGCCCCCAACCCCAGCCCTGCTTGCTCCCTGGAAGGCACCTGCCACCCAGCAGCAGGGCCTAGGAGGAGTTTCTGTGCCACCTCCAGCATCCAGGAGCCTCTGATTTGGCCCCAGGCCCAGCACTGCCCAGCCTGGGCCCAGCCAAACCGCTTGCCCCGGCTCCATGTGGGCATGGAGCCAGAGCTACCTGCAGAGGGGCCAGGACCACACGCCATCCCTGCTGACCCTGAACTCTGCCTGCTGGAGGGGGAGCCACCCATACTGGGGAAATACCAGCCACCGTCGCCCCTGGGTAAGCCTCTCACCTGCTGCACTTGTCACAGCATGTGCACCCATGGGAAAGTGGCTAGAGGACTGGCTCTGCTCCTTATGTGCTCTGATCCCATGGCCCCCCACCTCAGGATGGCCCACAAAGGGCACTGTACATAGTTTTCACAGGGAAAAGGGTTTTTTTTAATTGTTGGTGGGTGGGGTGGGTGGTAGAGGGACTCTGTCAGGGAATAAAAACTTGTTCTTCTGAGACATATCTGCAGTGGTGCTGGGGATGGGCACAGGGGGTGCAGGCTCCATGGGAAGTGGTGCAGGCAGACTACAGTGGGGAGTGCTGGAGGACGTGGTCAGCCAGCACCTCCTGCACCCGGTGCCCTGGCCCCAACCAGCATTCATGTACATGAGGGTACCTCAGTGGTCCATGATGGCCTGGAGTACCATGGGGTGAAAGCCCCTCCTGCAGTAGTAGGAGTGGTCTTCATAGGGTGGGCAGGTGACCGGAATGTGGGTCCCATCCAGGACCCCAATGCACTGGAGGAAGCACAGGGCACAGAACCCAGGCACCACCGCCAGGGGGTCATGCACATGCAGCATGGTGTGCCCCAGCACATCCTGGAGGACACTGCACAACTCCAGGATGGTCTACCTGGTGGTGGCCTTGCCCACACCAGACAGGTGGCCAGTGTACCGCAAGCTGGTGGGTGTGCCCAACATGAGCAAGGTGAGGGCCGGGTGGGTGTATGCAGGGAGGGATGGCCATATGCCGGTGTACTGCCATTTCAGGTGAGGTTGGAGCTGCTCCAGGAGGTCCCAGAAGGTTGCCCAAGTCATGCAGAAGGCCTCCAGCCACTGCTCATCATCCCAGGTATGCTGGATGACATGCTGCCACCAGTCCTGACTGGACTGGTGGGCCCAGATGTGGCAGGGCTGGAGGCCCAGGAGGGTGAGGTTATCCCTGGTGGTGGCATCTTGGAGCTCATCAATGGTGTCCCTGGTAGGGTTTGGTCAGGTAGACAGGGTGGATGTGGCAGGCGTGCAGCAGCTGCCCTGGGACAGTGCGTGGTGGGCGGAAAAGTGGTCATTGCTTGCGGAGGACCTGGGAGGAGCGAGACGGCTGTGACCAAGGCAGAGGTCAGTGCAGTGGGCCAGCAGGGCCAATGCAGTGGCCAGCAGAAGTGCAGCACACTTGTCATCGCTGCTGGGGGCAGGGGCTGGAGCAGCCATAATGTGGGGAGGTACAGGCAGTGAGGAGAGTGGTGCCACATGCTGTCCCTATGCTGTACATGCTGCTCCTGGCCAGGGAAGTGGCTAGCCAGAAACCTGCCTAATAAAAGTGTCATGAAAACCAATACATTTGTTGGAAAAGTTTTAATTGTGAAAAACTGATATTTTCCAACTTTAAAATATTCTGGAAGGATATTCCTGCCTTGCCCTCCTATTTGTACCCTTGATTCAATCTTCCTTAGCCACGCCTGCATGAGACACTGATTGTGCAGTCATCTGAGACTGCTGTGCTGTAGCATTGTGTGGCAGAAACTGTGATGTGGTGCTACCATGCAGTAGTCTTGGGCTACTGCGCAGTCAGCATGACAAAAAAAGCTCTTCATTGGTGCTACTGTGCAGTAATGCATCTTACTGTGCACTCATTTAGGATTTGTATAAGTAACAATTGCACAGTCAGTGTCTCATGCAGATGAGGCCATTATCAGGCAAAATGAACACTGTCACAGCAGACCCAAGCTGCTGCAGGCCTCAGATGTTTGCAGTGAGTTTTCTCTGTTCAGAAAATTTCTCAGTGGGTTACATGCACACATCCACATATTTAGATGTGTCTGACACAGAGAGGAAATGGGTCTGCTACCATCCCAGTCTGAGGTCCTGTCACTCCAACAGTAGATCATATTTTTAGTCTTGTAGATCCCTGGCTTAATCTCAAAGGTAGCCATAAGGATTCTGTGGATTCTGCTTTTTTCTGAGCACATCTACATGTGTCCCTAACTGTGCATTTGGTAGTGCCAAGCAAGTACTAAATGACTGTGCAGTACCTGCTATGTTGATATAGAGTCTCATGTAGCCGCGCCCTCTGTGTAGTTTCTTCTAGTGCCTTCACCATTATCTCCCCTGAATGTGATAAGTGACATAACTAAGTCCTGTCACATGTGCTTTATACTATGTCTTATCATTTGTGTTGGGAAGAATTGTGTGGCATTTTCCTCTAGTTGGCAGTATTATTATTACTATTACTACTACTACTGCTGCTGCTATTTCTAGTTAATATGCTGCAGTGCCCATTGCACCTAAACAGAAGGCATTGCAATTTGCTACAGTCCCCTGTTCCTGAGGCCATCAAGTTAGTCTATCTGTCAGTAAAGCAGGCTATTGTGGAATGATTTGATTCTGCAAGATCTATCTAGTCAAATGCAATGTGCTTGGGATTAATATTATTGCTCTTTTTATACTTTAGTATGTACCTTAATCTGTTTAGTAGAGCTGCAGGGAATAAAGTGTTCATATGGTAAACTCTTCAGCCATCTTCTGAAACTCTGAGCTTTCAGCTGCAGGCTGGCAGGCTTACACATCTTTACACCCCAGAGTAGAGCCATTTGACTTAAATCTCAAAAATAGTTTCCAAGTGTACTTTCAGTCACATCAATGCGAAGAAGAGCAACACTTGTTCACTCTAAGTTCTCTAGTAGTAGTTTCTGATTATGCTAATTGGAGGCTTTTGATCTCTCTGGCTGTTGTAGCAAAGGGATACTATGAAGGTACATAGAATCACAGCCAGACTCCTCATGGTCAGAGTCAAGGATTTCTGCCAGAGAAGCTGTGTTCTAGTACTATAGATATTACAAATGTACAGAACCTATATAGCTTATGTGGTAGTAATTTAGGGCAGTCAGTGGGGGCCAGATTTAATTCAGCCTGTAGAGGCCTCTGTTTAGGTGTTTCAATACCAAAAAATACAGGCATGTTTCCCCAGGATGATGATCCAAATGACAAGTTTAGGAGCCTAGGGTCCCTATAGACTCAATGAACAGAGGTATAGGTCTCCAAAGAGTAGTCCTGAGTACCTAATTGCTGAGTCGGGAAGAACCTAAAGCTAGCTAATAGAAAATTCCTTGTACACAGAAGGGTGTCTGAACTCCTACCTCTCTCCACAGCTGAGGATCTCCAGATGGAGAACATACAGAGGTATGCACTTAATTTGTTGGTGGTGGCTCTGCCTTTTGCTGCCTTTAACTTAGTGGTTAAAGCACTTGGCCAAAAAAGGGGACATCTAGGTTTTAGCATCTTCTCAGCCTGGGGGAATTCAGATCCACCTCTTCTGCTTCCCATAGGATGATCCTAACTGTCAGGTTACATAATTCTTAGATTCGTAGATTGTTAGGGGCTCCGCTGGCGGGGCTCCCCTCCCCTCCACTTCCCGGGATCTCTACAGCAGTGGGTGGGAAAAGCAGCCAGCTCCATCACACAGGGCTTCCCCCAGTGGCATGCAAGTGCCGGGAGCTGCACATGCGTCGTGCGGAGCCTTGTGTGATAGAGCTGGGCCAGCCTGGCTGCACTCCTTGCCACCATGTGCAGTGCTGGCTGGAGCTGCAAGCTGCCAGGCAGCTGTGCCTGTACCAGCCATGAGCAGCCCAAGCTCCCACCATCTGCTACTGCTGCCACCAGTGGCAGGGGATATGCATGGGGGAGGATGGATGTGTGGGGAGGGTCCCCACACCCCTCCACCCTCCCTCCTCCACACCCACACCCTGCCTACTAAGCTCTGAGCTCCCACTGCTCCACGCTGTCACCAACCCCAGCCCCAAGCTCCATGCTCCTGCCCAGCTGCAGCTCCCCTTCCCCCAGTCCCTACCACTTGCCTACCAGGTGCCCAAAGTGAATGGGATGCCAAGGAAGCCAAGAAGGTCCCCGGTGGCTGCAGCAGTGGCAGCAGCAGCCCCACCTGGAAGCTGCATGCTGGTTAGGCCAGGCCCTTCCGCCCATGATGGTGGACGTGAGGTGCAGGGGCTGGGTGAGCAAAGTACAGCCCACGGGCTGGATGGAATTGCTTGGCAGGGTGAGTCCAGCCTGTGGGCTGTATTTTTCCTGCCCCTGTTTTAGAGGCTTTGCAGCTGCTGGAGCAGGGTTGATCTATTGGAGCCCCATGTTGACAAAAGGGGCGGGGGTGTAGCTATCTATGTGAAGGAAAGATACATGTCCCTGCAAGCTGATGTTGGCGACCGGCATGGACAGCTAGAGACCCTCTGGGTAAAAATTCATGGGGAATTCGGCACAGGGGACACAACGGTGGGAGTCTACTACAGACCTCCCACTCAAAGTCCCGAGCTTGACCAGGAGTTCGCCCGGGAACTGACTGAGGCCACTTGCTCCAGGACCTTGGTTGTCATGGGTGACTTCAATTACCCGGACATCTCGTGGGAAGATCACTCAGCTAAATCTGAGCAGGCGCAAAGCTTTCTCTCATGCGTGGATGACCTCTACCTGACTCAAGAAGTCTATGGGGCAATGAGAGGCAAAGTGCTGCTTGACCTGGTACTGGCTACGGGGGACGACCTAGTGATTGATGGGAAGTTGGGTGACAGTGACCACGAGCTGATCACCTTCACCATCCGCCGTAAAGCTGGCAAGTCAGTCAGCAACACAGAAGTCCTTGACTTCAGAAAACCTGACTTTGGCAAGCTCAAGAGGCTAGTCGGTCAGGCCCTCAGGGACCGTGACCCCAGGGAGATGAGAGTTCAAGAAGAGTGGTTGCTTCTCAAGGGAGCGATCCTCAGTGCACAAGCTAAATCTATTCCAACACGGAGGAAAGGCAGCAAGAAGGCACAGCAGCCCCCCTGGCTCTCCAGAGACCTAGCGGACCTCCTGCAGCTAAAAAGGAAAGCCTACAAAGGATGGAGGACGGGATTCACCTCCAAGGAGGAATACTCTGCGCTGGTCCGGTCCTGCAGGGACTAAACCAGGAAAGCCAAGGCTGCAACTGAACTCCAACTAGCTTCAGGCATCAAGGACAACAAAAAGTCCTTTTTCAGATATGTGGGGAGCCGGAGGAAAAGCAAGGGCAATGTTGGACCCCTGCTTAACCAGATGGGGCAACTGACAACTGACGCCCAGGAAAAAGCCAATCTATTAAATAGGTACTTTGCGTCAGTCTTTCATCAGTCACATGGGATGCCCATGCCTGCTATGGGACAGGGAAATCTGGGTGAGGGGGATCCCCTACTCTCCATCAATGCTGACCTCGTGAAGAAACACCTTGAGAAGCTGGATACCTTCAAGTCAGCTGGCCCTGACAATCTGCACCCCAGGGTACTCAAGGAGCTGGCGAGCGTCATAGCCCCTGGCATGGATCTTTGAAAACTCCTGGCGCTCTGGTGTAGTGCCCGAAGACTGGAAGAAAGCCAATGTGGTGCCGATCTTCAAGAAAGGGAGGAGAGTGGATCCGGCTAACTACAGGCCCATTAGCCTGACTTCTATCCTGGGGAAGATCCTAGAAAAGTTTATTAAGGAGGCCATCCTTGATAGACTGGCCCAGGCTAACATCCTAAGGGATAGCCAGCACGGGTTTGTTGCGGGTAGGTCTTGTTTGACCAATCTCATTTCCTTCTATGACCAGGTGACCTATCACCTGGACGAGGGAGAAGAGATTGATGTCATATATCTTGACTTCAAAAAAGCTTTTGATCTGGTATCCCATGATCACCTCTTGGCCAAACTGCCCAGTTGTGGCCTTGGCTCCACCATGATCTGCTGGCTGGGAAATTGGCTTCATGGTCAGACCCAGAGGGTTGTAATTGATGGCAGTCACTCATCATGGTGCCCTGTGACCAGTGGGGTCCCTCAAGGCTCTGTCCTGGGACCCATACTGTTCAACATCTTCATTAACAATGTGGACATTGGAGTCAGGAGTGGACTGGCCAAGTTCGCCAATGACACCAAACTTTGGGGCAAAGCATCCACGCCAGAAGATAGGCGGGTGATCCAGGCTGACCTGGACAAGCTCAGCAAATGGGCAGACGAGAACCTCATGGTGTTTAACACCGATAAATGCAAGGTTCTCCACCTTGGGAGGAAAAACCTGCAGCACCCTTATAGGCTCGGCAATGCTACGTTGGTTAGCACTACAGAAGAAAGAGACTTGGGGGTCATCCTTGACCACAAGATGAACATGAGCCTGCAATGCGATGCTGCGGCTAGTAAAGCGACCAAAATGCTGGCGTGCATCCATAGATGCTTCTCGAGCAAATCCCGGGATGTCATTCTACCCTTGTATTCAGCCTTGGTGAGGCTGCAGCTGGAGTACTGCGTCCAGTTTTGGGCTCCACAATTCAAAAAGGATGTGGAGAAGCTTGAGAGAGTCCAGAGGAGAGCCACGCACATGATCAGAGGTCAGGAAAACAGATCTTACGATGACAGGCTGAGAGCCATGGGACTCTTTAGCCTGGAAAAGCGCAGGCTCAGGGGTGATCTGATGGCCACCTATAAGTTTCTCAGGGGTGACCACCAGGATCTGGGGGAACGTTTGTTCACCAGAGCGCCCCAAGGGATGACGAGGTCGAACGGTCACAAACTCCTGCAAGACCGTTTCAGGCTGGACATAAGGAAGAATTTCTTTACTGTCCGAGCCCCCAAGGTCTGGAACAGTCTGCCAGCGGAGGTGGTTCAAGCACCTACATTGAACACCTTCAAGAGTAAATTGGATGCTTATCTTGCTGGGATCCTATGACCCCAGCTGACTTCCTGCCCTTTGGGCAGGGGGCTGGACTCGATGATCTCCTGAGGTCCCTTCCAGCCCTAATGTCTATGAAATCTATGTCACTTTTAGGATTACACAACTTTAGGATTACACATATTCTGTCTAAGTCCCATTTAGGCTGAGGTGGATATTGCTTTGGAACTGGTTGTGTGCTAAGGTTATAAATGTGTCCAAGTACTTTTTTGAATCTAAGTCATAAACTGCACATTTCTAGCAGTGGAGGACAGTATTTAGAACCGCAGCCTTTTGCTTACTTGGACTAAAGAGAACTCCAATAGCTGGCGCTACTAACAGTATTACATTTTCTATATGTAGTGGCCTTTGCTGAGCTGGTTAATACAACCCTGCAGAGTGGCTTATTAAATATATGTGTGTACTTCGTAAATACTCTAGGCTTTGTTTCTTATTGTATTGCACCCCAGTCTACTATGTGCAAAAGGTAACTGCTACATCCAGTACTTATCCTTCTAGTACAGAGGTACTTCTGAAAGAGCCAAAGGCTGTTGGGCTACAGTATCATTGCACAATTCATCTATAGTTAAACATCTTGTTCTGGGCAGTTAGTATAGTAAGTGCATAAGCACTGGGAATAGGATTTGCGAGACAGGTTCACACTTCTTGTGTAGCCTTAGAAAATTCACTTAACATACTCAGTTCCTTCTTTCCCCATTAACAATATAGAAATAAATATTTCCCTGTATCACAGGGATGTTTTGAGTATAGACATCCATTAAAAATTGTGAAATATTCACAGATTATCATGTCATGGTCCTTTAAAGGTAGTCAAAGCAAAGCAAAGTAGCTGAGCAAGGCTAAGGACGTCATCCTCCCGCTCTACTTGGCCTGTGAGACCACAGCTGGAGTACTGCATCCAGTTCTGGGTGCTGCACTGCAGGAAGGATGTGGAGAAGCTCAAGAGAGTCCAAAGGGGGGCCACACACATAATTAGAGGCCTGGAGGGCAGATCATAGGAGGAAAGGCTGAAAGACTTGGGACTGGTCAGCTGGAGAAGAGGAAACTCAGAAGGGACTTAGTGGCAGCCTACAAGAATATATGAGGTGTACATCAGGGCCTGGGGGAGCATCTGTTCACCAAGGCCCCCCAGGGGAAGACAAGAACCAATGGGCACAAACTGACTGAATATTGCTTCAGACAGGACATAAGGAAAACCTTTTTACAAGTCGAGTGCTGAGAGTTTGGAAGAGACTGTCCCCGGAGGTGATACAGGCATCCACCCTGGAGATCTTCAAAAAGCGTCTGATGTCCACCTTGCTGGGGTCATCTGATCCCAGCAGTCATTCCTGTCCAAGTGCAGGGGGCCTCGACCTGATGATCTGTAAGGTCCCTTCCAGACCCTAACATCTATGAAAGTATACAGTACATTTCAACCTGATTCTCACTTCCTGCCCACCAAATCTCCTTTATCAGATGCATCTTTAAAGTCCAGTTCTTCTAGACATCCTTCCTTTCTACTTCTCTTCACCAGCAGTCTCCTTTCTCTTGTTCTTCTTGTCTTGCCTTGTGGTTGATTTGTGGTCGTTGTAGCATGCCCAGAAGGTTAACACTTCTTGACTCTGACCCAAGATGGCAGAGTGCTGAAGGAAAGGTTGTGATTAAAGCCGGTCAGAAAAAAAATTGCCAGTTCAATGGAATGGAAATATTCAACAGAGATGACTGGACTTTGCCAAAGTTCCAGTGGAACGTGGAGGTGTTTCGTGCCAGCTCCCTCCTCCATCTCCTTGGCAAGCCACTGATGAGCTGCCTGGAGTCGAGCCTTCCAGAGTCCATGGCTGCAGAAGAGAAATCTTTGTGGACTGCCCAGCAACTTAAGATCACAGGACTTCCAGGGGTTATGGTCCCAGAACAGCCTACTATACAGACTGCCTCCAAATCAGAGACTTCACAGCTTCCAGGGCCCATGACTTTGGGACAAACTACCAAGCAGACCCTCCTGGAACTGTGCAGAGAATTTAGAAGCATTTTTTGGTTTCCTAATGAAGTACTTTTTCCATCCAGCTCTATCTGGTGTATGTCACGATACCCTAAATGTTGTTATTTACCTTCAAGAATTAGAGAGATTTTATTTAGGACAAGGGGAAAACCAGAAAAAAGGAGGTCTGAGAGTGAGGAGAGGATGGTTCAAACTTAGGTTCAAATCCAAACTTCATCATGCCACTTCTGAATTCTTCCATGAACAGAAGGATTTCACAATAGATACACTTATTACAACACACACACACTACTGAGGGCCTCTTATACATGGACTTGCCAGCAGCATTCATCCCATTAACTCAAAAGGGTTACCAGCTCAGATTCCTCCATTAATATCAACTGTAGCACTATTGCATGGGGAGAGAGTTACTCTCTCAGGTAATCAAGTCCCAAATCACTTAGGTCTGCATAGGTTAAAACCAACACCTTGAACCGAGCCCAGAAATTTATTGGCAGTCATCGCAGATTTTTGAGCTTTTTTTATGTGCTCTCTGCATGATGCTCCACTTAATAAACAGGTGGCTGAATTGTGCACTAGCTCCAGTTGCCAAATGGTCTCAAATGTAGCCTCACATGGAGTGCATTATAGTAATCTAACCTCATGGTAACAAAAGCATGGTTAAATGTAGCATGGACCACATGTGATACGAAAGATTGCACTCTTCTTGCCAAAACACAGATGGGAAAACTCTTGGCCAACCACAACTACTACCACAGCATCTACAAGCAGCCCAGGATCTAATTCATGCTCCAGGATTGGAGTATTCTATGGCAAACCAAGTTTAAATTGTGGAGGAAGGTACTTGGATTCTGCAGCAGCCTGGAGCAATAGACTGGAAATTTTGTGATGGAGACATTTAGGCTGAACAAACTGAATACAACGCAGTCACCCATGCAGCCGTTGGGTCATTTTTTTCAATACTAAATGTTTTTTCTGATACCTAGGCTCTTACTGCAGTTCCCATTTTGAATTGCCCACAAAAGTGAAAGGATAAAAGAATTAAGCATCTGCCTGAGTGAAGGAGAACTTCTACTTGATCCTGGTCCTCTATGCCAGGACTTAGCTGGCATTTACATACCAGACCTCTAGTGGGTAAAACAGAATTAACTCTGTGTTGTTTCCACGTGAAAAATGAAAATTGACAATTCTGAGATTCTGTACTTTGCCCAAAGAAGGGATACTGCTGATGTGGTAGTAGGACATTCCTATATGACTATAGAGATGGTAGCTCATTGCTTTCAGTGAGGTGTCCCATATGGGAATGAGAAAGCAGTTCAGTCTCTATAACTATGCTGGGTCTGTCTCTGCTGAGATTATCAAAAAGGATATCAATTTTGGGGTGGTTTTATAATACAGGTTTAACCTTTTTATTGTTTTACATATTCTACAGAACATAGGATTTTCATATAATTTTCCCTATAATTTGGTTTCCTGTTTATTAGACTAAACTAGCTTTTGAATTGTAGTTTATCTACTCATGGTGGCAAGACAGGCCCTGGGGTGGCTGTGGTACCCCCTAGGGGCTACCCTAATCCTGCCTGCGCTGCCAGTCCTCTACATAATCTCCACTGTTCATTTTTCCTTCCATACCTTGATGTTCTTTTGATATTGGTTAGGAGGCTGCCCCAGGCTGCTCTTACTGGCATTTACCAATTGAATTGTCCTCCCAGGCTCGCTGGGTCCTCTGCCCACTAACTCAAAACTTCACAGGTCTTCACAGGTGTCTCTTGAGCTCCAGCACACCTACTGGTGCCAGCTGGCACTACTCTGAGCCAGTGGTCACTACCCATGGCCCTAATTAAGCCTCAGTCATGGCTAGGGTTGCCATACATCTTGGTTTTCCCAGACATGTCCTCTTTTTTGGTCTTCCGTCCTCCGTCCAGGCAGGTTTTTGAAATGCAAGCAAATGTCTGGGTTTTGCTCTGCCTCCTTGTTCCCCTGACATTTCTGGCTTGCTCGAACAAGGAGATGGTTGGGGCTGAGGGCAGCTGGGGAAGGTGCCTGGAGCCTGGGGCATCACATGCTCTGTGCATGGGCCCCAGCAGCTGCAGGTAGGTGAGAGAGGGAGAGAGCTGCTGCGTAGGCAGCAGGTCTGGGTGGGGGGTAGGGGGCTGCTGGTCAGGAGTGTGGGGCACCAGCAGAGCTGGGAGAGGCAGTGGGCTGGGGATCAGGAGTGCAGGGTATCAGCAGGGACAGAGGGGCTATGGTTTGGGATTAAGGGGCAGAGGCAGGGCATGGGCATATCACTGCCCTCCCCCTCATCACAATCATATACCCCTTCGCCCTCTCCTCCCCCTCTCCACAGACATCCTCTTTTTTGAAACTGGAAATATGGTAACCCTAATCATGGCCCCCATAGCCACACCCATGCCTTTGGTGTCACTCTGTCACTATTTACCTTTCTGTAGAGGCTTTGGCCTTCCCAGCCTTAGCCTACAGGTTACTCTGGATCTAGACTGGTAGCCGTGGCCTGCTGGTTCTGGTCTGGACTTTTAGTCTCAGCCTCTTGTCGGACTCCAGCTGCCTGTCTTGCCCCTCTGGGCTCAGCTCTGGCCCTCTCAGGCCACCCCTGCCACCCCCTTTGAACTCAGGCTCTGGCCTTCTCAGCCTCAAGGGCCCTTTGTCGCTCAATTCTCAGTGTCAGACCTTGGCCTCAGCTGCCTGTTTCTTTCCTTCAGGGTCAGTCTCTGGTCCTCTCAGCCTCAGTCTGCTTTTATCTTGTGCCCCTGCCCTTGGCAGGACTGACTGAAAACCTGGTGTGCCCCTCAGACATCCCTGTGGCTTCCTTTCCATCTCTATAGTCATCATGCAGTCCTCCAGTATAAAACCAAAACAGAAATGCAAGCAATCCAAGCTCCCTGCTGGGTCACCATATCACTGCCAAGCCATCTCCCTACTCATCTCCTTGGTTCCTCCCCTTCCAGTCAGGTCCCGACTAGCCATAGGTGTGCCCTCTTAGCCTTTACAGCAGCCTATTCCTGTTTCTTTGGCTAAGCTCCAGGAGTGCCCTTGCTGCCTAACAAGAGCTTTGCCCCATGCTCCTGTTGTTAGGCAGCTAGTCATGCAATAGGCACTTGCAGCCTATCAGTCCCTGGCTGCCTACTCCCCTGCAGCTAGCCCAGAATCAGCTGTCTTCCCATCTTGGGAAAATACCTGTTGCAGTTTGTCCCTTAAAGTAAAAGGAGCTCCTGGCCTCCTATTACACTCATTCACTGCAAAGGACTTAAAAAGTGATATCACTTATGTGAAACACATGCACAAGTTTAACTTTGTGATTTACGATTAATATATTGCAAGTTGGGTTAAACCTAGTTGCAGTTCTTGGGTATGGCCACCAACTTTCAGAAGAAGATGAAATAGGGTCATTTATGATATGATGGCCATATCAAAATGAAAACAAAGAAGCTTCCAAGGTCATTCAAGAATTTGACTTGTCTAGGACATAGGCCTTAATGAGTATTATTGAGTAGGAGTAGGGGTGTGTGCATGCATTTGTGTTAGAGAGAGAGAAGAAAAAGACTTAGTGCTGAGACATGGGCATCCAGGTCCAGGGTCACCAGGGATCAAGGTGCCAACCAGGGTCAGAGTCGGTGAGCAGAATCTGAGATCAAATTGGGTCAGGAAACCAGTAGGTCAAGAGCAAGGTCTAGGAGCAATCCAGGTCAAGAAGCTAGGAGGTTAAGCAGAGAGCAGAGCAGAGGAGCAAGCCAAAGGAAACAGTGAAGCAGTTGTGAGTCAGGTTGCCCTGTTGCCAGGACATTTCTATTTTGGGTCAGGAGTTTAATATGTCGGAAGAGGAGGGTCAGAGGTTTAGGCCCCACTGGAGGCTTCACACCAGCTTTGATCAGCCAGGGTAGCTAGGCATTGAGTGGCAGGCCAAGACTCCAAGTCTGAGGTTGTGGCCTAATGCAGAAAGAAACAAATGCAGAAAGGCATCCTGCAGAAGAGAGAGGCATCCTGCATAGGACAGAGGCCGTCAAGACAACTTCTGAAAGAATCTTAGTGTCACAAGTAAGGAAACTTCCTATTCTGTTCAATTCCTCCCATGTTCAGAGAAGCTGAACTTTGTAGTCAGTTCTGACTGATCTGAATCAAAACCTGGGAACAGCATAGCCCTAACACATGCAGCTTGTCTCTGAAATGAATGGCAATTAAGCAGAAATAGCTGCGACTGTTTGGAGGGAAAATGTTATTTTGGATACTTCATAGGTACTTAAAGTGGGACAATGTGCTTGTAAGTCTCTAGCATCCTAGGATAAAAGGATTTGTCCTGAAAGAAATCCAACATCTGCTTTTACCCATTAGAGCCATGTGTGCAACCAGAGAAGATAAGATCTCCCATAAAGGAGTTCTTCCTCCCAATTAATTTTCACTTATGTAGGTCTCGCTCCATGCCATAGGACATCTTAGTCAATGCAAGGGACATACCCTGCTTTGCATGATGTCGGCAAATACTTTGGGGCCAAATATGGTCCTAAAATATGCACAATAAGTAATAACTAATACCATCTTCAAGACCACCAACTTCAAGGCCATATCTGGAGGCAGAAAAGGATTCTGTGATAAGACGTACACAATGGAATAAGACAGTTAATGCAATGTTCAATTCCAGGTCCTCTCCACTAACTCCTTTACAAATTCCCCTTCTATCTTTTAATACACAAAAGTTCACCTTACTTTACAAACAGGCTAAAAAATTCAGCTTTCTTACTATTAAAAAAAATAGGAATCACTACATTGCCAGGGTTAAATATTCAGTTGGCATAAATCAGAATAACTTCATTAGAGCTATGCTGATTTCCAACATTAATGCAGAAGCACAAAGCTAATCTAGCTAGCAAAATTGTGGGATGGAAATGAAGCCAACATTTGCAAACACAAGTGCCTAGTGTTACATATTTACATAAATATTGCGTGGGTTTTCAGAGATTTATTAATTGATTCATAGATTATATAGGCACGTGACATTAAGATGCTTTCTGATCTCCTGCAAAAGTAGGTCATTGAACTGAAATCCTTCTTGACTGAAATAAAATATGCCCTTTAGGAAAGCACCCACTCCTGATTTTAAAAATACCAATGATAGAAAATGTATCACATCCCTTCATAAGCTTCTCCAATGGTTGACTACCCTCCAAGTTACAAATATGTACCCTATTTCAAGTCTGAATTTGACTATCTTCAGCTCCCAGCCATTGGTTCTTCTTATCTTGATTTAAAATGTTGATAGCTGCTTTTTAACATCCTCCTAAGTTACTGTTGGATTGGAAAGTATTTTGTCATCATTCTCATTGCCACACATTGCTTGGAGATCATGAAAAGAGCTCTGCAGACCAGTGCAGGTGCAAATCACAGAGGACCATGCTCAAGAGAAGGCGAATGAAGCACAGCTGCACAACCAGTTGGTTACAGAAGAAGATTAAAGGAGCTGGGCCAAGTTAATGAAGGATATAGGATAGCAGGAAGGAGAGCTCTGGCTCCTCAGTTTGGGTATGATGTGTGGAGTTGGTTGCTGTCCTCACTACTGAGTGGACGGTGTTTGGTTCTTCCCACCCATGCTTTTGGGTTTTGCCAAATGCCCCACAAAGCCAGAAAGGACATTTCCCTCCTGTTGATGGAAGAGAGAGGGGTACTTGCTTTCCTCAGATGCATTGGGAGTTGACCATAGGCAAAGCTGTGATTTTGACTGCAGTATGTTGATGCTCCTGCTAAGACTAAAAAACCCAAAACTTCCTGGTTAGAGGTTCTTGCCTCCCTGTTCAGCATCAAACCAACTGCCACAACTGGGATCAGGAAGAAATTTTACCCCATGGTCAACTTAGTATGGGAGTGGGATGGAGTGGGTGGGGGGTGTTGTCTTCCTGTGTAATGGTAGCATGGTCATCTTCCTTGAATATCTTGAAAGTATTTTAATAATTAGTTATGTCTTGCAGCAGCAGGGCACTGTTTGCTTTACCTGTGGCACATTAGGGTACACTTGGTGGGTTGGTAGGTTCATGCAATTGTAAAAATATGTCAAGCAAATACTTGTATGGGGTGGTTTAGATGCATCTGATCCTGCAGGTCAGGTTGGACTGGGTTCTGTGAGTCTGACCTCCTGAGATCTTTTCTGGACCTACTTTTCTATGAGTCTATGAACACATCATTTGTTATTTCCTCAAATATAGAACACAAATAATTACTAAAGACTTTTACCTTCATTTTTGCCTCCATTATAAAATCAACAGTTTCACTATTTTCACCAAGTAATGAAACAGGAGCATTATTATGATTTCTTTTGTTGTTAATATCATTACATTTTTTCTTACTGTTCCTGATTTAACTGACCATTGTTTTCTCCTTGTGTCCTTTTATTTCAGGTTGCAATTTTATACAATACCTGGCTTCTAATGTAAATTGTTTGCTATGAATATCCCCTTTCCCCTCCATTTGTTATATATTCTTTTTTAGTTATTGCTGCTTTCAATTCCACTCTAAGCCAATTTATTTTGTTTGTCTTACTTGGACTGTGGGATTGTGAAGTTTTGGGTTGCTAATAAAATAGTTTAAACCATTCCAAATGATCATTTTTCTGATCAAATTCTTCCTCCCACATGATTTGTCTCATTATTATTTTCAGCTTTGAGGAACTGACCCTTTTAAAGCACCACATGTACATATTACTGGCTTGCACTTTATTCTGTATGCGTTATAGATCTATAATTTTGAGACTGTAGCATACATCAGTGATACTGAAGTCCTCTGTGACAATGTAGTTATTTTTTCCTGGGCACTATGCACAGGTGATTAAGGAGTTAGTCATCTTATTGCCATAGCAATGCACTACAGTGATGTAGCTAAACCATGATACCACAGCTACGTCACCGTAGAAATGCACTCCTGTGGTATACCACATTCCTACAGCAACGTAGTAGCTAAAAATAACCATGCATCCTCAGCATGGCACAGTAACAACAGCACATGTAGACATGCTCACTGTGATGTATTAGTCTGCCAGCTCTCACTCCTCTTGTGCTATATGTCCAGGTACAGACATTACACTTATAAGTGAATGGAAACGAGTCTATACCCATAACAGAACAGACGTTTAGCACATATCGACTGCTTTAAAAATGGTGAAAGCTAACCTAAGAGTTGTACCCCTCACCAAAAGGCAAATTTGTATTCTGTTCCTATCTGTTAGAAAACTGATTTATAAACATTCAGTATCATTTGCTCATGAGCCATCAGAGATTCAGAAACAGGTAGTGCCATTTTCAACACATGGTGCCACTCTCTCTCCCCTTTAGTTCACAAAAATAGGTATAAGTATGGATTTTAACAGTCCAGTCCAAGCATCAACAATCCCAATGAGGTAAAATTTATGGTCATACATGAAGAATTCCAAGAATTGTTTATAACTTTGGCTTTTACCATTAATGTAAAGGCAATTAAAAATGTCCCTTTTCCCCATTTCTTGGTACCTTTTGTGCTAAATAGCATGATATACTTTTAACCAAGTACTCATTTGCTTCTCCTTGCCTTATTGTTGGCTTCCTGTTGTCCTGACTAGGTACCCAGCTTTAACCCCAAGATATTGCTTTCCCTTCTGCTGATATGGTGGCTTTTCAAACTATGTAGTCATAAGGCCATGGCTTTGGTGTTGAAAAATGTTTTTGGTGCCCAATTTTATTTAAGTAAGATCGAATTCTATTACAGACAGTCCTTGACTTACAGCCTTTCAAGTTACAATGTTTCACACTTACAACGGTTATAAATTGACACCCTGTTTCAACTTTCTGACATCAGTTTCAACTTTACAATGTTTAATCTGATGTGACAGCACACCGGCAAACAAGTTCACTGTGTCATCCATCTCCCTGGAGAACTTCTGCCCAAACTTCCTTGGATACTTTCCTAAGAAAGCAGACAAGACTCCAGAAAAACCTGCAGCCAAGACTTCTGAGAAGAGTCCAACCAAGAGCCCATCAAAAAGTCCAGCAAAATCACCTCAAAGAAGTCCTTCCAAATCAATGTGATTGCTATTTACAATATATATACATTAATGTAGCTATATTACTCATCTATAATTGATCAAGTACAAAATTCTGGGGTATTTTTGGTGAAAATAGGGTATTGGGCCTTGGTCAGGAACCAATCCCCCATTTATAACATTGTTTATTATGAGAAAATTGGTTCCAAGTTACAACGTTTCAACTTAAGTTGCAGTTTTCAGGAACCAACTGTGTCATAAGTCTGAAGACTGCCTGTACATTAATAATGTGTGTGTGTAGACCTCTTGCCCTTCAGATACATATAATTATTATAATTTGAAAACAGTAGAAGTAAAGATCCTCTGGCAGGCCTGAAAAGTATAGGATTGTTAATTCAAGTATACTGGGCAAATTCCAGCTCAGATTATTACATTCTGCCTATCATAAATTCCCCCTGTAGCTCCTTTTGAATATGAAGTATTGAGACAAAATGCAAGCCACTGATGTACATGATCCTTTGCTAAAAATCTTGATTTAAATGCATAAGCCAGGTCCTACAAGTTGTGTAAGGTTTTCACAATCTCTATTTTTTGCATACACATCCCATGCAATTTAAATCATATATGCTTTAAGAAAGACCCAATTAGGCAGCTATTGTTCAGGTCATTATTAGCTGACAAACCAGATTAATTCATTCTGCAAATAAAACGACCTATATTTTCTTCTGCAAAGAAATATCAAAACCTAGCTCTGTCAGCGATTATATATCATATAACACATATTAGATTCCAGCTCCTTATTGGTGATTAATATATTTGTTATTTCTCTTATCTGAACATTAGCATCGAGGCGCCTTTTTTCACAAGTTTATTTCACAGCATTTTTGCATATGTTCCACATTAACATTCCGGTGCTACCCAGTAAAAATAGTTGGCCATCAGCCCACATTTTAAAGTAAACTTTTGGTTTACTATTTTTTAAATTTGGATTTCTAATTATAGCTAGCTCTTCATAAATGCTTTAGCAGAGCTGGAGAGGGTGTTAAGTAATGCTTTTCTGAACCTTTCCTCCTTAATAAGTAACTGTAATCTGGCTCTGACGCACCTTAGCTATCCAAATCCCTCCCAAGTCCAATATATTTTTGTAATTTCCCCTTCTTTGTTTTGGAGGTCTCAGGTTCTCTCCATGCACTTTATAAGAGGAAACATCCTTTTCACCTCTTGAGCCTGGATCCAAATCTTCACCCTCCTCCCCTCAAAAAATCACTGAGTGGAACTTTAACTGAACCTGTGGTCCTTCACCTAGAGCTGTAGATCCTTTCAGATGGACTATGTCATCAGAGAGATATTCTTTGATGATGTGGTCAGCTTTTCTAGAGTTACTAGTAAGCCAGTCTTGGCAGGTTTGTCTTGCTGATGCGCCAGCTCATACAGATGCAATTATAATTGAATCCACAAAGTTAGATGTAGTCATCCAACCCCACATATTAGTGTGAGTTACTATAGTTTTCTGCTACTTAAGCATATTTACTTTACAAACTACTGTATGCACATTATATTTCCAGTGTATTTTGGGATATGTAGAATAATAGGTGTGAAGTATATGTGCATATGAACCTAGAAACTTTTGCAGAAGAAAGGAAAAATTAAACACCAGTAAATACTCCATAGTGTATAATAGCACAAGGTACCTATTGGCATAAATTCAGAATAGCTATCTCAGCACTCAAAACCAAAACTGAACTATTCCATTGATGCTTATTAATACTTCACTCTCTGAGTTTGATGCACCAGTTTTATTCCAGATTTCGGCCAGTATGACCCTCTTCATCTGAGTGGAGTCATAATAGAATAAGACTATGGACCAAGAGTACTTCACTGAACCAACAGGGACTTCTGCAAGAGTCCCACTCGTTCAGTGGATAACTTGCCAGCAGAAGTTCCCTCCAAGTTCCAGCACTATACCCCACCGACAGCAAGCATGTTCTGCTCCCTCCCAGACAGCACAGGTCACAGAAGCAGGACTGTTAGCTCTGTCCTTGGATCCTGTCTTTTCTATGGAAGCCAGATGCATTAATGACATGCTCCCACTCAGCAGTTTCCTTGGCATTCAGCATTTTTGGATGGTGCCAAAAACAATTGACTGACTATGGAAAATACCATCTTCCTAATGTTGAAAATATTTCTCTCTGTTTTTTAGTTTGTATAACTACTGTATAAAATACACAGCTTATGTACGGAGTATTTGCAAGGGTTTATTGTCCTTCTCCTTTACCTGAACTTGATCTGTTTGTCGTACCTTCAAGTGGGAGCTCCCCTGAGCTGGCTCTGTCCTTTTGGGAATGTCTGCAAAATGCACATAGTCATCACTTATAACAACAGCATAGCTGCACAAAAATTTTCCATCAAAACTGTTTGAACAAATACTGGATTTTGCTTTTGGTAAAAAACATTTGCTCAACAAGGTCAAATGTCAACTTTTGACCCTCCTTCCCATCTCCTTCTCTGGCCCCCAGACACAAAAACCAAACCAATTTGATTCAGGTGAGTAGAAGTTCCTCACGACCCCGTTCTCCACTCAGGGCAGAGCTCCCAAGCTGGAACGCTTTTCCCCTGAAGTTTCATGGCCAGGAATTTCCAGGTCCTCTATCAAAATGGATGCTATGAGGGTATCATTGGAAAGTCAGGGTGATGAGGGCGTGTGGCCAATGGAAGAATGGGAGCATGATACCCTACAACACCAGCTGTCATGAAGCACCATACGGCAAATCCTTTTTACCTTGACATGCCTATACAGTCTTACACAGCTGCAGAAGTGAATTTTTTGGTACTCATGCAGATTTCAAACTCTTTTTCCACCTACAAACTGTGCTACAGAGAGTAAAACATGGACCAGTGGCTCAGAGTTGCAATAAAGTAGATTTAGGTTGGATATCAGGAAAAAGATCTTCACTTTTAAACATTGTGGCAGTGGAATAGACTGCCCAGGGAAGTTGTGGACTCTCCATCACTGGAGGTGTTCAAGAATAGGTTGGACAACCACCAGTTAGGGATGATATAGATGTAGCTATGCTTATAGTCTACTATGGGTAGTTCCTGTGCTGCTGGAGGGAATTCCACCCCTCTCCCTTTGCTGCCACATGTGTCAGGGTTTCTTTTAAGCCTTCCTCAGAGGCAGTGGGTGTTGTCTGCACCTGAGGCTGGAGATTTTGACTGGGGTGTGCCAGTGCTCCTGCTGGGACTTAGAGCCAGACATTCCTGGCTAGAGGATCTTGCCCCTCTTCTCAGGCTCAGACTGATTGCCATATTTTGTGTCAGGAATACGTTTTATCCTATGGTCAGATTGCTATGGACTGTGGGGATTTTTGCATTTCTCTGTAGGAGGGAAGTGTGGCCATTTTCCTGGGATCTCTGAGCATACATTAACAACATTAACACCAGCAGGGCATTGGCTGCCACGTTCCCCCTGCTTTACTCCTGGCAGGCTAGGGTGTTATGCCTTGAGCTGTGTCAAGGCTGACTGTGGAGTTTTGCTAAGAGGTTAGACAATTGATTTGTATAGGATGGTTTGGATAGGGATGATCCTGCCTGAGGCAGGGGTTGAACTAAATGACATCTGGAGGCCCCTGCCAGCCCTGCTTCTCTGTGATTTTATACTTGCTCAGCACTTACCTGCTGAGCACATTCAAAAGGCTGCACTGAGGCCATACAGGCTCTTGTTTTGGAGGCCATACAGGCTCTTGGGTGATATATGATTTCCCAGAATGCACAACAATGCTGTGCAAGTACCAGAAAAATTATTCTCAGTGAAGGCAAAGCTTGAAACTCTGATGAGGAGGATATACATGGAGCCAGACAGGGGTTGTATGAATGCTGCCCTAGAAAGGAATCCCTGTCTTCCCCTAATAGCTTTTCTATACTTTACCTTTATTTATTTTTTTCAATACATGGACACACAACAGTGGCATATCTTCTTCCCCATCTAGGCAAGGGCCAGGGCAGGATCCTTGCCCCTCCAAAGTGAGGTCCAGATCACTAATCCACACAGCCCCTCTAGTTTCCACAGCTCTTCCTGTCTCCACATGCCTTGCCCCGCTGGGTGCCCAGTGAGCCAGCTCTGGAAGGCTGGGCAAGGGATAGCCCATGGCGTGGTGCCTTGAATACTTTTTGGGTAAGTGGGAGATGTAAGTCCCAACCCTTCATGGCACCTGGGTCTCCTGTTCTGTAGGCAAGAACCGTAATGACTAGACAGTTGAACTAAAGGGAGGGAGGCAGCTTCTGCTCCTCCTTCATTTTACTTTAGGAAGGTATGTGTGTACCTGGGGGATCCCAGGCCAGTATAAGCAGCTGTGTAACTACCACTTAGATGCATCTTTGTAAAAAAGGATTTGGCCCCATGGCAATATGTTTGTTGTTGTTGCCAGCGAGCCTAAATTTTCCATTTAAAATTCCATTTTCTATACACTATTAATGCCACTAAGAGTCATCAGGAGAATGACAAGAATTTTCCCAATCATTCAGGAAGTGGTGGAATGAAGAGGAGGAAAACTGTAAATCTACTGCAAGTAATCAATCATTTAAGCTCAAAGAAGACAACAATCAGCACTTCAAGACCAAACCTATTATAAACAGCTTAGAATAACATTTAAAGTATCAGGAAAAACGCTACAAATTTTACTCACTAGAAAATGGAATATTAGAAACACTTTTTGAAACGGAGAGAGGCAAGGATTTTTGTGGCTGATTATTGGACCAACGTGCAACACAATAGACCAGCTTTTGAATACAGGCAATATTATATAGACATTTTTATTGTTTTGAGATACAGACCATGGGATGGGGGGTGGCAGGGTGGGGAGCGGGATTAGCATTTCTTTCAGTCAAAGCCAAGATAAGAAAATGTGTTCTGGCCACTAAAACACAGATGTCTAACTAACTATTCTGCGTGCACAAAATCTTGAATGATAACCTTCATAAAAAGCTTATGTGAGTTTAGTTAGACACCCTTGCCAGTCTTTCATCTTGCATTAATATAAAAAGAGGAGTTCCACATATATATGGACCTAAAGAGCTCTTACCCAAACATGACTTGGCTTCATTTTCAGGGAGATTATTTATCTGAAGGGGCATTTAACAGAATGTCTCTTCAGATAAATATTTGGAGTGCCTGTCTTTTCCAGTTTTAACTTCTAAAAATATTGAAGGAGGCATGGGGGAGAAGCTAATTTTTATGAGTGGATTCATAAAAACATTATTATTTATACTGTTATGTCTGATTGGTGCCTAACTGTTCCGGTTGATCAGGGTCTCATTTATGTGAGGTGCTGTACAGGTAGAAAGTAAGATATGACCCTACCCTTGAGAAGTTATAATCTAGCTATGCAAGATCTCCAAAACATGGAAAAAAGAAAGCTTGTTAGGACCATTTCTCAGATGAGAAATGGAGATGTGCAGAGAGTTTCTGTCTGTCCTTAAGGATGGAGCCCAGGGGAGCTTTAGCTCGGGGGAGATAAAGTAGATTGAAGCCATTGAACTTTTCCAGTCTTTGGGTGCTCTGGTGCTGATATCAGGTATAGCTTAGACACAGGTCTAACTAGGACTGTCTCATGGTCCACGCTGCTGTCCAAAATCTTTGCTACATGGCATACAGTGGTCCAACCACTGCCAGGTTCCCTGCTTTACACTATTTCCCCATTCCCTGGCCTAGTCCTTACATAAGAACTAGTGAGGGGGCGTTAGAGGAAACTCTTACAGCTGAATTCCAAGGTTCCTCAACCAGGGTAATTCTCTCACAATTGGAAATGAGACTTTGGCCTATTTAATATACAGTCTTGTTGCCAGTGAAAAGGGCCTGGAGTGAGGAAGAGGCTCTTGCTCCCAGTAACTTGCTGAAGTTCACACAAGAAATCACTGGCAGAGCTAGACTGTCCCCAAATTTCCTGAGTCTCCAGCCAGGGCCTTAACCACAAGATCACTGTTCTTTTCTCTCTACTAGGAACAGCTCATTTCGAAATGGTTTGTTTCATGACTGAGGATTCTTGTTGGTTAACATATTTTTATAACTTTTGTTTGTCAAGTGCATCTACACTTTAGCTCTATAGTGGTCAAATTTTGTCTCTGCTGCATTGTACATCAACTCTCACAGTAAATTTCCCATTTTTGTATAGAAACGGGAAGGTTTTAAATTGTAAAAAGTCTCATTCAACTGTCCAATATCAAATGATTGTTCTGAAGATTTTGTTTCTTCTTTTTTTCACGGGCATCTGACTAACAACACAAGTCACATACTCATAAACCTTAGTACCTGTGCAAATATAATGTCTTAGCAATTTCATAATGAAATTCACATGGAATTTGGCAACCCAAGCCAGATTTGTGTCAAAATCTTTAACATGTTCCAGTTGCATGAAATACTAATTAAAGGCACTCATTGTTAACTGATATAAATAGTCCCCACTTAGCCTATTATAGGTATGGGTTATAAAACAAACAATTATGTGACAGATGATACATGTTAACACAGAGAAATTCTGTAATGACATTTCTGTAACACTGTAACCTCTTCAACCACCATGTGTTCTACATTATACGCTAAAGGGGGTGCTGATTGCAAAGGTGACGTACTTTCCAGTTTGTGACTTTTCTGCTAAGAATAGAAATGCCTTAGAGCACCTCTGAGTGATTTACATTACAAATTTAGTTCAGGCAGTGAAATCATTAATGCAAGTTTGATTTCAACTGCTACATGTGTTTGCTATTCCATGCACAAGTGCCAAATGGCAGGTTATGCCTACCTACCAAATTGCACTCTACCTGGAAACGGGGTAATTCAGCAAGCAGTTGTCTCCTAGTTAGCTTTCCTTTCTTCAAACATCTTTTCTCCACACTGAGAATAAAATGATTTGGATGAAACAGGAAATTGACTTTGAAATGTATGTTTTTTGTAAAATGTGACATCCCCATACTTCAAGCTAATCATTAAGTAGTAGTAATCTCCTTGTATTTGCATAACATACATTGATCAGTCAATTAACCAAAAGCAGTTTCTGCCTGCCCACTATCCAGCATGTTCCCTGTAACATCGGAAGCAGGTGTCCTTACCAAAAGCACCAACATGAATAAGAATTGCCCCGCAGATTAGCTTGGCCAAAAAGATGTAATCTTGCATCTCTAAAATTATGAGTCTGTGTTTAACTCTGACAGCTACAGACAGTAGACAGCAACCCAAAAGACCTTCTGGTGAACAAGAGGAAATATGACAAGGGTAAATATTTAATGAATAGGTAACTACTGAAGAGTATAAATTTGGCTCCATAAGCAAAACCAAATGATATTTCAATAAGTGATTTGAAAAGGGGTGCTTAATGCTAGACTCAAGGGGCACCTGTACACATGCTCAGACGTGCTCTAACCAGAATGCTCCAGCGTACTGAAGTGTCTCATATATTCAGCATCCCCACATTTCCAAAAGGCAGTGGGGGCGCTTTAACTAAAGACTGTCAAATGAGCTTTTATTAAAGCACCCCCACTGAAATATAGGACACTAAATACACAAGATGCTCTAGGCATTTTAATTTGTGCAGTTCCCAAGAGCCACTCTAATTAAAATGCCCCCCTTACCCTAGAACACATATAAAAATGTTCAAAATGTCCATACTTAGCTAACCAATAACTTCCCTGTGAGCTGGCCTAGCTGCCAGGCCTCTTTTGAATATCAGATCATTTATTTAAATATCTAATAAGGGTGTAGGATTCAGAACTTGCAGATCAGGTAATAGATTTAGGCTGGGAAAGGAACAGTAGGCTGGTGACAGACCTACCAATTTCAGACCTTCCTCCCATAAAGTTTTGGGCTATGGGTCACAACTGACCCCTGCTTGCAGTCCTGATAACCTGACTCAAGGTTTCTATACCCCGACTATTATATGTTCCCATCCTCAGCCTCACCACCTGTAGCACACACATACTGTAAGCAAATTTACAGTAGGGAATCACTGCTATTCAGAACAATAACTGGATACATGTTATTTTGTAAGGAAATCTTCCTTATGGGGTGAACAGAGTTGCCTGTTTTCTCTCCCACCCCTCCTTTCTGGCTGCATATTTTCCCCATGTGTATTGCAGCCATAAAAATTATAGAGGCCTGACAAGGTGGAGACAGGGGATGTTCCTGCAGAGCCAGTGTTCTCCTCTCACCCTCTCTAACAATACTTCCCAAGCACTTTTGTGATTTTCTTCCCACACAGGGGAGGGGAACATCTGAAACTGTGGAATATGAATAAGGACAGAACATTGGGATGCATAAATAACTTAGGAAAAATTGTCTCAGATGGAGGCACAATTAGTATTCTTCTTGAAAAGAGTTCAGAGATTCAAGTTACTGCATTCCTCTTATTTAAGTGTTGAGTTTGTCTGAGGCCATTACAATGATGCTAGTAGAGAACTCACTACTAAGTAAACTCCAGATGAGAGTTTTCTCCCACAAGCAATGATTTCTTACTTGACATCAAGGATAAGGTGTGATGAGCCAAGGGAAAACCCTATGAAAGGCAAATAGCAGGAGCAGAAGGGGCCAATAGCTGATCTGAAAACAAGGCACTTTCCAGGACTGTCTGCAACTCTCTGAAGTGACTGTGCAGCAACACACATCTCCCCAGAATAAAGTGAAAACAAGTTTAACCCATACTAACCCTCCCCTAAACTTATCAAATCCAATATGACCTACCTGAAATTTCACCTAACTAGCCAGGAGGGTCTTATGCCAGGACAGACTGATTGTTTTTATTTTTCCCCTAGAATACTTAAAGCTATTTGAGCAAGGTATCTGAATGATATTATTGTCCCAAAATGGAGGCGTTCTCAGTTTCTGGACATTTCTTGCCCCTTTTTGGTTTTCAAGACACAAAAATGATTTACTGTTGAAGATGTCAAATTTTATTCAATTTGAGGCTGAGATATCCCTTGTAAAAGAATAAAAAGGCACAAGTGATAACTCTAAGGTATTACCCACAGACAACTTACAGTATATGGTCAATGTATGCTAATAAACACCTACTGAGTAGATTTGTGAAATAGGTTTAAAAAAAATGCTTGATTCCCAGTTCACTTGCTCACTTCCTGTCACATGCATATGGAATGTGATATCTTGCACTTTCTAACCTGAAGTATGATTTTTCTCTGTTTTGCAAAGAGCTCACTTTGGGGCAAGACCCAGCAAGAAAAAATGCTTTACAAGGGGTGATTTTTGTTTTATTGCGATGTGACTAGTCCAGCAGTAGCTGGCTGGTAATCAGCCAGTCAGAGTTGAAAGTTCAGCAGCCACCTGTGTTGAGCCTATCCCTTTTTAGATAAAATGGGTTTCATAGGAAGGGTGTATTTAGCTTATTTTTTTGGGTAAGACTAAAAATGGAAGGGAGCACTGTCTGTGAGACACTTGTTTCCTTGTAGAATTTAGTAGCCAGCTAGCAGCCAGATGGCATCTGGCCATGGAGAGGTGAAAGGCCAGTGGACAACTGTGTGGGTTTTGTCCCTCACTCAGTGTGTTTGGTCATTAAATTGTCTATTTCTGGAGTAGGTAGTAGAAATGAAAAGGGGACATTTGTTTTCCTGGCCAGTGCAAACTGAAAATGGACAGAATACTGGTCTTTGGCCAAAGTGGAAGGCCAAAGGCAAATTACTATGTATTTATCCTCTACTGGGTTAAAACTCAAAAGCTGGAAGCTGATTATGATACATAAATATTTCACTTCCCTAGTCAACAAATGAGATGGAAGGACATTGCATGTCAAGAAACTTGTTGACTATTGCAGAGCAAGTAGCCAGCTGGCACCATGCTCTTTATTGCCCCATTTAAAAGCTGAAAGGCCAGAGATTAACTGTGCCAGATCTGTCCTAGGTTATCAAGAATAACACAGGGATTGTGTTTATGTTCTGCTCTTGCTGCGGGGCTCCCCACGATTCTCTATCGCCCGTGTGATCATGACTCAGTTCCTCTGACAAGGAGAATCTTCCCTCTCCAGAGATAATGGTCTGGCTGACATGAGGTTTGACTCTCCCATACTATTTGATATTCCTGCTGTGGCAGTCATTAGGATGTGCTTTTTCTATAGCTATCCAGTCTTCCTGAAAGTGTTTTTTTCCCCCCCACTCAGTCCTGGAGACCATAGGTCAGACTCTCTGCTAGCCTAAATAGGCAGACCACCAGTGAAATCACTGCAAGTAGACCCTGCTAGTTTACACCAGCTATAGGTCAAACCCTGACAATTCTGACACTTCTCCCAAACTAAGGTCTCCAACTTGCACTGAAGCCCTAGCACAGAAACACCTGGGCTACCTAATGTTTATAAATTCTAATGTAATGTGTGTGCAAGGGCTAAAACTGAAAAGCTCTGTCTCCTAGAAAAGGTTAATAAAGGAGCCTTCTAATTACCTTCCTCAGCTGCAACCAAGCAGCCAATTAGAAACAGCTGTTATAAAAGACTGCAGTGAATACAGAGGCGGGTTGTCTTGGAGAGTGGTGGAGAGATGTAGGGTAAGGAAAGCTGAAGCAGTAGTAATGGCAGGGCAGCAGGCTGCCTACATGGTTGTCCACACACTTCACTGCTTTGCTCAAATTGTGGCTGGCAGCAGCATTGTAAGCATGAGAGAACCCTTTGCAGCAGTCTCCAAAGTAGTTAACCTGGTGTCCAAGTGGAAATAAGTTACATCATTATAACGGGATGAAGTAAATTATCAAGTGAGGGAATCTAGGGAGAAACGGTGATTGTTTCATTTTTCCATGGTCTTTTTTTGCGTCAGTGAGGCCCTGTGTTAAACTCTTGGTAGGGTCTTAATGTAGCCTATTCCAATTAATCATGTAATATCCTGTATAGGAAAAATGTTGTTCACTTCTGAAAGTGATAGCACTGTATGTAGGTTGGAATTATGAAAAGAAGTAGCATCATATCTCAGACCTGACCTGCAAAGACCCTGCTGACTTGATTTTTATGCCTTTCTTGAACAGGAAAGAAAAGTTAGCAGTCAATCTTTAATATCTTAATGATGTAGAAAGTAGGACTTGATACCATTGCTGGCATGACTAAACCCCTTTTACTAAAGGAAATGAGTAATATTGTAATGGCTGACTAGTTTTGAAACCTACAGTTTCAATAGATACAGGAGGTTCCAAGTACTGATGCATTACTGCGATCTATGGACTATTCCCTCGAGGAGCAACTAGAGCCAGGTCTTTTCAAAGCCCAGTCATCAACTTAGTAAAAATGAGATAAATAAAGTTAAGGCTCCCAGCAGTCCAGTTATGTAGAAAGAGTGCTCTTATCCCCCCTTATTCCTGTGCTCCCACCATAAATCACCATAGAGTGACCAGTGGTGTCCCTCAGGTTTTAATTCTTGGACCAGTGCTCTTTAATATGTTCATAAATTATCTGGATTCAGGTGTCAGGCTACCTAAATTTTCAGATGACACCAAATTATGGGGAAGCACTGTCACTCTAGACAATAAGCTGGGGATTCAGGCCAACCCGAACATGCTTGTGAGGTGGATGGATCAAAACCAGATGACATTCAACATAGAGAAATGCAAGGTGCTCCACCTCAGGAGAAAGAACCCATGTCAGACCTATAGGCTCGGCAGTGCTACATTTACTAGACCATGACCAAAAGAGACTTTAGGGTCATGACTGACCGCAAGAGAAATGTGAGCCACCAGTGTGAGGCCATAGCAGGCAAAGCAAATAAATCTTGCATCTACCAATGCGTTTCAAGCAAGACCCAAGATGTCTTCCTCCCACTTTACTTGGCTTTGGTGAGACCAGAGCTGGAGTACTGCATCCAATCCTTTCTTTAAAAAGGACATGAAGAGGCTTGAGAGAGTCCAGAGGAGAACTATGTGCATGATCAGAGGTTAAGAGGACAAACCTTATGAGGCAAGGCTGAAAGGCATGGGACTCTTCAGCCTGGGGAAGCGAAGGCTCGGGGGGGACTTGGTGGCAGCCTATAAGTATATAAGGGGTGTACTTCAGGATCTGGAAGAACATCTGTTCACCAGGGGAAGACCAGGTCAGATGGTCACAAACTTCTGGAAAACCATTTTAGATTGGACATAAGACAAACTTTTTTACTGTCCGAGTCTCCAGAGTCTGGAATAGACTCCCCGGAGAAGTGGTGCAAGCACCTACTCTGGACACTTTCAAGAAGTATTTGGATGATTATCTTGCTGGGGTCATCTGACCCCAGCTAACTTCCTGCCCTTTGGGCAGGGGGATGGACCCAATGATCTCAAAAGGTCTTGTCCAGCTCTAGTGTGTATGAAATCTATAATGGCTCCCTAGGTCTGATCTCCTCTGGGAAACTCATAGTGAGGTTGTATACATCTGAATGTACATAATATTACCCATAGAATCTTTCACAGGTTAACATAGAAAACTGATTGTAATGGAAGGGAAAATGTGTAGCATAAATTAAAATGATACCTCCAATTCATAGTAAGGTGTAATTTTGGGTGATCCTAAACTAAATCATAGAGAAAATCTTTTAAACTGAGAAAATGCAAACTTGAATCAGAATTCAGCTGTGAATTTTTTATATCTTGAGCCCCATTGCTATTTGTAACAAATAGAGGGCATTACATCTAATATTCATAAGGTAATGGTGCATGCATTCTCTCTGCCATCATCTTTTCTGTAGTACCTTGGCATTAACTCCGTGAAGTATGAAGCTGTAACTTCAAATACATCAACGCAATGCAATGCAATATTACATTTTATTAAAACAGCCATTGTTTTCCTTCATAAGTATGAAGGGGAAGTGACGTTTTATGGGGAAACAACAATACATGAATGTTGGGTAGTATCCAGGAAGAAATGCATATTTGTTCTGTCGCTTTTTACCTAGTATTTTATCCTTTTGTTTGTTTTCAAATTTATTAGCGGAGTCAAACATGGCTGTTTTGAGATGTTTGCCAGGAATGGTAGACTCCATTCTTGTTCTCCAAA
Organism: Crocodylus siamensis; assembly: GCF_052110815.1. Taxonomy (NCBI): domain Eukaryota; kingdom Metazoa; phylum Chordata; order Crocodylia; family Crocodylidae; genus Crocodylus; species Crocodylus siamensis. Next base: position 16,162,940 of record NC_143395.1, on the reverse strand, counting down.
CTGATACTCAGCTGAGATAGATATCACATACCAGCTTTGGCACAAAATATACGTGAAAATCTAGCTTTCCTGCTACTCATTTTTCAAAGCTCATGCTAACTTCCACAACATGTGCCAACTCCTTCCCTCACTCAAATCAGCAAAACTCTTTTGATTTCAATGGAGCTATGCTAATTTATGCCATCTTAGAATCTGGTCCTCCTGTATTTGGAACCTTGTGTTAACTTTCCCTGACCATTTGATTTGATTTTCTTATTCCAGTGTGTGGTGGTACCATAGGTGAATTACACCTCAGCTGGCCACTAAGCCTTCTGCACTTGCAGTACTAATAACCTCAGGGCTTCTAATATTATTACCAATGCTTATTAGACCCCCTATGAAGGCCTCTAGGGCTGCTCTGACAATAATTCCAATATATTTTGTTATGAATGAAAATAAACTTTATTGCAACTTTTGTTGGAGAAAGACCCATGAGCCTACCTTTATAGATGACCTAGTGGGCAGCTGTGTAATCACTAGCAATGCTATGGGGAATAGTGCTACGATCAGTTCAGAAGGCTATCGATATCCAACAGGGACTATAATTTATTATGCTACCATCACTAAAACAACAAGGTTTCATAGGGAAAAAACACATCAGAAGGAGGAACAGTGAAACTAAACTGCCACAAGTTGTGGTCTTTGGGGTGAGCCTTTCACTAACAAAATGTTCTGGTAGCAAAAGTGTGTCACGTATTGTTACAGTCTGACTTGCAGCAAAGTTTGCTTGTAAAACAATCCCCTGCAAAAGTCTTACACCTACTGTAAGCTGTTTCTTTGCAGTATAAACATGCTTTCACCTATGACAGCCCCATCTTATGCTCCCTAGTTTATCACCAGGAAGCATCGCTCAAAGAGATGTTTAGAAGATTGGGTTGTAAAAACTATTGAAAAGAACAATCACAGTTCTGAATGTTGCAAATTTAGCATTCGGTCATTTGATTTTGACTGTGTGTAGGTTATGGTATTGCTTCTCTTCCCTGATTGGATGAGCATAATTTCAAGAGGGACATTCTTCCGTAAGAATCGAATATAAGGATTAGGAACACATGCAAAGTGGATTTAGGTATCTTACTTTACTGAAAGTGATTTGTGGAAGATTTCTTAAGCTGTCCAAACTGAGTTATTTCTAGATTTCATGGACTGTTCCTTACAAATTAGCCATGTAGACAATTGGGTACAACTGCCAATCCACAGTGGCCCGTCCAGCTGAGTTCCTTTGCTCAGGTGCTGAGTCATAGTGGAAAATACCAGCATTTTATAAGATTATACCTGCTTCATCACCACTGTATTAATGCAATGACAAAAAAAAAGTCCCATCTTGGCAGCGACCCTAAAGACTAAGGTAGAAATCTCTTTGTGATACACACAGGAAACGTATGTGATGGAATGCAGACAGATTATCAGTAAGATGTAAAAACAAGCGAGTTGACACAGAGAAGGTCACTAAGACTAGAAATAAAGAAATGAGAAACCTGTATGATCAGGGACTTGCATGGCAAGCCATACATGGAGAGGCTGAGGGACCTCGGATTCTTCAGCCTAAAGAAGAGAAGACTGAGAGGAGACCTGATTGCATCTTACCGCTTTATCAGAGGCATACATCAGGGGCTCAGTGAACAACTGTTCACCAGGGCGCCCTGGGGGAAAACTAGAAACAACAACCACAAACTCCTGGAAGATAGTTTCAGGCTGAACATTAGGAAAAACTTCTTTACAACTAGGATGTGCAGACTATGGAACAAGCTCCTCCTGGAGGTGGTTCAATCATCTACCCTAGAGGTCTTCAAGAGAAGACTGGATGGTCACCTGGCTGGGGCTGTCTGACCCCAGATATCTTTCCTGCTTATGCAGGGGGCTAGACCGGATGATCCTTCGGGGTCCCTTCCAGTCCTATGATTCTATGATTTTAGTCATCTGAGATTTTTGTCAACAATGTTTTGGATGGTGGCTGCTGGAAAGTAGATACTGCTGCTACAAGCTATAGGTTGCCTCTTTTTCCATGTTTCCGTGCAGCAGATCTAGATTTTTGCTTCAGTTAGGCCAAATTCACATGAAAAGCATTTTTCCTTAGTGATCATTAATCACTGTGGCAAAATTCCCCATTAATAATATATATTACACAGGCCTAACCTAGAAGAGGGAGAGACATCATAGCCAGTGTCAAGTTCTCTGCCAGTGTCAAAGAACCTCAGAGCCATGCCACCAGAGACAACAGTGGTTGGCACATTTGCTTTCAGTGGTTAAGCTAGTGGAGAGACGAACTTGGCTAACAGTGCTACTGTCTTGCCAACCTACTTTTTCTGGAGGAATTCCAGTCCAGCCTTTCAGCATGTGTGTGAAATAAGTTCTTGAGAGATCTTTGATTTGCGGGGATCAGAGTATAGTTGCTATGGTGGTAAAAGTGCCTTGGTTGAAGTAATACCCTATTCAATAATTCAGAACCTCAAGGAAAAAATGATCACAGCTCTTATATTTTAGTTCTATAAACAAAATCTTATTTTACCATCTGCTTCATCACTCATTCATAATCAGCTGCTGCATCAAACTAGTATGTTACTCACCTCAAGGGGGCAAAAACAAACCCTTGCATGACCTTGGTAATCCACTCCACTTACCTCTGCCTCAGTTTCTGGTTCCTGATAAATAACATGATACGTACACCCTTGTAGAGTACTATAAGATTTGTGATTGAAAGGGGGATTATGTTTATACTATTTAGAGCATAGGATGAGGAATCCTAAATCTTAGGGCCTTTTCTGCTGGGTCCCTCATTTTACCTTTCTATAAAATTGGGTGACTACATTAGAGGATCTATTATCCCATCTTTTAACATTGTTAGAACATTTGAATCTGGATTCTGATGCAAGTTTGTATTTTCTAGCAATGTTAGAAGAAAGAATAGACAAAGAACTATTACCATATTCCAAACAGCTATCCTGGATAGTCACCTGATCCCATGTCGAAGCAGACAGAACTATTCCAGCGTGTAAAAGGGTGGTCACAGTTCACATTTTAGTATGACATGCATATTTCTTGCAAACTTCTTAAGAAGTTTGATCCTATTTCCGGGTCAGTAATAAAAACACTAAATATAGCTAACAAAATATTTAAAGCATGTGCTTCAGTGGAATTTCTCGCATATTGGGTAAAAAGGTCCTAAGATGAGAACCAACTCTGAGAACCATTTTGTTTGGTTTTTTTGAGTATGGATGTGCAAATTCATTCATTGCCCAGGCCAAATGAACAAACCAAAAAACAACCCCTCCCCCCACCCCCAAACAAAACCCCCCCAGGTTAGATTGGTCCAATTAAAAAATTCAGATATTGTTTTGGGTAAAGAAAATGTTTTTCACTTTTTCCATTTTGGGCATTTGTAAGAAGAGGCAAAGAAACAAAGGGCTAGATTCACAAAATGGCCCAGATTTTCCTATTACCAAAGATGATAGCATCTTCCCAGGCAGTGAAAGACCAAGGAAATTTGAATTGTATTACCAACTTTGAATTGCATTACTGAATTCTCAAACTATAAGGCTAGGGATAGAAGTTACACATAAACCAGTTTAAGTCATCAGAAACTGGTTTAAACCTGTAACAAAACAGAAATTCAGTGTATATAAGCCAGTTTAAAAATGGTTGAAACTGGTTTAAGATAAACCTGGCTGAACATAGTGTTAGACTTAACTGATTTGAGTCAAACTGGTTTATGAAACTTCTGTCTCAGCACCCAAATCACAGTCCCGCAGCAATCCAGAATACTTTCCAGCCCTGGGCTGGGCTGGGCTGTCTGTTCCAGCAGAAAAGAATTGTTGGGGGGGGGAACTGCCCCCCCTCAGGCAAACCCTGGCTGGGGGCTGGGGCTATGGAGGGAGGTTAAACTTCCCTTTCCCCGTACAGAGCTGCCTGCCCTGCTGCCTTAATTAGTGCTGGCTGCGACTGTGGACTACAAATCCCGGAGGCACCTGGAAGTGGGAAGTGAAAACAATGAGCAACCCTGGAAAGTCCTGATGCTGTGATTGTGGACTGCAAATCCCAGAGACCTCTGGGGCAAACACACAATCCATGCTGTCTATGTACCAGAGAGCCTGCTCTAGTGCCTCTGGCCTCAGCCACTGCAGGTATAGGGCTGCATTTACTACACCAAAAGTGAATGTCTGTCCAGCTGTTTCTCAGCTTAATCTCTGCATCTTACATTAACCTGTGTAACCCAGGCAGTACTCCAAGATGTACCTCTCTCCAGTTGAAGGGATCAGAGCAGGTGCAGAAGTGCTGTGGGAGGTGTAGGGACTCTCCTCCCCCTATAGGGCAGAGCCAGATCACCAATGGGGGCTTAACCATATACCTTTAATGAGAGAACAGAGGTGGGAACATAACAGGCATAAACCAGGGGATATAGGGGACACTACAATGCCCCAAGGGGCAGGATTCAACAAAGGTTAGACACTTACAATCATAGACATATTCATCCAGTCGACAAAAGACAGGGTTAACAAAATATAAAACACAAACAGCAGAACAAACAACACTGGTTGGCAAAATATAAAAAGCACAAAATACAAAATGTCAAATAACAAGGAATATAGGGCCTAGGTACCTGAAGTGGGGGGCACGGGGAAGAGGGGAAAAAAAACAGTGACCCCTTTCCACTGCAACAAGGATTTCTCCCTGTTACTTCACTCACCCCAAGTCATCCTAGGAGGAACTTGAACTCAGATCTCCCATGTGCGGAAGCAGAAACTCTAGCACACAACCACCAGCGCTGGCATTACGCCAAGCTGCTAGGGGTCTTGACCTTCCCGGAGCCCCAGTCTCACATTGAGCTGCCTGGCCTCTGATTGGAGGAGCTGGAAGCAGAGCTGGGAACCTCTCAGGTCGCTGCTCAAAACCTTGGGGAGCCTCTCCTGCCAACCGCAGCCTCTCATAGGGGATCCTAGAGCCCAGCGGGGAGCCTTTCCTGCTGGCCACACACCACGTTGCTGAGGGTCCAATTGCTTCCTGCAGGTCCCACTTCTTCAGGCTCCTCTGGGGCAACTGCTCCCACCCCACTGGCCCAGCTCTTTGAAACTCCTTCTTTGTGGTCCTTTATTCATTTCTCCTGAGTCAGCTGCGCTGCCCCTTTTATTCCCCTCCAGGTGACCCGAGGTGAGTCTCTGGGGCCCGATTAGTGAGGAAAGGGAATTCCAAGCCCTCCAATCATCCTTTACTCTTTCCAAACCCCTGGGCTAAATCACTACTAGCTAGCCCGTCACACCTGCAAAGACTGAACTGATTCAGACTCAGGCTTTTTGACTGTCTGTTCTTAGCGAAAGGGTACATTGAGAACGGGTGGTCTTTCTTTGTCCTGATGATGTTCCACTCTCTATTGACTACTGAAATATTCAGAGCCTCAAAGAGCAAGACTAAGTACCAGGGATAGAAACACTCCTTTGAAAAGGAAGACACCTGGTTCTAGTCTGACTTCCAATATTTTGTTAAATAGACAATTTGACAGCATTACATTTTAAAATGAACTTAATACGCTAATATAAACTGTCTTCATTGCTGAGTTAATGTTTGCAACTGACTCTTGAGCTAGTCCTGAGCTAGTGTAAGCAGTCAGAAGCTGCATTCATCTGCATGCGTTACTAGAACTTTGAGCAGTTCCTATGGGTCTTATCATTTCAATAAACTTAAGATACTCTTTTCAGGGAGTTGAGAGAGAATTTATTTTTCCTTCTGTTCCACCTAGAGGGAACAGTGGGAAAGCACTGAAGTGACAGATATCCAACTCAACAAAAAGCAGTATTTGGGTCTCACACTAACAACTGAGATTCCTCTCTGAAGAATCACAGCCCTATTTTATTTTTGTCTAATACCTTTTCATCATCTGTCTCAGTTTAGTTCCCAACGGAGGGCTTCTGCTACCAGTACTAATTATGCTACCCAGAAGCACCACCACTGATGACAGCATGAACTTAAGCAACCTTTTTTTGTTAAATGTATTAACATTATGAGTAAGCAGGGCTACATCTAGCAGCTTATTCAAATACAATACAATTACCTCATAAAAAGCTAAAATTAATGCAACAAAGTTAATCTCTGAAATCCGGGTAATGCTGTAATAAGGGAGCCAGGGGGAAAAGCCATTGAAAGTTGCATCAAACATCAAGATAACAGTAAAATGCAATGAAATACACTTCTCTCATATTTGTTTCAACATCTGGGAAGCTGGCAATATTTGACTCATTTAATATCAAAATTGCACTGCCCATAGTTAATACCTATATTTGGATGGTTGTACGGTTCCTGTGCACCAAACTGCTGCCTTGTTTTACTTAGGAATTGGGCCCTGTTGAGGTGGTGCAATGCTGCTGCTTATGGGCGTTCACAGGGTGCTGAGACTACCAAGTCTCCTAGCACTTAGGAGGAACATGCTCTACGGACACACCTGTTCAAGTCATATAGAACATGTAGACTGTCCATGGCCAACTGCCTCTGCTAGGCAAGAGGAAGGATGCATGTTGGGACTGATGAAGGAATGGGGAGGAAGAAAGGAAGAGTGAACTTCTGTTCCCCTTTTCATCTGCCTCAGTTTAATCTGTATGAATGTCCCCTTGTTAAATAACTAAGGGTCAGGTTGTGACCACTTTGGTCACACTGGTGAGTGACTATCACAAGTAGACTCTGACTTCAGTGGAATTATTCATATAACTAAAAACTCACACCCTGTCTCCAGCAACCAGACACTATTCCACTTATTTGGTGCCCAACTGTGAACCTATCCCACCCTCCTGGTGTCCCTGAAAAAACATTAATGCCACTAAACTTTGTAGATAATCCTGCTGCTTACAGCTTTTTATGATATAATCTTGAGGCTAAGATAATGGTGTATTACAAAAGCATTAACATTTTTTTCAGAGACTTGAACACAGTGAAGTAAACATACTTAGGCATCTAATAGGTAGACTGAAACCTACCCTTGGTATAGAAGCTGCTATTACTTGTCATTGGTAATATATGTCTGTAATGAGTTTTACCTACAAATATGCTCTTCTTGTTGAATTTAATTTCAATGTCTACTAGATACAGCAGAGGACTTGTTTTTCTAGGTACCAGTTTTTCATTTTTTTATGCTACTTAGTCACTGGATATCTTTGAACAGGTGTTTAACTTGTTCATACCTCATTATTTACAGTAATATAACTAGTATTATGATTCCTAATAAGCTCTGAAAACCTGAAATGAACTTTCACTGCAGCTGCTTAATGCTATACTCAGTCTAGCTGATATAAAAAGGACATAAAAGATTTATGTATCACATCTATTCACATACAGTGGTATTGGTGCCCATTCAGCCTAACTTGTTTAAAGAAAGATTTGAAGTAGAGAAGCAAGACTTCTTAGAGGAAAAATTTCCCTTCCTTCATTCATCCCTCTTTCAGTCAGAATTGATCTCTGAAACTTTTCCAGAATGCATCTCTACTTGGTTTCTATTTCAGTTAAAAGCTCTAGTCATGGTTTTTCCCTTCCCATTTTTGGTACCTCCTTTTCTGATCCTCAACACTGTGGTTTGTTGGCCAGACTAATGTCTTGTTGCCCTGTCCTCCAGAAACATCTCTCTCACTCATCATTTTCACTGGCTAATACCATCAAAACTCTCTCAAATCTAAACTAATTTTTAAATTAATTTATCTCCATAACTTTACATCCAGCAAATCCATCGTCTATTCATTTTACAGCTTTGGTCTGTTTACAAATCACACTCACTTGTGTTGTCCCAGTTATGCTGACTCTTTTATCCACATAGGTTTTCATCAAGTTGTCAGTCATCAGGAAGTCCAAAGTGCCAGAGCCACTGAGTCATTCTCTATATGTCAGAGCTGTGAAATTCCATGGTTCCTATTATGGAGGGCTGGAGCATTGTTTTATTTTATTCCTGTCTGGGTGGATTTGTAGCCCATGAATTTTCCTTTGAGTTTATTTGGACCTGAAACTCAAAATGAAGTACAGTCAAACTTGCTATGTTTTTATTGGTTTCCATGTCAAAATCACGTGAGAGTGCAAAGCATAAATCCAAGTTCAGTCAGTATTATCAATAAATTGTCACCCAGTCTTATTGATAAATGATGCAAGTGAGTGTTAAACATTTGAGGTCTGTCTGTTCCTTGACTATAATCTCATTCTAATACCTTCTTCCTTGCTTTAGCCTTGTGAATTAACCAGGTGCATCATCTATGCTGAGCCCAAACTTGCATTGAACTCCGAAGGATTAAGACCACTTTTGATCTCACTTATGCTGGTATAGTGACAATCAAATTGTCATATTGATTCTGAGTCCTGCTAGAAACAGTATTGCTTTATTTCACTAACTCCAGAACATTTCAGAAGAGTGTACCAACATACAAAGAAATTATGTGTTCTTTCTTATTCCCCTTCTACGAACGCAGCCCCTGTTCTACATTGTAAATTGGAAGCAACTAGAGGACATCTTTCCAAACCATTTTGTTTACCACTCTTTCTATGTTATGGGAAATATTTACTTATAAAATCCATAATTGTTACTGTTGGATTTTCAGGTGGGAGTTTGTCTTCTATGAAGCAAACTTGGCATTAGAGAATATAAGGAAAGCAAATGAATATCGTAACTTTTATGCCAGAAATCTATTTTCTTCTCTCCAAGACTTTCAGACTGGGATTTCTGTTCAAAGTTGTATTCTTGTAAGTTTGCAATTCTGAAAATAAATTTAGGAAAATACCTTTTTAAGGGTTGCTTATTTTATATCCAGCTCAAAATCAGGCTTTATTAAAGTTTTAGTCCTGGCTAGTATTGGGAGTTAAACAGTTATTTTCTTTACTGTTGTGTATAAGAAGTAGTTCACATGTAGAAAAGCTGGACACGCTGAGAACATTTAGTATGACTGATTATTTAAAATATGCTGCGAAACACTTTGGGTTTAGAAATACTTATGCCCTGAAGACTATCATGAAGAATGACTGCATTCCACAGTAAGAACACTGTTTGGAAAGCTTTGCTTAGTTTAGCCTACACGCAATGATAAATTGGATGTATTGTACTGTGTATGTGCAGTTTTTATGCAGGTGTTTTTGTTTGGTTTCCTTTTACCAAAAAACATTTCTCCTCCACCCCTCAAAACATTTAAGATAGATCCCAATACCATGACAGACTCTAGAAAATCATGCACAGCATTCAAACACCTTTCATAAGCTTTGAATAGCAGTGAAAATCCTATAGATTTTCAGACCTGCTCTACCCCTACCTTCCCTGCTGTATTACTGAAACATTGGAGAAGACCCCAGTGAGTACTGAGTTAACAGGGAAACTTGGGGGAGGGCATAGAAGTCGTTAAGTGGACACGTCAGGGTAAAGTAGGGACACAACTGCTTTTTCCAATAATCTGGACACCAGTAGACATTTAAACTCAGTTTGTTATGACCATGTATTGAGCAGATAACTGGGTTTCACTATTGTCTCCAGTCAGACAGTATTTATGTTCCTTGAAATCGTGAGCGCAAATCATCATGGACAGTGGTGTGTTTGCTCATTTTTTAAGCCTAGAAAATTAGAATTAGGGGAAAAAAACAAAAAAAAAAAGAAACAGCTGCCATCTACCAAATATATGGAATGCAAACAGTAAGCTCTAACTCAAAAAGATACCACCAATGAGTCTGGAAATAATAGACAGTTGCAAAATCTGGTGGGGATGTGAGGATGTGCAATGAGGGCCTCTATACACTTGAATAAAGCATCTGATAAAGCATCACATTATTTTTCTCCTTTCATCCAAACTGAATAATAAACATTTTGAATTACCCAATTATTAATTTTGACCCTGATCATGTAAAAATGTAAGCATGTGCTTAACTCTAAGAACATCAGTGTTCATATTGACCCAAAGCTCCATTAACTTGAAAAGGATTCCAGGGTGTCCAATGTTAAAAGTGTACTCAAGTGATTTCCAGATACTTTAGATGCATTTTCCAGAACAATTTTATGAATCCAGGACTGCCATATTATACTGGTAACCAAATGTATATTCTGGACTCCCCTCTCCAAGGGAACTGCAAAGTTACATTTCCATGGAGGTCTCCTTCAATCCATGTTTTGTTAGCTGAGATGGCAGCTTCTTGTTCCTATGGGTACTAAGGAGAATCAAACCAAACTTCTTCACTGTTTTTTTTCATGAAAGTCAATACGAGTTTCCTTTGACTACTTAAGATTTGTCAGGCCCAGAGACTAGCTTCTGTTATGGTTCCTTCTTACCACTTTGTTAGGGAAGGAAGCCACACAATTATATTTATCTGTAGTATTCCCAGAACAGAGGAACCAGAATACATATTCTTGCTATTGATGTAGACACAAATAAAAAGCCCCAATGGTGATATCATTTATACTGATGATGGGGTTTCATGGAGTTGTTACTAATTTAAATGTATTTGGTAGTGTAAATTAGCTTTTGCTGAGCTCCACACTGTTAGAGATAGGTTGCTTCTAGGACACAAGCTAGTTCATTTAAAGATGGTCTTCTCACTGCTATCTGCAGTCTAAACAGCCTTAGGGACACAAGATCCTGAATGTCCTTTTGAGCATTTCAAGTACCACTGGTATTCACAGACTTCTGCTTAACCCTAATACACTTATTCAGTATGGTAGGTTCTCAGAGATATACCCTCTTAAACCCCAAAACCAGAGGTGGTTGATGCCACATGGTGTGTGACAGGGATGGATTACTTTAGATATGCCCTGTTCACATGCTCTCCCTCTAAACCCCATTTATGACTTGCCACTGTTGGAGACAGAATATGGGGCAATGTCTTATAATATCATCTGTTTCCATAGATGTCTACTTGGACCCAGGTACACCAAAAAATATGGCTCTGATTATAGTTGTTACCATATTCCTCAAGTCAGCCACCATCAGGACTACTTGTAGAGAAGGGTATTGTTCAATATTTATATGATTGATATATAAACGTAACAATAATTACAGGGTTTTGAATAACTGGGCTCTAATTCTGTAATGCAAGTCCTCTGTGGTCAACAATCCATCTGGAGCATTAGTCTCGTTTCTCAATTAACCTACATGGAATTACAGCTATGATAGTTCTTTTAGTCGTAATCTATACAGGTCCCAGTACTGAAGCCAAAGGTAAAATGTGCCTTGACTGGGTTGGAAAAGGATTAATCCCATAATATATGTTTTAGCGGGGATGGTACAGATGTTAAAAGCGTACAGATTACCTCTATGTGAATGTATCATAATCAGTGTCTATTCAGTCATCCTAACTAATTGAAGTCTACTGGGTTTATTTTCAGGCCACTTATTATTATGCATTCCTTGGTCATATGATATATGCAACACACCTTGGAAATTATAGAAGGGAAAAAAACCCAAATCACAACTCCAAAAACCCCCCAGAAAACCCAGAAAAAATCCTGGAAAATGAACAGTGCACAAAGGATTCTGATAATCTTCGATACATTTTTGTTTAGTTGCATGTGATTGACAAAGATGAAATAAAGTGCATTACACCACAGCAATAGAGGCCAAGCCATTTGCTAAATAGCTAATCCACCTCCCTCCCCACTTTCTTCCAGGTCAGCCTTATTCACAATCCAAACTCCATAAAAAAAAGATACACTACTGGAAACCAGAACAGCAAAAAGAAGATCACCAGAGACTTGGATCCTGGCAATCAGGATAAATTCTTATACATTCCAGTAAATTCTTTTGAAACAGAACAAACTGGAAGCTGAGAGGCCTTCCTGTGCTTTAAAGGGAGCTTAGAGCATGAACATATTGTACAGGTCATAGAAAAACACTGATTCTATACATCGGGCTTTATTTTTGTTAAGGAGTGGCTCACAAACAGCCTTTAAGTTTTTTGCCTTAGTCAAAGTGAACACTTTGTCAACATACTTCAGTGTGTAGGTCATTTATCTCAATGGCAGCTTTGCCTATGTGCCATTCATTACTGGCCTAATGCAATTGGTCAGACATGCCATGTAACATTATTTCTGCCTCTAAATGGATAACTGAAACTTATAAACAAAAGGAGGTAAATAAGAGAAGAATTCAATATCCCTGCTGGAACCATTCCACCTTCACAGAAATACACATTTCATGAGTACCCATGAGTTTATTTTGCTGTGACCAAAACAGTTTTGTCAATCAAAGCTTTAAAACAATTGTGAGAATGGGTAAAAGAAAATCACCATTTTAAAAAAAAGTATGAACGAACACTTTTAGTGCAATACTCTTCCAAGTAGTAAGTATTCATCACACACTCTGGTTCTTTTACTTGCATACACACAATCAAACTAGACTGAATATTTTTTTTTTTTTAGTAATTATAAGTGAGAGTGAATGGGTTAACTTTTTAAAAGGTAAAGCACTGATAACTTCAATTAACAAAGCTGCCAGTTCAGTTTCTGAGTTACAGGCAAGAATCTAAAGAGGGGCCACAGCTTCAGAGAGATACAAAAACCCTTTGAGCTTCTCCAGTTCATATCGGCACAACTGCAGAATTGCTTTTGTCCTGGGCAGTGTTACAGCATGAGAGAAATGGGCAGTGGCTTCTGCAGGTGCCCCCCCAGATTCAGGAGGCACCAGTCACTCATGCCAGTACCACAACTGAACAAGACCTGTGTGTCATGGTAGGCCACCATCAGGACTACCTGCAGAGAACATGAACCACCACTGCAATGCTGCAGCCAGCACAGCTAATCAAACCCTGGCACGCATCTCGAGCAAGGCTAAAGATGTCATCCTCCCGCTCTACTCAGCCTTGGTGAGACAGCAGCCAGAGGACTGAGTCCAGTTCTGGGTGCTGCACTTCAGGAAGGATGTGGAGAAGCTCTAGAGAGTCCAAAGGAGGGCCACACACATGATTAGAGGCCTAGAGACCAGGTCATATGATGAGCGGCTGAGACACTTGGGACTGTTCAGTCTGGAGAAGAGAAAACTCAACAGGGACGTGGTGGCAGGCTATAAGTATATCAGGGGAGTTCATCAGGGCCTGGGAGAGCAACTATTCACTAAGACCCGCCCAGGGGAAGACAAGAAATAATGAGCACAAGCTGATTGAAGATCACTTCAGACTAGAATTAAGAAAAAACTTCTTTACAAGTCGAGTGGTGAGGGCTTGGAACAGGCTTCCCACAGAGGTGGTACAGTCACCCACCCTGGCCATCTTCAAAAAGCGTCTTGTGCCCATCTTGCTGGGGTCATCTGATCCCAGCAGTCTTTCCTGCCCAAGTGCAGGGAGGCCAGACCAGATGAACTGTAAAGTCCCTTCCAGCCCTTAAAAACTATGTAACTAGGAAACGATGTTAAAAGTGGGACCTCGTTTCCAGTGAAACGTGTAGGACACCTTTGTGAACTCAGTGGGATGCCTTTTCCTTATGAATGTGGAGAATGAGAAATGAAGCCTGATGTTAAAAGCACCTAGGTGCCTAGCTCCCATTGATTCCTAGCTAGGAAATGGGTTATTAGGCTATTCACTTGGTCTAATAAAAGGTATCAGATTTATCCAGAGAACCTTGTCTGCCCATGTCCTTAGACCAATACAGCTACAACCTACACCTCTGTTTGTAACAGTTCATTTTATGCAGGTTCAGCTTAGAGGTTTTTAAAACGAAATTGTCATAATTTTACAAGGAGACGGTGAGTTTGACCACCCGAGACCCTGCTCCTGCCTTTGTTCAAGGTAATTTGCATCATCACAGTGCCCCGAGATACCTCACCACATAAGAAATCGTCTCCCAGAAGAGCATTTCATCCTTCTACTCTTCTGTGAAATATGAACCATCATAACCAGAAGGAAATATGACTACATCCTGCTTCCACCAAACAGCTTTGATACCTCAAACAAACTATTCCAACTTTTCTCTGAGCCTCGCCTGCATAAAATGAACTGTTCCAAACAGGAGATTTTATGACACCTTTAAATCTCCTATGAAGTATGAACTTTTGTTTTTTTACATAGGAGAACATTTACAATCTTTTTCTCCTAAGCCTAGAGAAGGATGCTTCTGCCCAAAAGCTTGCAATTAAAGAATTATTTTTGCCCCAAATCTAGTTGGTCTAAGAAAAGATATCACCTCTACCACAAGGTCTGATTCTATTTATATTAAGTTTTTCAATACGCTCAAGGTACATAACATCAACCATTCAATTTTCAACCTTGTTAGACTTGTTGGAAACTTTTTCCCTTTATTTAAAAGGGTAATAATTAGAGACAGAAAAGACCAATTAAATCAAATCTATCCACTTCAAGTGTAAAATATAAGTTATCTTTTGGTGTCCAATAGGGTTATGTCAGCAAGGTCTTTGGCCAGAGTCTGTATACGAAGAGATCCATTTGGCAGCCAGCTGAATGAGCATGTGCTACTGAAAATGAGTAATGGTTGCAAAATTAAGTTTAGAGATTATATTGGATACCATGATGGCTGGCTTTTAACCAAAGGTCTAGAACATAAAAGGCCGACTATTAAAATAAAAGCTTAAATTTCACCTTATATATAAATCACACACTAATATTTTTCCCAGAGTGCTATTGCAGCCTTTCCTTCCCAGTTCACAACTCTTCTCATTCTGCTGACGTACAAGCCCAGTCCAGCCAATATGAATGTCAGCACACAATTTTCCATTGACTACAGTGGCCATTGGATCAGACCCTAGATTTTTCTTATACTCTGTATCCTATGAGAGGCCAGTTAGAGTAAGAAACATATATTTTGCTGTTCTCATATTTTTACCTTTGACAGTATTGTCTGCATTCATGGAAACTTTGGCTGTACAAATCAGTCATTCCTTCTTGTTGATGAAAGTGATACCCGCTCCATTATTTATAACATGTTTAGCAAACCCACAGGAGTTAAACAAATATTGGAATCCCACAGGAGATCAACTGCCTTGATGAGCATAGCATAAGTCACCCGGGCTGAGGTCGTTCACTCAAATATTTCTGTGTGTAAGTATCAAGTTACAATTTACTGTAATGGAATTAACAGTGCATCCCCCTAAGTCAGGTGCAAGGAATGATCTCAGGTTTAGTACCAATACTTACATGTGCATCATCTGCTGCTTTCCAAGGGACATGTCTGATCTCAGGTGATTTATATTGACCTAGCACTAATTTCCAATCCTTTGCAGAGCATAGCCTTTTTCTGTAATACATTTTTTAGTCCTCGTTCTCAGGCTAAAACTGCTTCCAGTCTGTAAGCACTTGCATCCATCTCCTTCATGAAAGGGGTTTTGACACAGATGACCCACACCTGGAGCAGTCAAATAAGTGCCTTGCTTACCTCTGCAAATGTCAAGGCACTCCTGATTTTTAAACCAGGTCTCAGGTCCTCGTCTTACCTTAGCTGGGGCATTTCCCAGACATATGGTTGCATTTTGTGCTTTTAGCCCCTGAAGGGGTGAGACAAATTATTCACTGCAGATCAGGCACCTAAAAATATGTGTTTCACTTGGGTTATGCCTTTCTTTGGAATTTCTGCGGACTGAATTTGCCAGGACCCCTGTGCCACCACTTTATACTTGACAATGAATCTTAACTTTTTCCATACTGCAAAATTATATTATAACAGGAAAAACCATTCATGACATCTCTCCCACCCAACCAGAAAGAAAGACAAGGTGTTTGCTACTCTCTGAATCCATAACTAGACATTCTCCTAAACCTCTGTTAAACTCACTGATAAATGTCTTAATGAAAAATAAGTAGTGAATATGTACAGTAGCCATTTTCCATTTGAAATCACCTGACTGGTTTAATTTTTTAAAATAAGTAAAGGCATCAGAACACTTAATAGCCTTAAAAAAACAAACAGCAAAACCTTGCAACATATGGGAAAAAACATATTTTATAGGAGGGTAAAGCAGGTTCCTGAAACCTTATTTTTAATTCATCTAAATTTATTTTGCCCTCTAGAAACTTACAAAATGGGTCTGTCTTCTTTTTTTCCCTTTTATGCTTTTATATTTAGTTGTCATTCACTGAGTCTTAGCCTATAGTGAGTTTTTACAGCTGGGTAATAAACCAAATCA
The DNA here is from genome assembly GCF_052110815.1 of Crocodylus siamensis. Taxonomy (NCBI): domain Eukaryota; kingdom Metazoa; phylum Chordata; order Crocodylia; family Crocodylidae; genus Crocodylus; species Crocodylus siamensis. The sequence continues at coordinate 16,146,846 of NC_143395.1, read as the reverse complement.
ATGGAAATGTTGATGCAGCAGTCGCCATATCAATCCTAACAGGTGTCACTAGAATAACCCTTGTAAAAGAAACATCTTTGTACAACACTTACACAGTTTCCGGGACTGTGGTATAAAGAGGGTGGGAGGCATAAGGATTAATTAGAAGTTTTGCTAAACCAAAATACAAGTTCTTCCAGTTCCTTTTCATTTGATGCTGAAATGCATAGCTTTAAGTTATACCAGTTTACATACCCAAATCATGGCATTAGGCATTCTGGGTCCACACTTCTGATAATCTCATGGTAAAACAAAATTGTCAATTAAAAAAAAAGGCAATTACCAGTAACTCTGATTACTTTACTTTATTCATAATGTACAAAAGTTAGGAATGCACACACTTCACAGTATTTTAGCAGAATAGGTGATGCCTAATATATGTTTGATGTCATTATCCATTTTCTGAATTAAAATCCCCTTCAATTTTGTGCTGTTCATCTTTCAAATATATTCCAAATTGGAGGTCAAATTGAGTTTCTTTTCCAAAGTTGACACTTTGCATAAAAATATTCTTATATTAATAGGTTTTGAGGTTTTTTCTGATGGGACTTCCCTTCTCATATGAAGATACATAGGTTCATTACCTATATTGCATGTAATATTCAGAAAGGCATAGTTCAATGAAAATTATACACGTTAAATGTAGCTGGGAATGCTACTATGTTATCTGGGTAATCGTGCTTGCCTTTGTGAGATTGTATGGATTGTATTTAAGCGACATTTAGAGTTAAGTTTTTTAAATGACGCATAGTGATGTTTCCAACATCTTCTTTTGGAAATTTTTTCAGACTCTCAGAGACTATTATTACTTAAATACTGGATCTAGAGATACATTGAACAAAACAATCAAAACACACTTTATTATAAGTCAGTGCAAAAAGTAATTTTTTTCATTTTTTTCTCAGAGAAACAAATTAAAAAAATACTTCTAATTCAAGCAAAACCTTTACTTCAGCCTTCACTAAATTCTTTTCTTTTTATTCACAGTAAGCATTTTTTTATCCCTAATCATTTTTCTTTAAGCTGCACGGTGAAAATGTTTGATTTAAAAAATCTTAAAATGAAACAGTATGATTTATCTTTTATTTTTTCCTGTTTCCTTTAGCCAAACTATTTGCTTGAATTCAGCCTGAATACGTAAACAGTTCAAGTCAGCCCTCAGAAGACATATTTTTCAGAGAATAAGCTATTGGCCAGTAAACAAGTAGATACATAAACCTCCCAGTTCTTGTTGGGACTGCATTGTTTTGCTGCTGCTTTAGTCCACGTGCAACAGGATATCTAATTTTCCACTCCCTCCTCACACCGTGATAGCAATATATACAGGAGTACACTTCTGTACAAGGTCCAACAGGTTATAATATCAGATGCATCTGTGCTTTCTGGTGAAAGATTAGAGTGCATTCTGCTAAGCCTTAGACAAGACCCTAAGTTTTGCAGGAGCTATAAGTACCACGCGGTTAATCTCATTTCTAAGGGCTACCGTATTCAGGTGCAGCAAAACCTTTGTACTTCTTTCCCTGAAATGACTGTAACCAGTTTCAGGTGATGAGTACTCTGAACCTCCAGGGGCTGCACATGTCTAACAGAACAGAGCATATTCACTTAACTGAAGCCCGTATTGCCAGATCCCAGGTGTCCTGTAAAAAGGAACAGTGAGATGTAGACACATGAAGTAGCTTTGCCTCTCATTATCTTCCCTCTAATGATCACTGTTGCCATTTGTTTGAAACTCCAGGAGGTCGTTTTCTCCTTAATGTGTGACACAAATGTCTCATGAAGCCTTCAGCATACAAGTGTGGGGACAATCTGAGCAGCTTCTCCCACTTCCCAATCACTCCGTAAACCTATTGTGCCTTTTCACTGCAATCTGATGTTGCAAATGGTCCAGAACTGCACTGCCTCATAAGCCACACTGCAAATGCCTCCCACAGCTTCCAGACACACGCAAGCATTTTCTCCTTCCTGTGATCCTCTGCACACCAGTACCACTGTGCAGGCCAGTTCATAAGGACCCAGGGCCAAGGTGTCCACTCTACCTGTGTGCAGCTGTTGAGTCACTACTTGTTCTCAGAAGCAGGGGCAGGATAGAAACTGTGCTTCAGCAAGTGAACAAGTTGAATTTTGCCTGGATTTTGATGCATCACATGGGAAGGAAGGATGTTCCTTGTTCTCTCTCCAATACTGTGCACCTCTGTAAGGACCAGGCAGCATTTTCTGCTGCCTCCCCTGCCTTTTTTGAGAACCTCTCTTAAACTGGTCTCTCCAAAGAGGTTATCCCAAGCTCTAGGCTGCATCCCAGCACCTTCACACATTATACACTGATTTTAGACTATCGTGACTCTGTATAACTGGGCAGTGAGCTGAACCACTGGAAGGATGGATGTGTAAAGGACCTGGAAACCAGACAGTTCTCCGTGTCTTTGTGTAAAGGAGCGTTTCTGAGACGACAGGCTTGCCATCGTGGCTGCCGGGAAGTTCCCAAAGGAGAGGTGTGGTGTGGCTGTATCTCAGGGTATGAAAGGAGAGTGCTAGAGAGAGAGATGTGCCAAGGTGTTTTCCGCAATCTGGGAAATCAAGGGTGCTGGATAGTCTTTTGGGAGCTATTAAAAATATGGTAGAAGCATGCGTAAAAGTATGGGAGAGCAGGTATAAGGGTATAACTGCCCTTCCTTCCCTAACAGCAGAGAGGATCTCTCTCTTTTCTTCTTATCTGGGCCTGCAGGGCTCTCTCCTTGGCTAGTACAAGAGCTCTGCCTCACAATTCAGTCCCTCACCCAGTTTACAATGTTGGTCCTGGGAGCAAAGGTGACACAAATTTACATTTGCCCTCTATGCAGGACCGAGAAGAGGCTGGGCAGAACCTAGAATCAGAGCCAGAGCCTCCATCCATGAGCCGGTAGATTATAATATATATCGTGTGTATGTGCCAGAGACTATAATTTACCAGGGTTCAAAATCCAATGTTGCAGCATCTAGAGTTAGATACAGACAGCTCAATGTAAGGGTCTTCCTTTAGTCCAGTTCAAAACATAATGTATACTTGTGACACTCTAAAAATAAGATTTAAAAAATCACCTCCAGAGGGAGCACAGTATTTAAAGTAGCTCTTCACAGAATTCGTAGTTTAACAATAAGCCCCTGGGTAACAGGTATTTGCCATCCGGCTCCTTTCTAAACTTTGTGTAACTTGGCATCTCCCTAGGGGCTGTAACAGATAGATATAGAAACGTGTGTGAGGTTTTCCTTTCTATTTTGTAGTAAGATCCCACACAAATTCCAGAACAGAGTATGTTGGCAGCTTCTCGGGGCTAAAAATATTATTTATATTATCTTACAGAAAAAAAAATAGATATATATTAAGCACCACTTGACATTCATATTTTTTATTGTCTTGACATTATAAAACCCAAAGGAACAACAGTAATATTTCCCTTTTAGTGCTGCCAGCATTGATCTGACTTTGATTTCCCATCCACCTCAACATGCCTAAATGTATGAGTGTGCTTCGGAGAGACAAGCTAGTGAGATGGAAGGGGGGAAGGGGGCATTCAGCATCTGTTCTTTCCTGTTTTTCTGTATGTTTGAAACAACACAGGCAGTTTGATGCTTTTTAATGAAACACTCCATTTTAACATCTGCATATGCAGAGTTAGCACGGTCTCTTTTAAACACCAAAATAAGGTGTGTGAGGGGGAAAGACCCACAGTTAGCCCAAACTGAATCCTTTTTAACACAGCGCTTGAAATAAAGCCAAGTGCCACATATGTGTAGCGTTGTGTAGATATTGCGTGTGAAGTCAGCAAAACTCGCACAGTTGCTGGGTTTCTATAGAGAAAAAACAGGCCTGACCTTTTGACAGAGTTAGCATTGCTTCTTGCCCAGATACATCAAACTGGCTTTATATTTCATCATGTGTATCTCTGGCTTTTTAAAATTACTTCATGTTCACTATTTTTAAAATTTTCCTGATCATCCAAAACACAAGGGAAAAATTCTAATAATAATAATCCTTCCCCTACAATCCTCTTCCACCCCCTTTCTTCTTTAGTGTGTTGGCAGCACCGATCAATGTTGATTCACTGAATGGAACAGAATCTGCAAGCTCTTCAGTAACACTATACAAGCTGCTACTACCAGCAGCTGCAGTTGCAGTTTGCATCTCGCTAGGGGTTTTTCAGAAAACCCACCCACAACACTCAAGGGGAATAGTCCAGGACAAGCTGCAGGTGCTATGGATATTTTCATTTAATATTCATTCTTGCAATTCAGCACATTTGTAATCCATGTGGTAAACTGTTACTTACATTTCTCCCAGCGGACCCCAACCAGATGTCAAAACTAAGAAGTTTAGTGGAGACATGGTTGCTTCTCCTCTTCAGAGTTTGTACAGTTAGATGGTCTTAAAACAAATCTGCTTTCTCAGGGAAAACAAAACATGCCTTTTTATTTAAAGACACTTTTCTTGACATTAAATAATAATAAATATTTCCAGAAATTACAGGCCCCACATATAGTATGCAGTGCTTTAATTGGATGAGTATCCTCTGTGTTTTATTAGAAGAAAAACACACACATTTTTCTTGGCATAGTCATTGTATTGTTAACAAAGAGGCCAAAGAGCATCACAATAGGAACTTACAAGCATTCATTGATGCATGTGGATGCATATATCGCTAAAATTTCCCACCAGGATTGATTTTTCCCAAAATAGGATACAAGATATCCCTTACCTGTCTATTTACTTAGTTTTTTTAGGCATTTCTGTGGCCCTTATCAACATAGCTGGTGTAATTCAAGCACATTTTGTAAATTTGTCAGCCTTTATTTTTAACTTTGACGGAAATTGAATGAAATCTACAAAAATACTGAATTTAAACATAATTCCCTAAACAGAGATTACCTGTTTAGGGAACAAACAAAAGGGGAAAAACCCTGACCTCCTTTCATTGATGCAGTTCAAAACAGTTTCACAGGAAAACACCGAAACTGGGCAGCACTGAAAGCATAGGAGGGTATCCATTTCTTTTACTGCTCTTATTGCCAGAAAATCTGATAACCTTCCGTCCGCCAAAGCATCAGTCATATTTCCTAGGATTAATTTTCTCAGGGCTATTTTTCATTGCTCTAAAATAAAAGCGAACTGAGAGATGGTTGAAGATCACAAAAGCTCCAGATGGCCAATTCTGTAAAGTTTAAAATTTCTATACAACTATATATTTAAAATAAAAACAAAAGACTTAATCCAGCAAACACCTATGCACCTAGTATTTAACTGAACTCAGGGAAATAGTCCCACAAAGTCTGAAACTGACCCAGAGTAGTACTTGGTGATGGAAGGATAACCATAGATCTGAATAAAATTTGGATGCTGATGTGGATGTCTTGGAATTGGGTTGCAAAGCTCAAGTAAACATAACATTTTTAAGGTTATATTTCTGATTAGCAGAAATATAACTTAGTGCTCTAGTGATGAAGACTATGATCCTTACACCTTAAAGCTGAATGTGAGAGTAGGGTCCCTTTGTAGTGGATATTGCACATACATATATATCACATACAGCTGTGATATACTTATACTTTTACAGGGAGAGTCACCACTCTCCCGATAGAAACAAGACGCATACAAGTGTTTATTCAGTTTCTCCCAGGGGAAACACAGACCCCCTCCGGGAACCTGAAGGATCTTCTATGTGAAGAATTAATGCTTGTTGCTCCTCTCCCAGTCTGGACCATTAGGGGAGAGATGCACCAGAGCAAACCCCACCCTGCCTCCAGTTCCCCAGGCAAGGGATCCCTGCTCTGGGGAATGGGTGGGAAGCTTTGATGGCTGCTCCAGTCCCCTCCTGCTCCGGTCTAGATGGGGAGCAGTGCAATGACTCCTTGCCTTCTACCCACTCCCCAAACCAAAGTCCTCAGTCACTGAAAGCAGAGCAGAGTAGCCACTCCTTGTCCCCCCAGCCCACTCCCCAGACCAGGGTTCCTGCTGCTCCAGTACCCTCCCAGACAGGTCCTGGGAAGAACTGGAGTAGTCCCTGAAGTTCCCTGCCTGCTCCTCAGACCAGAGATCCTTAGCTTGGTGAACAGGTTGGGAGCTTTACCTTATCTGCTCTAGGAAGGGAGCCTCTTTCCAAAATGAGGCCTTCCTTGGCTTGGGGAATGGGCTAGGAGCCTCACTGCTCCCCTCTTCTCCTGGACCAGACTGGGAAGGAACTACAAGTATTGATACTTGAGAGAATTTCTCTCAGAAGGAAAATCTTCTAGGTTGACACCTAGAGTATCTTTCTCCTGGAGGAAGCGCATTTCCCCTCCTGGAGACTGGGAGCAGGGTAGAGGAAGCTACTTCCCACCTGTTCCCCAGTTTGGGGACGGCATGGGGAGTGTTTCCCCCCTGCTTCACTCCCCACAAGAAGGAAGACTGGAGCAGCAACTTCTTCCCACGCCTCCCCCAGACAGGGATCACACCGATCTGGTGAAGGCACAGCGAGCAGGACAAAGGGAGTGGCAGTAGGTTGAACACCTGTATTATTCTCATTCCCAGAAAAATATTTTTACTGGTGGAAATATTTCCCCTAATAGAAATGAACACTTGTTCATGGTCATAGTAAGAGACAGTCCCAGCTCTAAAGAGTCATTTTGCTCATGGTAAGACGTGGGCTTGATTTATAGTGCAATCTATTTTACCTTACTGAGATTTCTATTTGGGTGGGTATGAAAGTTAGAGTAAAGTGGGCAGCTTACGTATGACACGTTGTTGTCTTGACTTCTCTTGTATCTGTCACCTATGAAAATATGAACTGCAACATAGGCTGAAGGCACAAGTAGAAGTAAGCTCAGAGGTCTTACCCAAATCTCACATGGTTGACACTGGTCATGTCTACACTTTCATTAATGCACTTTTGGTAATGCACATTAAATTTAGTGCCTCCATTGTGAAACTAGAAAAAGGCTCATTAGCCTATTTTAACGTACATCAGTGAAAGTGCACGGTTTCTTTATGACACTTTAATGTGCATAAAATATGCTAATTCACAGGTATAGACACACCCACTGAGCACAATTTGAAGTTTCTGAATACACAAAATAATATCCTGGTTACATTGAAGTCACCCAGGTAGTTTGTTTACTATTTACAATAACCAATAATAGCTAGGCAAGAGAATGTATTGTTCACTTTGGCGTGTTCAGCCATATGGGGCCTCATTCTTGATTCCCAGTTGGTTGTCTCAGACTCAGGAGAACTAAATTCATTCACATACTGAAAAAGAAATGAAAAAGAAAAAGCTTGAGGGCACTGACCATTGGATTTTTCAAGTATTTCACCATTCCTGAAACACCTGAGCTAAATGACTTGTGTTAAGCTGCTGTAAAAATTCAATAGTGTTCATTATACTACAGCATTTCTCATTTCCTATTTGTGGTGAAGTGTGGGTTGCACACTGGGCTGCAGTCTGGAACCTGTAATGACAGTGGTTCAAGGCCAGTTAAAAGAAATTTTGGTGTTCTCTTTTAACAATGCTAGCAAGGTAGTGGCAATAAAATCGTTGAATGCATAACAAGGTTGTTGAATGAGAAGCATATGTGTTGACAGAAGAATGTATTCTGTGCAGAGTGAGAGAGACTTGTTAAATCTGGGTGCTGCATGGGGTTTACAGAAGGGGCAAGGGACAGGGAAATCAAAGCAAGAGAATGAATGAGAAGAAACAGCACTAAGAATGAATGGCATGTGAGAAGATAAATTATTAGTGTGCTGAAAAATGCAGGAAGAAAGATTCTGGGGGAATGTGATGCTTGTAAGAGAGACCCTAGCAGCTATAAAATATTGCTAGGAATAAAATCTTAAAAGATATCCAAATTACTTAGACCTCAGTTCCTCGAAAGTGACTTAAGCACTTAAGAGCCCACGTCCTATTAATTTCAATGCATCTTGGGCTCTTTAACATTCATAGCTTCTAAAGTCAGAAGGGACCCAGTGGATCATTGTGTCCAACCCCCTGCCCCTGGCAGGAAAGAGGACCGAGGCCAGATGACACCAGCCACGTCATTGTCAAGCCTCCTCTTGAAGACCTTGAAGTCCCTCGGTCTTTTCTGAAAATAGCACTTTGGAACCCCAGTCATGTAGGCACATTTGAAAATCTTACAATAGAGCATTTTTTAGTTACTTAAAAGCAAGCCTGTGGAAAGTGAAGGAGAAAGAGGTTTATGGTCATGAAAATATCTCTGCTTTCTAATGGCCATTTCTATAAAGTGTTAGAGGATAACATTATGTACGGGAGGGATGGTCTAGGTAAAGTGGTCCAGCTTCAGAGCATAGGGATACAATAGATGACCTCTTGAGGTCTCTTCTAGTTCTATATTTCTATATACTGGAAAATGCAAAATTATGGAACTATTATGAGCATAAAAATTTTAGGTGTTGTGCTTAAACCCTTACTCTTCTTGGGTTTTTTTAATATAAATATAAAAAAAAATGAATGCTATATTGATAATAGTTTATATATATAGATAATAGTAAATGAGTTGAAGTAAGAAATTATGGTATTTTAGTTTAAGTTATTTTAAGTTAGGTAGTATAGATTGAATTAGAATATATAATATTACCTTTTAGTAGATTTGACCAGAGCAGAACTGTTAAGTAATTTTAGACTTTCACGGAAATCATTTGCATAACACTTATTCACACTATTCTGGCTCCTTCCGTTGTAATATTTTTGCACTACTGTTAAAGTTTCATCTGCCTACTGTCCAGACTTCTCCCTCCTCCTTTCCCTGTCTTTCTGAGCTGACATTTTTGCTTACATTTCTGCCCTCAATTCCTTCCAAAATATATGTTGCACATTGTCCTGCAAGTTCAATGAATGGGACAATGGGCAGCTCGTCCCCTGCTTACACAGATGTACCCTAAGACCTCACTGGGGTATTTGGTTGCAGTCCTGGGGTCAGGACCACTGATCAGCTGATTGGCAGTCCCACCACCGGCGCCTCACTGGAATGTCAAGAGGCACTCGGGGGGCTGTGTACACTTACCCCTGAGCACGCAATTGGTACTGCAAGTACCTAGCAAATATGAAATGACTGTGTGGTAACTGCTAGTACTGCACAGTCCCAGTAGCGCACGGGTCTTTTTCGACCCTACTACAGAGTAGCAACAAGTTACTATGTGTTACTACTCATTGCTACTGTGCAGTCGTGGTGCCATCAATTAGTGCCCACCAACGCTATGTCACTGTAGCGATAAGCTACGTCACCATAGCTCATCGCTACGGTGATGTAGCATCTCAAGTAGATCCAAACAGGGGAACCCAGACAGTCATTCCCAGGGCTTCAGCACCGAATCCACTGCACGACAGGAATAGGAATTCCTGAGCCCATGGGATCAGGCCCCTGAAGCCCGGGGTGTGTCTGCCCAGAGTGTCTGGAGAGCATAGGCAGCTTCAGGCTGCCCGTGCTCTGCCACCATAAACCTAACAGATGCCTGCTACAATAACGCAGCACAAATTTATACCACTTATGTTACAGCCACAGACTTTGGGCATTTGTGGTATGACAAGCAGTATGGGTATCTGCTGCTTGGCCTTTGTGACGCCATAAAAAAATTTATGGCAGCACAAAGACAATGCCTGTTTCCCTGCTGAGACATACCTTTTGAGTCTCTCCCGTGTTTCCATTATTTTTTAGGTGTCTATAAAATAAAAACAGTAAATATTCTGTAAAAGTAATAACTGCGCAGTTTCTAGGAATATGAAGCAAGCCCTTGCCTGTGTGAAACAGGACTGGAAAAACAATAGTTTTATATCTATTGTGTACTTTACTTCCAAAATAAGCAAAATCCCTCATCTCTTGTTGCAGCTGGGTATTTGTTTTTAATTATGCAAGGACAAAAAATGCTGGCATGTAGGTGCCTTTTAAGTAGAACTCCAGCCCTTTTGTCTCCCCAAATGATTCTAATATCATGGAAATTTAGCATAAGTAAAACTCCTACGTGGATTTGTTTTTTATTAAAAATCAAGAATCATGTTCTTCCCTGAATTAGCCTCTGCCACTCATTCCCTCCCATGGAAATCTGTGCAAAATTTGTTTCTAAATTTAATTTCTCTTAATATTTTCCCAAATATATCCTGGTCCCAGATGGCTGAAAGTGTCATGCTGATGATGTGTAAAGGATCAAACTGAACTCTCCTATTTACAGCCTGATTTCACAGATGCTGAGAATCTATGAATCCAGTTGAAATTAATAGTACAGATGCATATGGAGCATTTCATGTAATAAAACTCTGAAGAACTGCCTCTCTCTTAAGACCCAATCCTGAGGAGACAAGCTTCCAATGAAGAGCTAGCTTACAGTCAGGCAGGGGGACCTTAGAGAGCTAGAAGGGAATTAAATCTGGTCTGAACAATTCTGTTGAAACAATTTTAATATAAAAATAGGGCTTTTGAAAAATGTCATGGCAATCCAGCTATCTGCTTGTTTGGTTGCCACAAACAGAAAATACACATCTGCAATGAAACATTGTCAAATTGTACTTAAGTGTAAAATTCTGAAAGTTGAGGGGGTTTTTTTCCAATCAATATGGAAAAAAAGTTTCCAAGGGGCTCCCAAGGATGCTCTTGACAAGGAATTAGAAACCAGAAGAGACTGAAGACATGGGGAAGCATCCAAGAAGATGAGATCAGCACCATTGTGTTTCTGCTCATCCTGCAGACCTGGGCCCCATTTAGCAAAACACTTCAAAAAGTGAGTAGTTTATCATGTTTGTATTAAGTATGTATGGATTTGGAGCCAGACATAGCAATTAGTTCCCTTCCTAAAGACAGCATGAAGGAGAGGGCACTCAATAGGAGTGCCTTCAACCACCTCTGAACCACTCATTCCCTATTCTACACCTATCTTTATCAACTGTTGGCCATCCCATGACATTTACATCCTTCCTGCTCATGGTTTTACATCAAGCTGATGGTCTATCTGGATTTCTAGGGAAATGTTGGGAGAGATTCGATCCCTTAGGTTATAACAAAGTTTACAGGAACTGCAATTTTCTTGCAGCCATATCTTCCCTCTCTGCAAATTGAGCTTATAGTTGGGCACAGGGGAGTAGATAGATCTGTTAAACAGTTACTTTCCCTTTTATCTTAGAAAAAAAATGATAGTGAAGTGAAGCACCAGCTAGGTAATGGATCAATTCTTCTAGGGAGAAAGACAAGACAAGGTATAGTTAAAGCCAGAATTTGTTATTCAGAAACAATTGAGAGTACTTAAGGTAGATAAATCCCAGTTCCGTATAACATAATTTCTTTCACTAGCTTTAGTAAGAGGCATGAAATTAACTGACATTCTTAAAAATGGGGGGAGATTCCTGAGGATTAGAAAGTGGCAAATACAACTCCATTAGTTTAAAAAGGGTCAAGAGATTAAAGACCAGGAAACTAGAGACCAGTGAGTTTAACATCTGTTCTAGGGGAAATCTTGGAAACTTTCAAGTATGTAGTGGGAAGAACACCTGGGAAAGCAGTTGGGTTAAGTGTAGGCAGCATGGAATCAGGCAGGTTATGTTTAACTATAAATGTCTGTAATAAATAAATAATAGACCTGATCTACTGAAGTTCCTGAAAGACATCATAGTTAAGATAGGAAAAGGGAAACTTAGTGGTCGGATACAGCAAAATTCAATCGTACCAAATGGATAAACCAAGAGGTCATGAAGTGGGTGGCAAAACAGGATGCCAGGTAGAAAACTGGCTGAATATGAAAGAAATATAACTGTGCAAACTTGTAGGGGGTTAAAAGTAGAATGGCTCAACAGTCAGCTTGGGGTCCTCTGGTAGACATAATATAGACAAAAATATGTTATTAGGATTCAGTTATTGGAAATGAAGGTCCAAGTATTCCCTGAAATGAGAAGTAGTCTAGGATGGTGTTACTCCCTCCTCGAGCATAACGTATATTACATCAATTTAGCTCATTTAATTTTTTTTTTTAAATATAGGTTGATTTGGGATGATCATGGTGAGCAATAGTACCCCTCATGATTTCACTTTCAATACCCTCCTTTCTTCTTCCTGCTTGCCTACTCCTGAGTCTCATCTCAGATTAGGCTGTAATCTCTCTATGATAAGGGTCATGTCTACAAAACACACTGGGTGCATCCAGATGAGTTCACACATGCAGGATGTGGCGCTGAGACCCGTTTGCAGCTCCACGCACCGTATGCGCCACACATACAGGCTTTCCCCACACTACTAATTTGCAGCATGGGAGGTAGGGCTGATCCAGGAAAACCCAGTGTTAAAAAAAGCCATGCCTAAAACAAGCAGGGCAGTGCATATAGCAGCAGTGTGTGCTGCCCAAAACTGGAGCCTGGCCAGCAAGAGCCATGCTCCAGCTACTGGCGAGGCTCCCTGCTGCCAGATTGCCATGGCTGCAGCACCCAGAGGCCTCCAGGACCCCAAGTAAGGCTGCTGGGGCTAGCCCAGGTGGTGGCCCCAGCCTCCCACTCAGGGCACTGTCCCGTGTGCCAGAGCCTGCGTGCATGGGTGTTCTCCAGAGACCAGTAGCAGTGGCACATATTGTGCCGGTGCTGTTTGTCCCAGGACAAACGCATGTTCCTGCTCATGGGGACACATCCACTGAGGCCTCAACCAGGGGAGATCATAAGGAAAATGTATCAAGAATAGCAACACACTAGACAGCTGTACTTAATAAGGAAAAAGCTTAAGCAAGAATACCAAAAAAATAAGGCAACAAAAAAACAAACCCCGAAACAAAACACAGGGGTTTTATTAGATCTAGGATAAACAGTTGAAAATAGGAATTTTTGGAGGAATTTTATAACAGCCAAGAGACAAAAAAAGTTCTTCTTTTAAAAACCATGATGATGAACCTGTCTGGGAATCTCATACTGGTGCTTTCCCTAAAACAGATTTGTTGGGCCCAGTTCACATCACAAATAGATCTAACTCCTGATTTTAAGCCTCACCCCAACAAAGCCCACTGAAAGAACACCTCTTCTCTGTTAGGACGAGGCCCTCCGCCTCATTCATGTCCCTTCTCCAGGTATGTAGTGTGCAGTATTTGAGAATGAGAATACAATGAATACCTGGGCTTTTTCCTAACTAGCATGGGTCTGCAATAAAATTATGCAACAGGATGGCCTGCCCCCTTCAGAAGTGGCAGCCCTCCTGGTTAAGGCCATTCAGCTGTGAGAAAGCAAAAGGAAGCCAGCTGTGGAAGACCAGCTTGCAAGGAGAAGAAGCTAAGCTGTTGTGCTGGGGAAAAGTTGCAGTGAAAGTCACAGTCACACTTTCCTTTCAATGGCCAGAGGATGGAGGATTTTGGTTTTCCTGTCTGTGCTGTTAGACTGAAGTTAGTTTGGTGGAAATTGAATTGCCTGAGGAACTAATAGCTGAGTTAACTGGCCTGCAAAAGGCAGCAGGAAAAAGGACCAGATTATAGATCAATATATACTAAACTGAGCTGGTCAAAAGATTTTTAAAAGACTTTTCTTTGATGAAACTTATGACAGTTTAGCAAGGAAGGTTTCTCAGTGTACAGGGAGACCTGACTCCTTATAAGCCAGTGATTTGGGCATTGGCAATGCATGTGATCCACATTCAAAGACTTTTTAAAAAAAGGATAGCTGAAAGTTGCTTTTCTCACTTCTCTGCAACCAGAATTCAGCAAGAACGGAGCCCCGTTTTAACACTCTTAAGGCCACTGCAGAATTGGCAGCAGCTTTTGGCTAAGCTGTGAGAGAGTTAAAACTCTAGCTTTTGCCTAAAGTAGCCAGTGAGCTGGCTGAGGGTGAGCGAGCTGCTCCATTCAGTCAGCTTTTGGCCATGACACAGGAAAAATCTCTTTCTGAGTTCTGCTTTCTCAAAACAAAGTGTGTGTCTTATTTGGGGCATGTACAAAAATGTAGTAAAGAGGGGTTATTGACCAGCTTGATATGTAACTATTTTCATGAATTCTGAAACTTTTTTGGTATATTATGCTGCCCAGTAAGCCGAGTATGATTTCTAGTAGATACTAATCTTTGTATATCTATAGAGATGACTTAAATGCTAGCTTTTTCCAAGGGCTTCAGAAATCTTAATTTCTTTTGCCTCATTTAAACTCTACAGTTTTATCATCCCAATTGTATAAAGAAGAACACTTACACAAAGAAATGGGGACTTCCCCCTAGCCTTACATGAAGTCTATGTCAGATCTGGGAACAGGAATTAGGAGCCTATATTTCAAAATAATCTTGCCTCCCTAGCTCACATTAGACAAAGAGGCAAAGGAATTACCCTCATTGAAAAAGAAAAGATTTACTCTGACATCACCAGAGCTGATAGGGCTTTCTTTTCCACACAGAGAACAAAAAATTGAAAAGCAAAACATTTTGGCTAAAAACCAGAGTATTTTAACCACTACTATGGTACCTTCTGGTAGTCATAGTTTTGGTACCTCAAGCTTCATTTTCCCCAAATTTCGTGATAGTATTATATCTTCTGTGACACACAATGGTCACTGATTCCCATAATACACCATATGTGTAGTCTGAGAATGAAGAAGAGATGAAGCATGGGATATGTAGTCCAGACTGTCCATAGAAAAGAGCTTGGGACATGAGGCAACTAAATTATAACGCCAATGAAGCAGTATAGCAGCATATCCAAATACAAATATTTTGTTTTCTAGCATATGGGATTTTTGAGGAAAATACTATCCTTCAGTTTTCTGTGTAAAGCTGGTACTTCACACAACAAATATTAAATCCAGAAAACTAATTTCCTATTGATTAAATGCTTCATACAAGAACTTTGCCCAGTTTTAGTCATGAGCTGATAGTTCACAAAATTATAAGGATGAGTGGGAAAGCTAATGAATAACTCTCAGGTGTTCATGAAGGATCTAATTCTTCTCCTTACCATTATGGACTAGTGTTAAGCCAATTACCTTCAATGACATTTCTCATGATTTATACTGTAGTGAGAGAATTTGGCCCAAACAGCTCAAATATGATGTTGACCCTGTAGTTACTAACCTGTACTCCCAACAAAAATCCAGTCTTCTGCTTGGGTTATTTGATCTCTGGAATACCATGAGTTGGGATGGCTCAAGAAATGCTCAAACTGGGACTGCAGAGAAGAGGAGAGAGCAGTAGGGGTAAGAGCACATTCAGAGGAAGCAGGGAGTCACTCCAACAGCATGTTTTTCAGGGAGTGTAGCGTTCGTAAAACACCTTTGTATCTGCAAACAGCCGGTAAGGGTGTGTGGTATCAGAATAAGGGGCGTAAAAGTGAACCACAACCTTTATGTGCTGTAACTCAGCATAGCTTCAACCAAGGTCTGGCCCATTATACCACATTTAGGCTAAGTACAGAGAGTCAAAAAGCCCAAAGCTGAATTAATTCAATCTTTGCAGATTACTCTAAGATGCATAGGTTGAACTGATAAGCAAGTGAACAAACATTCACTTTTGATTCTGGAAATACAGCCCACAGTGGCCTAAATCAGGAGCCAGGGGGAATTAGAGCACGCCTCCCTGCTTGGCTGCTGCAGATAGCTTGGACCAAGGCTTGCGCTCCTACCCTGCAAGAGAGGTCTTGTGTGGGGGCTGCAAAGCATCCTGGGATGCTGCAGGACTGTGAGTTAACTTGAATCTGGAGGGGGTCTGGGACAGAAGTTCAATAAACCAATTTAACCTAAATCTCTTAAATCTGATACTACATATATCCGGGTTTATCTTAAACCAGTTCCAGCAATTCTGAAAGTGATTTATGTGCACAGAAGTTCTGTTGTGTTCACCAATCACATATACTGGTTTATGTATAATTTCTGTTCCTAGCCGCAGCAATAATCTGAGCGTGACACCAAAGCCCAACACTTCTGAGGTGAGCAAACCTGGAACCTGAAACCTGTGAATGATCATTTCTAACTTCACCAAAGCCCTGTGAGGATTCCCAGTTAACATACAGAGACAGCATATAGCATATAAGAACCAACCATCAGTCAGCTGAGAGACATTCTCATTTCACATTAAATAAAACAGTAAAATAATAAGCAGAAGCCTGTTTAGAGTCATTTCTTAGGAGCAACCATAAGAAAAAGAGCAGAGGTTTAAAGGCTAGACTCCTAAATTTCCTGAAGACATTAAGTTACTTGCCCAGTGAAATAATCATCCTAAGTAAGCATTACCTTACCAATCTGCATTTTGTCCAATAGCCAAATAATGAAATTTTGATAAAACACATTTAAAAAAAAATCTAATTTATATTCCAGATGTCAAAATTGGGGAATATGGGCAATGAAATGTTAGAAAAGGGGTGAGACCAGCCAAAGCCTCACTTGTTTTTCCAACACTGGGTTAGTTTAAAAAAAACCTGTGGCTCAGACACTTGTAGCCACAGAAATACTCAACCAGAATGAATGCTCCTCAAATTTGGCAAGCCAAAAAGCAGAGATTTAGTGTATAAATAACAGTCAGACATTTTACTAGTCTTCTCCAAATACTCCAGTTTTCAGGAATCATAAATTCAGATTTTTTTTTTTTAGGTGTTAGTGAAATTAAGATCCTGATCCTAAGTATTTCTGAGGAGAGATTTAAGAAAATTGAAAATATAACTCAAGCCAAAGTTTGTCCTGATTTACATCTCTTCTGGTCCCACCATGGGATGTAAATCAGGGCAGAATTAAGTTTCCTTAATTCATGATGGTCAAGAAAAAAATTGTTTGCAGGAAGGGGAACCAGTTGGCATTCTTAAAGACTGGAGAATCATTAACTGTCTGAACAGTGTCTGTGAGCTGTTCCAGACAGCATTTATTCCATGGCATTTCCATATGGTTATAGGAAAACCAGAATTGTATTACAGTTACTGCAAGTAACACAACACTTGACCTACAGCACATGGCAAATATAGTAGATGGCAAATACAGTTCACTGTAGACAAATGTCAACTAGTTTGTATGGGAGCACAGAGCCAGACAAGGAAATCTGGGCTCAGAAGCAGTCAGCAGGGCAAAGATGTGGGATTTAGAAATGCTGGCTAAACATGGTAGGGGGAGAAAATATTAATCTTCCATTTGCTGTGTTCTGCATATGTAGAGGTGAGACAGGACCTGAAGGACCTCCTTGCAGCCAATCACTGAGAGACACCAGAGGATTTGACAGAAGCTGTTGTCTTTGGCCAGGCAGTGAGAACTCTGTAAAAGATAGTCAGTTCCTCGCAATCTAAGCATTCCCTGTTAATTCATCTGGGTGCACATCTGACAGCATGAAACAGGCACATAAATTTAAATAGTTCAAACAGAACGTCTAGCTTGCTGGACAAGAAGATTCAAGCCAGTAAATATATGATAGCTCCATTTCTTTTTGACAATTCTGCAAATCTAGCAGTAAATTCTAGGTTGATTTTTTTTATTTGATCCTCTTGTTGTCTAACAATAAATTCATGCCAGTACAGACTCTCAAAGTAAGGATTATTTGCTTCCCTTTCAGATCAAGAGACATTAAATTCCACATATATCACACATTTGTAGCAGATGTTCCTAAAAAGACAAACCAGGTGCTAAACATATTTTATTCTGATGGGTAATTTTTGAAATTATTGCAATCAATGAGTTAATAATACTGGTGGTAATAATGAAGCCAAGTTATTATTACCCATTACATTTAATCATTGACAGCAAGTTAATTGGACCTAATTAGAGAAATCATTGTAAATAACATAGAGCAGATGGTAGAGGTTTGTTTTTCCACTTCCAAATCTATGTAACAGAGTTATAGATAAAGAGGGGGGCAGACCGGTGTGGAAATTTGTCCATCATGTAATCTCTCAGATCTAGATCTGTCCAAACCTGGAACTTTCTAAAATTTAATTCATTGGGATGATGTTGACAAGAATGGACAGAATAAATGCATCTCGCTAACCTTTAAGCATGAGACTCGGTTCTGCTATACACTACCTGTGCTTTTGAGTGCTGCCTCACATATAGCAATGTAGTTCAGGAGTTCCTAGTTTAAAATGGGTGGAAATTAGAAGCAGAATCATGGTACTTCTAGTAATGGATTTAAAGGCTGGTTTATAGAGTAACAAGTCATGTTTCTCATTATGCCTGCATAATAAATAATGGTGATCCACACTAGCTTTAAAATAATGAACTTGGCTAACTGTATGTCTGGAGACGGGACAGAATGGGCTTCAGCATGGGACGTCAATCCATGGGCACACACAGAGGGCCAGCTTATCTGTGTTACAGTAAGAACTTGCCCTACAGTGTAGCCATATCATTATTATATCTGTAAAGTCATGGTTATGAACATCATTATGTTTATCTTATCGCTTCAATTCCTCTTTTTATTTACTACCTATTTCCCCCTTGTGCTCCTAAATGAGAACAATCTCACTGTTGCCTACTATTTCCGAAGTTGTAAGTGGAGTAATATCATGCAGCAGTGCATTGTGAGAGGAACTTATTATGAATTGTGTACCATTCTTGTACCCCTTACAGCAGTCTTATTTTTTCTTCCTCTTAAGCTACTTTTGTCAGTGCATTTGGCTGGAGTTAAAAACTACATTGTACAGGTCATACTGTGACTGAAGTCAGTGGGAAGTTTTGCAGAACCTAATGAATGAATAAATTCTTATACTTCTACAATTTCATCAGCCACAACTTGAAAACCTATTTTCTAACTACAACATATGTCAAATACAAATGCATTAGAACAAAGACACAGCGGTGCTATGCTGACATAGTGGTTTTTTCCTGACTGTACATTTTATACAGTATATAGGCCAGTCTGCAGGCTGGATTGAACCCTGTGCACCAGGAAAAGGCCACAGGGCCACTGGGCTGCCTCCGCCTGCCAGGATCAGGATCTGAGGGCCCAGCACCACCTCTACCAAATTCCACATTGGGCTTTGGGGTCCTGTATGATCCCACATCCCTGCATGCCAGGATTGGCCCTGATGCTGCTCTGCATGCCTGATCTAATACACAGGGTCACGGTTTGTGGAGTTCCCTATGAACCCATGGGGAGCCCTTTGGCTGAGTAACAGAGCACCGGGGCTGGATCTGACCCATGGGCTGAGCACCCCTGATCTATACTGGTAAGAATATGTATAGGCTATTATCTGGCCCACAGCAGAGGGCTGTGCCAACTACTTAAGGGGACAACATGTAAGGAAACCTTACAGGAAAATTCCTTAATAGGGAAACCTTACAGGAAAATTTTCTTTGTAAGCCCCAGTATTTGGAGAATTCGCTAGAACACAGTTAAGAAACGATATTTTTTTAAGAAGCCATTTTTTTAAAAATTTGGATTGACTGATATAAAAAAGATGAAACATTGTTATATGCTAAGTACTTTCATTCGCTTACAAGTATCCTTAAACTATATTTATTTTTCCCTAGACCAGAGGTTCCCAAACATTTTCTTACTGCATACCCACTTCCAGATTTACCAGCTACCCATGTACCCCTACCAGCATGTGTTTTATATTTTAACCCCTTAAGTAAACGCGAATTACTATAATGAAAATTAAATCTACCATTACACAATTATTCCTGCATATCCTCTCAGAGATGTCTTGCATATCCCCTGGGGTATGCATACCATAGTTTGGGACCTAGACAATGGCCTCCAGTTTGATTCTTCTCTATTTCTTCAAGTGCTCACAACCACTTTGTTTGGCATGCAGGAAGGGGCAGGGAGAACAGTGTAGAAAGCAGGGAAGAGAGCAAAAGGATGCATCAGGCAGGAAAAGTAGACCAGAACAACAGATATGGAAGGGAAGAGGGATCAGAGCAATGGCTTATGCAAGGTAAGGGGATTAAGTAGCCCTTGGGAAGGGAGAAGGCCTTCTGATCAAAACAGTTGTCTCCTACTGCTCTAACCCAATGATTTCCCAGTCAAGAAATAGGGGATACAATGTTTACCAGGGTGCCCATCGGGGTAACTAGAAATAATGGCCACAAACTGGAAGAGGGCAAATTCAGACTGGACATCAGGAAAAAATTCTTTACAGTGAGGGTTGCCAAAATATGGAATATGCTTCCAAGGGAGGTGGTGCTGTCCCCTCCCTTGGAGGTATTTAAAAGGAGATTAGACAGACACCTGGCTGGGGTCATCTGACCCCAGCACTCATTCCTGCCCAGGGCAGGGGGTCAGACTTGATGATCTAATACGTGCCTTCCGACCCAGACATCTATGAAACTATGAAACATAAAGTACCATAGCTTCAATCAAGTTCTCTCTGCTCACTCTTCACTGCATTCTGTTCTTTAGCTTCAAAACTCACTCCATCAGTGTATGAAACTACCTTATGAAAAGCACTATGTGCAAGCAGAAACTTATTGTATGCAGCTTTCTCTGTATCTAGCATTATTCCAAGCTAAATAAAAGGACTTTTTAGCACAGCTGCATCTGTAATGATGATGCTCTTTGTTGCCTCAGACATACATTTCTGCTTGTTTTTGTGTGGCAGGTTTTTGTATTTGCAAAGTGCCATAAAGACAAACTTACAGGTTTGAGGTTTACCAGCTTAGCTTTGAATTTGCAGATCTTTTGCGTCACTATTACAGAAACTATTGCTATCATGACTTTTGCAGCTATTACAGCCTATGCAGAAGTCATCATTCATATAATGAAAGATGGTTGGTTGAGAGAACAAACATACCAGAAGACCCACAGGTCCCAAAATACTGTAGGTCTATTGAGGTTGCTATCATGCAGGTAAAATATATATTATTAGAGTATGGTTCTAAAATGAAAATATAAAAGCTGGGAAGATATCCTGGGTTCCAGTGATTCCAATGGTGCATCTGTGCATCTGCTACATAATTTAAGAGTGTTTATTTGTACTGTCATGATAGGGATAGATGAACTAATCTTTAATAAAATAAGAACCCACTCAAACACTGAACCTTCACCCATTTTAACAACTAACCTAGAATCAGAATCTTTAGGTAGATCCCCACATACAGGGGCGTGCAGTTCGTGGCACCACAAACCACATGCAGGGAACCCGAAAATGTGCACCATAAATTTGCAGTGCGGTGGCAAAATTTGCCACCAGGAAATCCTGGTAGCAAAAGAAAACTCCAGGAAAAAAGCAGTGTATAACACACATCCATAGTGTATGCTACAACAAACAGAGGACGGGCCATCCAGAGCAACACTCTGGCTCCTGGCCAGGCTCCGTGCTGCCAGATCTGTACTGCTGCACCAGGACACTAGGTAATACTGCTGGGGCCAGCACAGGTGCTGGTCCCAGCCTCCCTTCCCCAAGACAATTTGCTACACACTGAAGTGAATGTGCAGAGATATGCAACGGGGCACAAAGCAGCAGAATAAATTTGTGCCACTGCTATTTGTGCCTCTACAAGCGCATCCCCCTTGCACATGTGGGGGGACCTGCCCTTTGAGATAAACATTTGGTATGTTCCTCTGAACACTTTATTTCTAGCATCTTGCCAGAACCAGAAGCAGAGAACCCAAGTCACGATGAAAAGTGTTTCTCCTGCTACTTCCAGTTAAGACAGCAGACAGAAAGGCTGGAAACTTGACTAGAAATCCTGGTTTCTCATTATTGCCAGCCCAAGTTTGCAGGCTTTAGAGGTTCAAATAGTGATAGATACCTAAACTATTGTACCCAAGACTTTTTAAAGTTCAGCCATCCTTATAAGTACACGTCAATAGAGAAAGATATAATTTCTGAAGACTAATAGGAAAGATTTGACACATGCTTTTACCTACAAATGAAGCACACTAGAAAAGTGATATACATTAAGGGAAGTATAAATTAGAACTGAACAAAGCTAGGAGGTGCATCTGAACACAGAAGATGGATCAAGCAGCTACTAGATTATTAGCAAACTTTGATCAAGACCTAGTCAAGGCAAATAGATGAAGTATCAGTGAAAGGGTTTGCTCTTCTTTACTAGTTCTAAAAGGCATCCAGTGTCCCAAGTTCTTAAAAAAAATTATGAGAGTTTTGGGGGGGGGGGGTTGGTTTTGTTTTTTTGCTGAACTCAGTAGCATTAGCCCAGGTGAAGGTTCCAATAATTTTTCAGCTGCAGTTGAAGACATTTTTACTTTTTATTTTTATGAGGAATCCTACACAGAAAGCTTTACTGAGCTGCCAATTTATTATTTTTTAATAAAACCTAAAGTTCTGTTAATGGGCCACTGGTAAAGTGATATTATTAGTCCATATTTAGGAAAGAAACCTGAAACTGGATGAGGCTTTTGAAGTAAAAGACAGCTGGGAATCTGAAATTAATAGAAATCAAATATTTAAAAAAATCTGTTAATTCATCTAATCAATGTCCCAGCCCATGTAAAATTATCCGCAACGTTATGTTTTTTTAGTGCTCTGTCCAGTGTTGTAAATATGATGAGAACTGGGTCATCCACCACTTCCCTACAGCCCCATAGATCACACTGCCAGGATTTTTGCTCAGATATTCAGGCTATGATTGCCAATCTGTTCTGTTTTGTCTTTGTCGGCACTTCCCAAGTATTCCCTTACCTCCTTTTTATTAGTAGCTATTTTTACAAGCTTTTCATTATCCATAATTGTCCAAACTGCTTTCTATCCTTCTTTTTTTTGTGTGTTAAATTGTTTGTTTTTTAACACTCAACAGAGGCTTAAACGTCCTTGGATTTAGAGTATTTGGAATAGTAATCTGAAAGCTCTGGATGCACCCTTCAGTACTAGATTGTTAGGGCCCAAAGAAAACCCCTTGCTCAAAATGCATGCAGGATGGGTTAATTTTTGACAGGACATGTAATGTTTAACAGGACATGTATTTTGCATCTTAGACTTATGTCTGTTGAAATAGAAGCTTGCTACTACTGTAATAAATTAAGCAGCTCTTAATACTTTAATTAATCACATCCCTTGTTTCATTTGCTAAAGTCTGTTTTTATATATTGGCAAAATATGTTTCTATTCCCTGTAAATCCTTTGGCTTGCAATCACTTAATCTGTTTCTACACTATTATCTTTTTCCATTAAGATTTAACTGTTGCTTAATACTGATGTATTAAGAAATTATACCACAAACTACACTAATTCTGATGTCCCAAAGTTGCTGCACACCCCAAATTTCCCTTTGATTAAAATCATGCAAGATGCTGAGTGTCTCTTTGGGAAGCAAAGGCCAACCAAGAAGGTTTTTATGTATGATTTGTGTAAAAAGTCAATGAAATCTGAAGTGAAAGATCACAGGTCATGGTCTCCAGAATTTCTTTCTTAAAACATAACACCTGTAAACTCAACACTGACTGAGTGGAGACCTGACTGAACAGACTAAAAGCAGAAACCTCTTTAACAAAAAAAGGCATAACAAGATCCAGTCCCTGGAAGATGAAACTAGACAAATTCAAACTAAAAAGTAAGATTTACTGTTTTTAATTGCAAGGACAAAAAACCATTGGAACAACCTGCCTAGGAATGTGGCTGTTTCTCTAACACTTGAAGCCTTTATATCAAGATCGAGGACTAGATTCTACTTCCCTTATTAGGGTCTAAGTGGACGTAACCACCTAAGGGCCCTTTTACACCTTACACTGTGAGCTGTTCAAGTGTTGATGGCTCTTAGTGCTAGCACAAGGCTGGAGCAGTCATGTGTTAAGGTCAGTAGGGCCCTGGAGGACCTAAAGGTAAGTATTGCCTCCCACTCCAGTTCCAGGCTTTGCCCCTGCCCCTGGCTCCTCTGCTGCCACTCAGAGTCCCCACCCCGACCCCGCTTCTGGCTCACTTGCCCATGATGTCTGTCCCAGGGGAGCAGGCAAGGAAGGGTTAACCTGCCTGCTCAGCTGCTGCTGGGCTGCTGTTCTTCCCTGGGCTAAGCCCAGCCAGAGAGCAGCAGCAGCAGTGTCCAAGCAGATAGGTTAAACTTTCCCTGCCTGCTCCCTTGGGACAGACCTCACTGGCAGCCACAAGTAAGCAACAGGGTGTGGGAGGGGAAGGTAGCAAGTGGGGATCTGGGCAGGGGAGAAGGCCTGATGGGGTATTTACAGTAACGTGTAACCTAGAGTGGCTCCCTCTCAGTATAACGTGAGCTGGGTAACAAGGATCGGAGATAATCCTGGTCTGGAGTGGGGTACCCCTGAGGCACCTAACAAGTGCTTGAAGCAAGGCTCAAGTGTTGATGTATAGACAACCCAAGGCGTTAAGAGCTGCAGGAGCCACTTGAAATGACTATATAACAAGGTCCCTAAGTGTGATTCTACTTTGCTCCAGTGTCTGAAATTCTCTGAATAGAAAAGGTGAGTGGATCCTCCACCTCCTTGCTGCCTTTTTTAGTGACTTTTTCTAAAGCAGTGCTTCCCAAACTCTTTCTCAGCATGAGCACATTTATAGCCCCATTTCCTCAGCATAGCCCTTCACTCCCAACCCACAGCCCCTCACCCCCGACCCCATTCCCTAATGTTGCGACCCCATTTGGGGTTGCGACCTACAGTTTGGGAACTGCTGTTCTACTGTCTCATGTGATGGCATATTACAAAAATAGATGCAGTCATTGATTTTTTTTTTTTTTCCAGGGGCTGAAACAGGGTGGAATGAGATTGTACTTGGTTAGTGGATAGTGTAGGATGTGTCCCTAAATGTCTTCACTCAGAAGTTATGGGCTTGATGAGTTTGGGTGAGGGTCTTCGGTGTATGTTATGCAGCAGGTCAGGCTTCCTAATCATAATGGTCGTTTCTCTTAAAAGCTATGCATGAATAAGAACAGCAGTTCAGACTCACATTTTGTATCAAAGGTGAACAAGAAATACTGTAAAAAGAATAAACAGACCTCTCCAATCTCCATAATATCTAACTAAGAGGCAGCCTCTATGATTAAGAAAAGTAGAAGTTATTTTGCCAATGTATGCTAGAATTTCACCTTGGTTTTATATCAGAAACACATGATTAATTAATCTGCTTCCACTTGGTAAGCCTGAAGCAGTTGTACAGCTTGTTCTAATGAACAGACTTCTTGGCATGGTGGCAGATTACCATTTCAAATCATCGGCCAGGTGCAGGACACAGGAAAGGTGGGTTCAAAGTTCCACGCATCTCAGAATACAATAATATAACATTTCAGCAAAGGTAAACACTGGCATTTTCCAGAAGCCCAAGAGTCGGGGAGGGGGAGAGACCCTGATTTAATACCGCATGTTGCTATGTCATGAAATAATCATTTCTTTGTATGCCAGAATAGTAAAATATATTGCAGAAAACTAATTTTTGATCATTTCAAGCCAAATGAATGGAACGGAGCTAAAGGGCTTCTAGAGCACAGGCCACATCCTACAGACTTTTAGGACAGTTTATTGGCTCCTTTTAATTACCTCTGGGGTTAAAATCATTGTGCTTATAATTTAAAAGGTGGAACATTGGCAGGTGAAAAATCAAACAGATTGCCTCACTGGTACTACTTCCACTTCTAATAATTATAGACAACTGGTCATTAAGCATTAGGCAATACTAAAATATTTTTTAAGTAATAAAATGCTCCAGGAGATTTTTTGGTGAAGGCCAAAGATGCAGACTCAGGAAATCCAGGTTCAGTTCCTAGTTTAGGAATAATATTTCTATGCATCCTTCAGGCTAGTCACATAAAGCCCATTCACCAAGATGATAATCCTAGCTTTCTCTAGCTCTTTGACTCCCTTTCCTAATTGTAGGCTCCAAGTACAGGCCATTCCTTATAGTCCCCAGCATGAGATGCCTCAGTCTGGGATGAGGCACTCTTGAATGCTGGCCTAGGGCCAACATGTATTAAATACATTTAGGCTTAAATATTGCAAGTCTGCAGAATTCCAACTAGCTGGAATCAATGATGGAATCAAAGAAAATTATGGTTGGAAGGGACCTCGGGAAGGGACCTATTCTCAACCCGTTGCTCAAAGCAAGACCAACCCCAACTAGATCATCCCAGCCAAAGCTTTGTCTAGCCAGGTTTTGGAAACCTCCAATGATGGAGCTTCTACCACCTCTCTGGGTAACCTGTTCCAGTGTTTTACTACCCTCCTAGTGAGAAAGTTCTTCCTAATATATAACCTAAGCTTCCCCTGCTGCAAAGGGACATAGCTCCCTATACCATTGCTCCTTGTTCTGTCATCTGCCACCACTGAAAAGAGTTCAGCTCCATCCTCTTTCAACCACCTTTTACATAGTTGAAGGCTGCCATGAAGTCCCCTCATCTCCAGACTAAATAAACCCAGTTCCCTCAAGTCTTTCCTCATAAGTCTTGTTCTCCAGCCCCCTCACTATTTTTGTTGCCCTCCACTGGACTCTCTCCAATTTGTCCACATCCTTTCTTTAGTGGGGGCCCCAAAACTGGACACAGTACTCCAGATGTGGCCTCACTAGTGCTGAATAGAGAGGAATAATCACTTCTCTTGACCTACTAGCAATATACCTACCAATGCAGTCCAGTATGTCATTAGCCTACTTGCCAACAAGGGCACACTGTTGGCTCATATTCAGCTTCTTGTCCACTGTAACCCCAGATCCTTTTCTGCAGAGCTGCTGCCCAGCCAGTCATCCCCCAGCCTGTACTCATGCATGGGATTGTTTCATCCTAAGCGCAGGACTTTGTACTTGTCCTTATTGAACCTCATGAGATTCTTTCTGGCCCAATTCTCCAATTTGTCTAGGTCACTCTGTGTCCCCCCCCTACCCTTCAGCAAACCTACTACTCCCTCCAGCTTGGTGTCATCTGTAAATTTGCTGAGGGTGTACTCTATGTCATCTTCCAGGTTGTTGATGAAGACATTGAACAAAACCAGCCCCAGGGGTCATTCTTAACTTGATACTGGCTGCCAAATAGACATTGAGCTATTGATTACTACCCTCTGAGCCCGATGCTCCAGCCAGTTTTCTATCCACCTCATAGTCCATTTATCCAGCCTGTACTTCCTTAGTCTGTCTGTAAGAATGATATGGGAGACCATATCAGAAGCCTTGCTAAAATCAAGGTCTCCCCTCATCCACAGACCCAGACATCTCACCATAGAAGGCAACCAGGTTTGTCAGGGATGACCTGCCTTGGTGAATCCATGCTGACTGTTCCTAATCACCTACTTCTCTTCCAAGTGCTTGGAAATGGATTCCTTGAGGATCTGCTCCATAATTTTTCCAGAGGCTGACCAGCCTAGTTTTCTGGATTGTCCCTTTCTTAAACATGGGCAGTCTGTTTGCTCTTTTCCATTCATCTGGGACCTCTCCTGATCTGCATGAGTTTTCAAAGATGATGGCCAATGGCTCTGCAATCACATCAGCCAACTCCCTCAGCACCCTTGGGTGCATCTCATCTAGACTTGTACACATCCAGCTTTTCTAAGTAGTCCCTAATCTATTCTTTCATCACTGAGGGCTGCTCACCTTGTCCCCAAATTATGCTGCCTATTGCAGTAGTCTTAGAATTGACCTTGCCAGTGAAGACTGAGGCAAAAAAGGCATTCAGCACTTCAGCCTTTTCTGCATCCTCTGTCACTAGGTTGGCCTCAGCAAGTGCTACCATCCCTGCAGTTTTCACCCTGCTGTGGCTTAACACATGCACGTGACATGAGTTTTGCTTTCAGGATTTGAGGTACAGTTTCCCAGAAACCCCTGCACCTATCACCTCGTAACTTGACTGGCTTCATTCACTCAGCAGCAGCTACCAGCATCCACATCAGACAAAAAACAACAAAGTTATAGATATTTCACTGATTTCCCCATTATACTCTATGGCCAAATCTCCAAATTGAGGAATCTTTTCCAAATCGATTTGGAAAGCCTAAAGCTTCTAGTGATTCAGTTTGGATTCATAGATTCGTCCTCTGAATCATCCAAATCATCTCCAAATCTGAATCATGAACTGAAGCTTTGCACAGCCGTAGTAACTTTTTGTTTGCCCTGATCAGGGCGATGTGTAAAGGGTGCGTGCAGGTGCATGTGCACCCCCTGAGCATGGCAGCGTACTCCCTGCAAAAATGTGCCACTGACACTGTCAGTGGTGCCTGCAGGTGGTTGCCAACCCCTGTGGTCAGTGCTTGCCACCCCCTCCATGCTTACTGCAGCCATACTCCCACCGCCACGCTCCCGCCGCCACCAGCGCAACTGTGCCCCCCCCAACCAGTGGGGGCATGTGCCATTCATGGCCCTGATTTCTCAGGAAGTATGAGAGCACCTTCCCGGTTGCCCCATCCTGCTTGCACTTCCTCTAGTTCTCCTGTTTCCCCACTTACTTCAGGGTATCTTAGTTACTATCCCAAACTTGCCAACCAAATAGTTGCCTTGTGGTAAGTCCCTGGTACAAACTGCTGTTGCCTCTACTGCTGCTCAGTAGAGTCATCTTTTTGGTATCTTACCCAAGTTAAAGATGAGCTTCAATCTCAAGACCACCTTATTTTGTGAAATGCATTGTGGGACTATATTTCACCGTTGCACTTAGCCTAAATACAAACATTCTGGGGATACAGACAGACAAAGCACAACAATGCTATTAATAGTAAATATTTTCTATATAAATTTTTTAAATTTTACACGGCTTTGACAGTGACTATGGTGAGACATAGTTAGCCATGTTAGTCTGAAGTCTAGTAGAAGACAGGGTAGACTTGTTCCTAATAGACTAATCAAAGTTGTGTGTGTGTGTGTGTGTGTGTGTGTGTGTGTGTACGTGTTAACCCAATATGAACCATGTATTTTTATAGTCATGCTCAGTGTTGGCTGCATTTAATCAGCTTCATAGTTGGTATCCATTACTGAGCACATGCTACTTTTGGCAGCAGTTTAATGATAGACAGTATATTTTATGAGGTTTCCTTATATGTGAATATAAGATGAGGGGCTTTCCCCTGCCCCATCCGCCCCCCCCGGCCACACATACACATCCACCCACTGGATTTACTCAGATAGAAAACAATATTTTCTGCCACCAATCAGCATGAAGAAAAAAAATGCCGGGTCCAGGCATGAGTGGGGGACTAATTAGCATGTGGATCCTTTGTGGGGGGCATCTGGAGTACATATGAGAGTGGTGTTGAGCTATGGGATCACCACAGCTTGAACTGCTATTGATTCTGTTGGGGCCCAGCCCAATGAATGAGATGGTAAATCATAAGCCTTTTGACTTTGGACTAATATCATGCATAGCTTTTCTGTATGTAAGTGCTGCTTAAGTATGTTTATGGAGTACCGGTGCTAAAACTTGCAGCAAGGTAAAATGCATCCATCCTGGATGAACTTATTCTATGGGTACCTGTAATAATTTCTCTATATGCAAGTTACTACAGACATACTTATTTCAAGGTCAGTATTTTCAAATTTGCTCTTCACTTCGATGAGCTCAGGGAGAGCAGGTTCTGATGGTCAGGAAGGAGGGGAGAAGGGGCTGCAGGGAGAATAACTTGGAGGGGGGCAAGGGGGCCACCTGCTCCCCCCGATTTATTTTTCTACTGTAGCTGTGAGAGGGGGCAAATTCAAGGCAAACCTTCAATAATTAGACTCTTTAATTGGATCTCATATGAAACATGGCATTGTTTTTGCCTCTCTGCTGGTCAGCAGCAAGCAGCATGGCTTCTGGGGCCCCTTGGCCAATCAGCAGTGGGGAGTCAAAAATGGCACCAAATTTTAAACTGCAGTTTTTGCCTCCCTTCCAATCAGGAGTGAGCTGCAAGTACAGCCCCTCCACTGATCAGTGGCAAAGAGGTACGGAGGGAACATGCACGATTAGAGGTGCTGCCACGCACCCCACTTCTGCCATGAATTTGGTAGGTCCTTAAAACAAGAGGAAGGGAAAGAGGAGGAAGAAACTACAAGGACCAGCCACCCCCCTCCCCCAGCAATGTAGGCGTGCAGTGCAGGCATCGGGTACATGAGGCAGTGGCTGCCACCTCTACTGCTGGTTTCCCTTCCCGTCTCTCCCCCCACCCCCAGAGGCACCAGGGTGGGGGGCAGGAGAACGAGGGCAGGGACACAGCCTGTGTTTTGCTGCCTCCACCCCCATGTCTGTGGCTGAGTTTGTGAAGTGCTCAGCACCAGCACCAAAACGGGGGGTGGGGGGCAGCAGACCACAGAGTTCATCCCTGCCTGTGTTCTCCAGACCCCCCCCCCCGGTGCCAACTGCGGCACTGGGCCTCGTGGTGGCTCTGGATTGCTCACAGCAGCAACTTAAAAAAGATTTTTTTTAAACATATTCTTCAGCACATCTCCTAATGTGCTGAGGAAAACGTCTCTGGTAATTGGCACGTGTTCCAGGCGTTGCTTTTCCCTGCTCTGAACTGTGGCAACTTCGTATAGCCATACGCTTATACAATTTAGGTAGTGTCCTTACTGCGTTTAGTCAGAGTGATGCTTCAAGGTGTTTTTTCTGCCCATGTGTTTGACTTGTTTTAGTGCAGCAGAAATAGTTCTGAGAAACATAGGGCATGCTCACACTAGAAGAGCTGTATATATGAGAGCTGTTTTATAGTGAGATAAATTAAGCTAGCTTGTTTCAGAATATACTCTGTAGTTTGCACGTTCCTCTTGGCCTTCCCATTCATCTGAGGATAACCGAGACTGTTTGCAATGTGGCAATTGTTATACGTGTCCATAAATTAAATGTATTCTTCCATGTCAAACTGTGGGCTTTGGATTGTGATAATTTCATCTGGACTTCTCCGCTTTGCCAGCATATTCTTTGCTTGATTTATGATACTTGAGCTAGTAAGTGTGTGATCTCTAACTATCTGGAAAAGTAGGCAATTGCAACCACGTATCTTCTCCCTTTAGCTCACAGATGTCAGTTCCTGCTCTCTTCAGGGTCTGAGTGATTATTAATGGTCTCGAAAGCTGGCTTTAAGAGCAAAACTCACAACTGACTACAATCATACCATGAATAATATGTCTGCATTTCCTGCTTTCTGGCCACAAAACAGACACCTTTGCTTCATAACTGTTACTAATGCCCAAATACCCATCTTGAGGTCTGACGAAGGATATGTGAGATGTTCTGTTGGAACAATAATCTTATCTCATAAACTTTTTTTAGCTTCTGTGTGGCAATTTCTTTCCAAGGAGAAAGTTCATATTCCCTTGGATATATTAATATGTTTAAGCCAGGCACTTTTCATGTACTGTGACATTCTCTGGAGTTCCAATTTTTTTAGCAGAAGCCTGTCTTATATTGTAACAATACATAGATATTCCCTTTATGTCCCCCTCGGTTCTCTCAGAGTTCTGTTTCCTGTGTCATTTGCAAATTTTGTATGAGTTGCTTTCAAAAGGTACTTAAATATGGTATGAGCAACAATCAAGACATTACCAGGAAACACAGTCTGCTCTCAGATCATATTGCATCAGACAGAACTACAGATTTTGACATCTTATTGGCATCCCAGTTTAAGTATTTATCACATGTACAACCATTAGCTAACTGTACTAATATGGTTAATGAACAGTTTAAAACAATCTAATCTGTACATTTTTTTTCTTAGCACAGAATGTAACATATCAAGTTCTAGCATGAGTATGGATCCATAAACGGTATACAATTGACTTCAGCTGACCATCGCAAAATTATAATAATCTTCTGCTTATCTGGATCAGTTCATACAAGAATTACCTTGTTAGCATCACAGAAGTAAAGTATTGGCAGTACAGAAGGAAGTCCCTTCACTCTGCTTTTGTGCTGTACTCGTACCTACATGCCAACAGTTTTCAATGCATAATGTTTGTGAAGGAATCGGTTGGTATTTGCTTAGGTGTTGACTATAACCTACCATTATTTTCAAATTCTGGAATTGATCTAGGAAGCTGAACTTCTTTGGTGTCTTTTAGTTTTGTGAGTCCAGGCACAAGCTGTGTGTCTTTATCTGGCACTTCTGTGTGTTACTGAAATTTATTTCTGATTACTGGAATGGATCATTATCATAGACTCAGAGATTGTCAGGGGCTGGAAGGGACCTTGGAAGGTTACCGGGTCCAGGCCCCTGCACTAGGCAGGAAAGATAACTGGGGTCCAGGTGACCCAGCAAGGTGACTGTCCAGTCTTCTCTTGAAGATTTCCAGGGCAGTGATTGCACAACATTCCTCTAATTGGACTTTAATTGTCAAGCATCTTTATGCACGTA
Organism: Crocodylus siamensis; assembly: GCF_052110815.1. NCBI lineage: Eukaryota > Metazoa > Chordata > Crocodylia > Crocodylidae > Crocodylus > Crocodylus siamensis. Next base: position 16,114,723 of record NC_143395.1, on the reverse strand, counting down.
GTTCTGTAGAAGAAAAAAATATCAAGACAGTTCAGATCACACAAGGTAACCTTCTAAAGGACACTAACATCTAGAAAACACACACACAATTACAAGTTTCATTAAGAGATCCACAGGAAGGAGTCAGCCTAAATACAGTTTCCTCCTCTTAATCTGATAATTGTTTGTTCATTTATTTTATGTACTTCTCCAAGAGTTTCAACTCTAGAGAGAATGGAGGCCACATGTCATTCACAGAGAATAAAAAAAAATAGTGCTGGAAGTAGGGTTGCCAACCCTCCAAAGTTGCCCTGGAGAATCCAGGAATTAGATATAAATCTGCAGGAGACTGCTGAGAGTCATCTGGGAGATGAATGGTAAGACATTCATTAAAATAAATATTAAATGTTTAACCAGATTTATACAGTAGTCCAGTGGGTTTAAAAAATGTAATAGTAATGTGTATTTGCCATCCTGACTTAAAGGCATAAATGTCATTATGTCATGTGATGAAACCCAGAATAGATTCAAATAGAGGTGGCAACCCTAGCTGGAAGGGACCTTAGGAGGTCATTTAAAAGCCAACCCTCAGTCCAAGGTGGAAATCACCCCTGTCTAAAGCCTTCCAGACAACTATTTATCTAATCTGCATTTAAAAATATTTTAAGAAAGATTCCACGAAGTCTCCTGGTAATCTGATTCGGCCTGTAAACACCCTCATAGCTGGCAAGTTCTCCCTAATATCTAACCTAAATCTTCTTTGTCGTAACTTAACCCCATTGCTTCTCATCCTGCCCATGGAAGATGAGACACGTCTACTTAGCTCTGTGCTAACATTTTTTCCTTTGGCAAATGTTGGGTAAACTGGTAATGCTGAATGCAGAATGCATAAGACTAGGATACTGTGATGCAAGTGGTTAACTTGGCATTGTCTAGGTACAGAAATACATTTGCTACAAATCAATTGTTGTATTTAGGGGGGAAATATTTGGCCAGGCTAGATAGGATGTATTTCTCTCTCCCAAGCAATTCATTTAGTTGCATATGCACTGAACTGAAACAACTGTCTGTTTTTTATTCCGAACTACAAACATATGTATACATTAATCAGTAGTCTCTGTGATTCCTTCTGTGACCCCTACATATGGATCATTAGGTCTACCTCTTGTTTACTTAAGGGAGCATTTCCTCTAAAATTCTTCCAGGACAAACTAGAATTGAAATCGTTCTGACTGCACATATGCCAAGGGTTTTTCTTCATCTTAACTGTTGTTAACTCTATGCTTGTAAACCTTAGTAATAGTTTCATTTCTGTTTTTTCAATGATAAAAAAAGAATTCCTAATGTTGGCTGCCAAATTAATGGAGCAGTGAATGACCTGATTTTAAAGGATGTCACCTAAGGGTATATCATTATTTCAGAGTTAACCTGAGTGTGGATAAGCTGAGCAAACACCTCTCAAATTTAAGCAAGAGCATCCATGTTGCAAAGGAATGTTTTGAGCTGATTGTAATAGCAGAAGAGAGAAGCTGCATCCTGGCTGTATTAATCAGTTGGAGCATCAGCAGCGCTCTAGTTTCAATCAGCACTCCTTGACAGGCCAGCTAGCTCAAGCTTAAACACCACTTGACTTGAGGTTTAGTTTTGGGTGTAGATAGGAAGTGGGTTATTGGCAACATTTGAACTACACCTTGAGCTGACACTGCAGTGAACACAACATAATTTATCTGGTTTTCCTCCAGAGATACCTTTTAGGATTATGAAGAATCTGGGCACAAGCCCCAGTCTAATCTTGGAAATCTTTGAAATGAAGAGAATAGTTTTTTAAAGTAAGTTTCAGCCCCTTTCCTTGGCTTTTCCAAGCAACACATGTACCTAAAACAATAGAGGCCATTCTGTATGGCTCAACCTGTAACTGATCTTTCTTAAAGATTGTGGACTGTTTAGAAGTCCAGTTATGTCTTTGGGGGACCATAAAAAGCAGGTAACAGATCCCTTCATTTTTGGGAGGGCCTTTGGGAGGACCTTGATGATAGCAGCATTGTTAAAAATAATGTCAAGGACATGAGGCCCACCATTGCCTGAGATCTAGCCAGCCCTCTTCTGCATAAATCATCTTATCTCTTGCCATAAAAAGAAGCAGTTGAAAATCACAGAAAGTGAAGTGATCTAATGCAGCCTTCAATAGCAAGAGAAATGGAGTGGGCCATTCATAGTTATGAAAAATGTACACTTCCACCTGAAAATGGCTAGTTGTGTGTGTTGCATCCTGCTGGATGGTGGCTTGACCACCGAAATGCAGTTTATATGAAATGATGATTATGTCTGACCTGTAGCTACAAATTGGTACCTGGACAGGAATGGGTTTGGACTTAAGATGGGATGAATGTTTCTGATATGGTGTCACAAGGGAGTTGGTACCGCAACGTGTAACACCCATAGTTTTACAAAACCTGCCATGAGAAATCTGATGTCTCAAAAGTCTTGATCAATACAATGAAGCTGCTGCTAGGAATGCCTTAAACCCTCCTGAGCTGTTTGTCTCAAATGATTTGCGTGGCAATGAATTCCAGAGTTTGGCTTTTTACTGCAAAAAAAGTCAACCTTTTAGTTTCACTTAAGATTTGAAGTGTTTCAGCCAATTTTGGACTTTTAATAAACCACAAGTATGTTTTCAGAGTCAATCTGTTTTTCTGAATTTCTCCCCAAAGTTATGATCAGCTGTAAAGCTGTCCTTTTTTCTCTCCCTTTTTCTCCCCCTGAAGTAATTGCTGTCATTATCTTGCTATTGCTACTTTAGTCTTCAGGTATTTGATTGGGTAACAGTGAAAAGCTCACATCACACATGCAAGCAAAGAACAACCATGAAAATTACCCTTTTATTGCTTAGCCAGGAGACAACATTGTTTAAATGGTTGGTCTTGGCATGTCTCAAAGGAATCCTGACATGGATTTGCAGCCAACCTCTTTCACTGGCTGACATATATGTGGGAATGAAGTGAAAAAGCCCAGGGAAAACATGAAAAAGGAATGGATAAATTAAAGATTAGAAAAGAGGAAAAAAATAAAATTTTGATTTATAAAATGCCATTTTAATGTTTTTTGGCTGAAACAGAATTCATGGAATATATAATTGGGTTGACAAATACATTGTGAAGCAGAGGTTAAACAAACAACCTGTGGTGAAAACTATATAGACTAACTTATAATAAAATGTTGCATGAAGCAGAAAATTCTGTGACAGCTTGGTATACGGGGGTATTCACTCTCTTTCAGTGAGAGGACATTTATTACCCACTAACTGTGTCTTGGTACTCAAGCAAGACGGATGATGTGGTGACAGATATTCAAGATTGTGAACTAACGTTCAGTCTTTTATAGAGAGCAAGACAAGGCGGCAGAAAGCAGCTTCTATTTATTATTTGCTAACAACTTGCTATTCTTTATTGCTTTCTGCAAATAGAGCTGAGCAGTTATTGCTCATGTGCTGAAGTGGATGTGCAGGGAGGGGAAGCAAAAAGACTTCAGTACCCACTCTTCAATTGTTCCTGACCTGGCTGAATCTCTGATGATACCAAGGAAAATTTTCCTCCTCTACTATTATTCCACTATACACATATACTGGTATAAAAGATTTATCAAGCAACAACCAATTTCTACCTCCGTTTAATCCAGGGCAAGAAATATGCTATGCTGAAGAAATGCATCAGCATATGTGAGATGTGACCTTCAGATTCAGTTATCATTCATATGTGATCTCTTCCTAATCTATTACTAGCTAAAGTAAATGGCTGTAAAATATGTAACTCTAAAAGAATGATCACAGATATTCAGCAGAGTGGACAGAAATGACCTAAATGTCACAAGGTATCTACTTACAGGTAAAGAAAACATACATTTATTACAGATTTGCCTAGTTTTTATACATTTCCACATTAAAACTCAGTTATTTGGGTGCATTCCTTTCTCCTATCCATTTTTTTTAGATAAATATATCTGTTTTTTCATGCAAGTAGTTTGCTTGGAGCTCGATACAATTCCCATTGAAATTGACAGGAGTATCCTTGTGCACTCAATGGCATTGTATCAGGCTCCTACTCATTGTATTTTTCTATAGATCATACCTAAAGTAGTGGCATCAGCCTTATGCCATACCAGCCATATTCACAACAATCATGGCTTCTTCAAGTAACCCTCTTTATTCATGTACCGCCCTGTGGCAGGGCACACTTTTGGGGTGCTGTGACCTCCCCTAGCGCCCCTACCTACCATGCCAAATCGGGTCTCGAACGCACCCTCCATCTTGCCCACCTTGTCTTGATGGTAAATATCATTAATGGGAGGTTGCCTTCCTGCCTTCCTTGGCATGGGTTTTACTGTACCAGGGCTCCGTCCAATTGCCCGCCAGGTGCCCCCCACTCCCCGCCCCCAACCGGGCCCTGTGCCCCACGCTCCCCGCAAGTTGGGGCTCAAGTGGCCTTGACCTTACCTGGCCCCCAGATCCCCTTCCTGGGGTCTTACACCCACTGGGCTCCTCACAATGGGGCTCAGGCGGCTTCAGCCTTACGTGGCCCCAGACCCCTTCTCGGGTCCCACGCCCACTGGGCTCATCCCGATAATCGCCCACATTGGGGCTGGGGTCGGGACACCCCAAATGCAGCACCCTGTCCGGTGCCAGGAACCCCGCTACTGGGGAGCTCCCCTGAGGCCTCCTCCACCCCTGCAGCCTCGCCCAGTCCTCCAGTCTTATATCACAACCAAAACGAAACACAAAGCCCCTTGGCCATAACACAAATCTTAAGCCATCCTGGCTATCCTTCGTCCATGTCCCTGCCAGGGTCCTCTTAACCCGTATGACTATGCCAACACTGCTCAAGCCACCCGGCTTCCTTACTATGCCCACCCTGCTTGCTCCAGCAGGGCTCCTGCTCCTTAGGTTGCCAGAGGGGAACTGCCTCTGGCCTTGGCCTTGCTGTTTATGAAGACCAGGCCCTGCTCCCTTCTGGTCAGCTGACCTAATTGGTTGCCCTAGCAACCCACACCTGTGCTGCAGCTGGCCCATATTACTGCTACCAGTAGCAGGCACGCTAGTGCCCTGCTAGATGCCCCCACTGGGCACATCTGTATTGGCAAGGTATTACAGACTCATATTGTTTCCTTAAAGCATTTGGATTCCCCTGTGCAAAATATCAAGGAATCATTAATACTTGCAAAAGTGATCTGCATTTTCCTTTTAGAATAAACTTTTTATTCAATATATGATAGTGGTAGGACCAGGATCCCTGTATAATAGACTAAGGGAGAGAAATGCTCAACAGAAAGGCAAGTATTTAAAAAATGGCAGTCTGGTGCCCCCCTCCTCTGCCTCCCCCGCCCCCCCCCCCCCACACAAAGTAGCAAAATATGTGTTCACTAAACTCTAGAAAAAATGACTTTTGTATAATTTCCTGAATGTACAAAAAAAAAAAAGGAAATCCTGCAGTTGTGGTGCGTCAGTTGTGTTTTTCAGCCCCAGTTTCAAGGAGGTAAGTTGCTCCATCCTAATAGGAGTTGTAGTAAGAACTAAAAGAGATTCCTTCCTTTGCATTTCACGGAGTACAGATGATGTATTCTTCCTGCCACATCCTGTTAGGGGATGCAGCAAGCATAGCATCTGCAGCAGAACAAGCCACGACCCTGGCTCTTCCCTGCAAGCTGAAGGGTGCACAGAATGAGCAGTCTTGCAGACAGCAGAGGTAGAAGTTTTGCCCAGAGGGATGAAGAGAAGTTCCCTACATCTTCACCCTCACCCCTTCTGCCTCAATCCCTGTGAAACCTTGCAGCAGAAAGGTACAGTTACACGCTTAGTGACTGTAGAGGAACATGCCTATTCCACAGTGTGTATGTGTAACATCCTAGGAAAGTCAGTGAGACCCTCTTGAGCAGCCTCGGTTGGGATCTGGTGGTAGCCGAAAGCCATGTTGTGTGTTCCAGTGAGGTCAAGAGGAAAAACAAAGCCCTCTGTCCTATCAGCCAGGTTGGAGTGCATGTGGGGCAGTTTGGCCCAGAGGGGAGTGTGCTGAGAGAGCTGTCTGCAAACAGAGTTGTTGAAAACATTGGACGATCAGGGCTGGGTGAGCTCTGACTCTTGCTGGCAGAGGGGTAACAAATCTGTCCAGTGTCCCAGGAACTGAAAGAGGTTGAGGGAAGGGAAATTTGGATGACTTTTCTCTCAGCCAGAGAACCATGCATCCTGCTCTGAGCATCTGCTGGGAAGAAGAAATAGCAAAGTGCATTGGATCCATCCATCCAGAGGCTCTAGAGAAGTAGATTCAATCCTCTGCTAACCAGATTCAGAATATAAGGAGCCCCAGGGATGGTGAAATTGGTTAGCAGCTTATTCACTACTGAGGAGCAACAAAATGTATATCTGTAACAACCATATCATTTTTCTTTGTAAGGATTTCATATATTGTTTGTTAGTCATTTGTTGTTGTATTTTGTAAAACTATAAATGTGGACCTTTATTCATTATTATTCAAAGAGGAAAATTGTATGCCAAGTATCCCACAGTACATGATGCTAGTTTATATACATATATACACACACACATATGCATGCATACATATACACAGATATATAGATGTATGTATATCCTTATATATCCACAGAAAAAAAAATTAATGTGGCATTATTATCTCTTAACACCTTTGTGATTACACAAGATGAAGAACAAAGCAGTCTTATATCAGAAGTTGAAATCCCTTCCCTTTGCAATAGGAGGCTCATCTCAGTGAACAAGATCTATTTGTCTGGGTGCATCTCCATGTGCACTTTAATGAGCATTAGCCTATTTTAATGCACATGAAAGCATCACTGAAAAAAACATGCATTAAGTTAATGCACATTAAAATAAGATAATGCACATTAAACATTATTTAAAAACTGTCGGCACTTGCATGTACTCCAGGGGTGGGGAGTTAGCACTTTAATTGGAGCACTTCCAAGAGCCACTCTAATTAAAGTGCCACTGCATCTCCCATATCAGTGTCCCCACGCTTAAAATGGCGGTGGGGGATCTTAAACTAAAGCACATTCAACAAGCTTTAGTTCAAGCACCCCAACCACCATTTTTAAGCATGGCAATTGCCATGCTCCAGCAGACTCGACTAAACAAGTCTGCTCTAATATGCTGGAATTCAAGCACATTGGAGCAGCCTCTGCTCTTGTGTACAGGTGCTCTGTGTTTTTTAGTCAATGCACATTAAGACAGGCTAATGTACATTTTCCTAGTACCTCACAATGGAGGTACTAGATTTAATGTGCATTAACTAAAGCATGTTAATGCACGTATAGAAGTGCCCTCTGATTTTTCTTATAGATTAACCCAATTCTTCTACCCAAGTATGGCTCTCCTGGCAGCATTATCAGCAAGTTCCTACTTAAAAGCCCTAAAAGAGAGACTTCAATATTAGGGAGGAGGTACTGACCTTCTGGGGCCTTTACATGTGACCTGAATTGAGGACTGTACCATTCAGCATCCTGTCTCTATGAAATCCTATAAAATACTGAATAATACAGAAAATGTAAATCAGCACACATACTTTCATAATAAAAGAACAAAAATATTCTTAAGAAAGCTTTTCGGATTTTTTTGTTCGTAAAGTCAGCACATAAATTATCAGTGGTATTTACTGACACAAGATTTTGCTTAGACGAAGATTTTCACAGAAGAGTGTGTGTGTGTGTGTGTGTGTGTGTGTGTGTAAATTCTCATTTTGAAGAAGTTCTCATAATGAGAACTTGTATAGTTATTACAAATGTAAGTTAACTAATCTGTCATCCTTCAGGCCATACGGCAGTCATTAATTGTCAGGGGTCAGGAAGAAACATCCATTATGAGCATATTTTTTCCACAGTTTGTTTGTTGGTTTCTTACATCTTTCTCCAGAACATCTGGTATTGGCCTGTGCCAGAAACAGGATGCTGGGCTACTGGTCAAATCCAGAATGGCCCCTTCTGCATTCCCACTACTTCTAAGGCCAGTGTTTCCATAATTGACTGAAGGCACATAATCATTTGAAAGATAACTGCTGCTTTGGATATCCAAACTCCTGAAAAGTCTCAGAACAGCCCAAAGACGTAATTTAGCTAAATTTTCAATGATAGATGGCTGAATCCAACTCCAATGAACACTGAGACGCAGATGCTTGAGAGAGAAAAGACTTATTAGTCCTTTGTCCAATAGGGTATATTCTCAAGTGCCTTCTAGTCTCAGGGTGGCTCAGTGGTTTTGGACTACAGTTATTCAGTAATAATCCTACTATTAAACAGGTGCCTCGCCTTGACACTTCCTATGTCAATCTTTAAACTTAAAAATTTGAATAACTTTAAAAATTAACCCAAAAAAAATGTCATGGCAGAAACAAGTATCTTTCTGGAGGCGTGTCTGCAAATTACCTTTGTTCCATCTTCAGCTCCATTGATACCTAACATCTGTCTCGAGCAGAAAGAAGCGGTAAGCTTTCACCTGAGAAAAAATGTTTCCATCAAACATAACTAGCACAGGGTCAGTCTCCCTTGCATAGCGACCAAAACAAAGAAAGTAAAAGCATATGGACAGCGTGGGCCTGCTGTTCCATTTTGCAAGATCTAAACGACCGATACGTTACTCGGGAAGGAACAGAATGTTTTGACACCTGTGCCAGCTGACTACCAGTCCAAGATGTTTCATAATCATATTTATTTATGGAATCAGAATCAGATGCCAAGTCAGGTGGGAAAATAAGAGATGGCGCTTAAGTCATAGTAAATACCAAGGGAGGGAGAAGTACTGCTGTTGTCAAGTTGCGAGTCGGGGATGTAGGGAACGGGAGGAGGAAATTACAGAGGGAGATTAGAGCCCGCAAATAGCCAGAGGAGTCAGCAGGGAGAGGGCTGTGGTAGAAGAAAAATGGAGGATTTTTCTCAAAGCCAGGGGTAAAAGAAATAAACTGTACATCAGAAAAACAGCCTGTATAGTCCCAGCCTCTGCAAGCTGCACCAGCAGTAACTGAAAACAGTCAAACAGTGTTAGCTTCCCCAAGCATGGATGGGTGCCACAGGAATGAATGCAAAAGAAAACACGAACCTGGACTTGTGGCAGGTGATGAGGTAGTCTATCTGCTCTGTGGCTTTCATGCAAATGTTATTCATAGGTAGGAGAGGGGAAGCACCTGGGCACCTGGGTGAGTTAAGCCTTGGAATGTCATTTACAAGGGAAAGAGTCCCTGGAGAGGGAAACCGAGAAACGAAAAAATTACAAGTAAATGAGAAGCTGAAACAGGAGAGGGAAGGACTACGCATGGCTGATAGGGATGCTCTCAAACGCAGCCACTCACTTCATATATTCTCCACAAGGCTCTTCCAGTCTCCCCTGAGTTTTGCCTATTCAGTCTTCATTTGACACTCTTACCAATCTGTGTTTCCTAACAGCTTTTCCAACTCCCGATTCCTGTCCTGATAGCCGTGCCAAATCCAAGCAGTATCTTTCACTGCTCTCTTCCATCTCATACCAGTGCATCATTTGCACAACCTGGGGGTACCAGCTCTGTGCCAAGTATTATGATGACTTCAAAGAATATATAGATCAACGGAAGCTAGAATTTTTATTGGGTTCTGCAAGTAGTTCTTAGAGTATCTTATTTTAAACTACCAGATGATAATGCAATCATCACAGGTATTTTGACTAATGCTAGCCAATTTTTTTTTCCATTGATGATGTATCCCAGGCTGCATTCTATTGAACTTCTATAAGACAGATGAAGCATAGAGGAAACAGCAAGGGGAACATACAAAACAAGGAACAGAAATTATTCACTGGGGAGGGATCCCTTTGTACTGTCTTCATAAAGTTACATCTTTAAACGAAAGCAATAAGAAGAATAGCATTTGGCTTAGGTCATTAGAAATCAAATAAATATCCCAAGTACTGCTGAGGTTCAAAACTTGTATTGAACATAGTACCAGTAGTAGCTGATACACATCTTCATAGGCAATGGCTTCATTTAGTTTTCATATGACTTGAGTTTGAAAAACTGAGGAAAAAGTCTTATGTCTGGATGAATAAAGAAAAAAAAGCCTTAATATGAATTGCATCATGCTAATCACAAGTAATATCAGACCCAGTAGTGGATAAATAGCCTGTCATTATAAATGCAGAGAAAGAAGGAACAAAAGAGAGAATGATAGATAATCTTAGAAGGTGGGAAGGAAGAAAATTTTTAAAGAAGGAACAATATCTAACAGTTATTAAAAGCAGTGAACATTTTGACAGTCAAAAAATAGGATATCATTGACAGTGATTTTTTAAATGTTCAAACTGCAAAGTTTTAGAAGAGAAAGAAATTTAGAGAATTTTCAAGATTTTTTTTAAAGAAATTGAGGGATTGTGGTTCCCCCCCCATTTTTATTCCTGTTTTCCAATTTATGTCAAATTGAAATATTTTATTACAAGTATGAGAAGGTATTTTCTCACACTTTCTTTCTTCTTCCTTCTCAACTAGGAAGCAACAAAAATGAGCTGCAAAGGGTGGGGAAATTACTCTTTTACTTACCTGGGAAAAAACACAGGAATTCCCAAGGGGACAATTCAAAAGGAATTTTTTTCTATCGAAAATTTCTGGGAAATATCCCTGTTTTCTTTCAGCTGTGCTGGTTCTTTTTGTCTATCATATTTGGCATAACACGATCAACTGTGTGCTCTAAAGCTTGTTCCTACGGTGAGCTCCATAGAGGCCGAGAAGTCCTCTGGAAAGGAGATCACTGTCTAACTGCCATACTCCAGACCCCTGTTGAGGAGAGCTAGGCTTTGATCCCCTGGCTTTCCACTGAAAAAAAGAAATAACTACTTCCCTGTTAGTCTTGTTTATGCACTTTACTTTATTAGCCCTATTTAGTAATGTATCAGTTGTATGTTTGGGCCCAAAGACGCCAGAAGAGAGCAAGAACTCTTGAAATGTCGCCATGTTTATGTAACATTCCAGAACGAATGCATGTTGTGTGGACAAAGGCCATGTTTTACAAGTTTTCACATCACGTTCTGAAAGAAGTGTTTTCTTTATAATCTATATATCTTTATATAGGCTGTAGGCCAGGTTAAGCAGTGTGATGCAAAGGCTGGGCAAAGGGCCCCAGTTTACAAAGGAACACTTACTTCACTTCATTGGAGGTGGCTATGCGTAAAGGCCAGCTCACTCTTGGTGAATGCTCTATATGCACTTTATGTGCATAAATTAGTAGCGATTGAAGGTGTAGTATAAACCGGCTTAGCTGATGACAGCAGCTAAAGCATGAGGTAACATTCATAGGGAAGCCTGAGATTTTGTTCATTGGCATCTTCTAGCTAAATGGCCTTCAAGCTCTTCACACTGCTAATGACATTGCCTTAAGATGGCTGAAACAGTATGCTGAAACCACATATGCTAAATAAATAAATCTAGCTGGATTATCATCATAATTGCACCAAAAGATGGAGTCTTGAAATTTCTTGTCTTGAGCACGGCTGCAGAGCAGTTAGCACTGAGATGTATCTAACGATACCAAAGTGATCACAAAATGGCATCTCTCTGCCTACAGTGACAATTGCCTCAAAAAGACATTTAACCAGAATGACCTGTTCCTCACTGACTAGATATTACTGCTGCGAAGTGAATGTTGTGAAGGGCAAAAGTCTGATTCTGGGGCTTATGTGAACCCCTGCTGATACAGAATTTGCGCTGGATACTTAGGGGTCCCTTGCAAGGGTTCAAATTCTCTTTAGTTTAAGTCACATGAGATGTATTTACCTCAAAAGCTTCCTCATGGTGCTTCGGCATAGAAACATAAAATAGAAGAACTGGAAGGGATCAGTGAGTCTGGTCCTCTGCCATGGGCAGGAGGATATTGGGTTCAAATGAGCTCAACGAGGTACCTGTCCAGTCTCCTCTTGAACACCTCCAGGAATGGCGACTACATCATCTCTGTTGGGAGCGTTACAGATTCTAGATACCCTTACAGACAACAAGTTTTTCCTTATGTCCAGCCTAATTTTTTCCGCAACTAGCTTGTGTCCATTGAACCTTGTCTTCCCAAGGGGTGCCTTTTGGAAGAGGTTCTCCCCTAGATCTTGGTGTTCACCCCTGACATACTTGTAGGCAGCTATCAGGTCACCTTTCAGCCTTCTCTTACTTGGGCTGAACAAACCCAGTTCCTGGATTATGTCTTCATAGGTGTCACAGGGTCACGCAGGTGCCCTGTTCCTAGGAAGGAATAAGGGCAGCTCAGGTGATGGTTGCTGGGGCAACCATGCTAGTCAGGTGACCAGAAGGGGGCAGGGCCAGGCCTTTATAAACACCCCAGGCCGGAGCCTAGTTAGCAGTTCCCGTCTGGCAGCCTGAGGTGCAGGAACTCTGCAGCAGAGCAGAGCAGTGAGGCCTGAGCACACAAGGGGCTCCACCATGGTAAGGGTGGAGAGAACCCTGACTGGGAGGCCATTGCTAGAGAGCCAAGTGAGCTTGGATCCCATGTTATAGCCAGGAGGATTGTTGTTGTGTTACAGCCGTTTGGCTTATGGTTCTGTTTTGTTACTGTTAGTACCGGAGGACCGGGTGAGGCTATAAGGGGATGGAGCAGGCCTCATTTAGGAGTGCCCCAGTAGAGTGGGGGTGCTCCCAGTGCTGGAGTGTGGTACTACATTGTGGGGTGTACTACCCCAGCCCTGGGAAGGGACACAGTGCCAGTGAGGGCACCGTAGTTGGGGTATAAGACCCCAGCCCTGAGAAGGGCAAAGAGGATTTTGGGGCCAGGCACGGCTGAGGCCACCTGAGCCCCACTGGCAAGGAGCACCAGTGAGAAGCCCGCAGGGGCTCGTGTTAGGCTCCAAGGGGAGAGCCACATGAAGAGAAGCCCAGGGTGGGTGCTACTAGAGAGATGAGGCCGGAGAGGGTGAGTCCATGATTACAGAGAGCCTGGAGAGGGCAGAGAGAAGCCCCAGGAGTGGGCGCGTACTTGAGGGAAGCCCCACGAGAGGGTGGGTACAGAGAGAAGCCCCGGTGAGGGCAAGTAGTGAGCAAAGCCCCAGGAGGGGGCGTATACTATTGATAGAAACCCCAGGAGGGGTGCAGACTGAGAAGGATCCCAGAGGGGATCCCCAGTGGTGGGGACCCTGAAGGGTCAAAGAGACCAGGTAAGGCTCGGGCTGCCTGAGCCCAACTGGGAATAGATAGAAACCCCAGTAGGGGTGCGGACTGGAAAGGATCCCTGAGGGGCTCCACAGTGGTGGGGACTCCGAAGGGTCAAAGGGGCCAGGTAAGGCTCAGGCCGCCTGAGCCCAACTAGGAAGAGTACTGTCAGTAAGCCCGAGAGGGCTAACGGATAGAGAGGTGCCGGGTGTGTGACAAGCCCAGGGGCACCAGAGAAGGGGCGCCGGGTGCGTGACAAGCCCAGGGGCACCAGGCAGGGTGCAGAAAAGAAAAGGACCTGATAACATCCGGAAGAGCTGCGAGACTTGGGGCGTGCTTAAGGGGAGGTAGGAGGCATGCGTCGCCCATAAGTCTGGGGTGCACTGAGTCACCCCATATGAAAGGGGGGGATAGTTTCAGCATAACACCGTGTACAAGGGATCAAAGGCAGCCTCCCTTATAGAACCATATAACAACAAGACGTGGCAGGAGAGAAAAGAGGGTGCTGGATCGCCTATTTGACATGATAGGGGGCGCTAGAGGGATCACGGCCACCCCTAGGCCCCACTCCATGACAATAGGGCCTATCCCCCAGGCCTTTGATCATATGGGTGGCCCTCCTCTGTACCCTTCCGAACTTATCCACATCCTTCCTGAAGTGCAGTGCCCAGAACTGGACACGGTACTCCAGCTGTGGGCTTACCAATGCTGAATAGAAGGGGAGAAGCACCTCTCTGCATTTGTTTGCAACACATCAGCTGATACACACCAGACTTTTCCTTGCCTGTTGGTGACTTACACACACTATTGACTCATATTCATCCTCTGGTTGATCGTCACCCCCAGATCCCTTTCAGATGTGAAGTCAGCCAATGAACCACAACACATCATGTAGGTACGATGAAGGTTCTTTCTACCCAGATGAAGGACCCTGGCACTTATCCCTATTGAACCTCATCTGATTGCATTCAGCCCATAGGACCAGCCTGTCAAGGACATCCTGGATCCTTGCCCTGTCCTCAGATGTGCCCACAGTTCCCTACAGCTTGGTGTCATCTGAAAACTTAATCATTGCACTTACACTCTCTCATCCACTCTGTCATTGATAAAGATGTTAAAGAGTACAGTCCCAAGCACTGATCCCAAGGGGACACCACTGTAGATGGCCCTCCAGGATGAGGCTATCCCCATCCCATCAAGTACGACTCACTGGGATTGGCCTCTGAGTCAGTTGCCAACCCATCTCACTGTTGACTGGTCCAGACCAGTACCTTCCAACTTAATTAAGAGGATCTTGTGAGATACAGTATCAAAGACCTTGCTGAATTCTAGGTAGATGACATCAACCTCATGTCCCATGTCCAGCCAGTTAGTTACCTGCTTGTAAAAAGACACCAGATTTGTTAGGTATGATCTCCCCTCAACAAAGCCATGTTGATTGCTTCTCAGTACCCCACCTGTTACAAGCCTGTGGTTGAAAGCTTCCTTGATAAGTTTTTCAAACATTTTTCACAGGATCAAAGTCAGACTGACTGGTCTATATTCTGCACAGTCATCCCTCTTCCCATTCTTAAAGATTAGCCTTCTTCTAGTCATTTGGGTCCACTCCTGAGTTCCATACTCTTCAAACAGCCTTGCTAGAGGCACTGCTTTGAGTTTGGCCAGCTCTTTCAGGACCCTCAGATGCAGGTCAACCTGCCCAGCCAACTTAAGAATGACCAGGTGGTCTAAGAGTACCTTAACCTGTTCAGGATTGATTTTATCTGGAGTGCTGTCATCACTGTATTCTCTGGGCTTCTGTACAGGTGATGAGTTCCCATCTGGTTTCAAGAATACTAATGTGCAGTAAGTATTTAGGAGTGCACCCTGTTTGCAGAGATCAACTGTGGGCTTCCCCCCCATATTCAGTAGGGGTCCCACAGTGGAGTTTGAGTTCTTCTTGCTCCCAATGTACCTATAGAAGGACTTTTAACCTCCAATTTGGGAAGGACAACAGAGGAAGAATTGCCTAGTTATTAGGGTACAGCTTGTGACTTTGAAAGCTTAAGTTCAATATCCTGCTTCAACACAGGAATCCATATCTTTTTTTCAGCTCTTCCTCCTGGCCAGCTTAGGCATTCTTTGGAAATCTCAGATAATAGGTATTACTGAAGTGCTAAGGGTTTTATTTCAAGAAAGCTAATTCCTTCATAAGGACTGAAGCAGGGCTGCTAAGACTGAACAACCCCCCCCCCCCCCCAAAACAGCTGGGAGCACTGGGCTGTACAGGGAGCACTCTAAGGGCTTTGTAGCCCATGGCAGCTTCTGCAACTCCATGTGCTCCTTGTAATGGGTGTTTGCCTTGAAGGTAGGCAGGGCTGAACAGTGTGAGGCATCAAATAGGAAAGGGAAGGGATTATGAGACCAGGACAGAGGTGTGGGCTGGAAGAGCTGAGAAGCATTGGGAGTGGGAGGGGGCAGTTATTGCCATGACAGGGGGAGTAGATCCAGTAAGGTTAGGGCTGGAGGGTGGGCTAGGGGAGCCAGCACAGTGTGGGGTGTGATTGGGTGTGTTAGCCTGGTGGGGGTGGGGCAGCCTGGTATAAAACCATTGCTGCAGTTAAGTAAGATTTTGTTAAAGCATGTGTCAGCAACAAATTTTGGTTGTCAGTAAACAGTTTTCAGGTTGTCAGTAAAAAGAATTTTCTGGGGTTGGCAACTCTGGACTGAAGACCATAAGAATACATATTTAAATCCCATATCTGATTTGGTATCTATTTACCTATGTTGTTCTATTCCCGAGAGGTAGCTACTTACTCATGTCAAATTCTGATCCTTTTAAGCTACACGGATGAGTACAGTAGGCGTGGCACTTTTTTAACTTCTCTTTTTACCATCTGTATATATTCTTTGTCTTTTTAGAACAGCATTTGAGTCTACTGAAGCTGAGAATAGCTTTGCTGCTGATTTAAATGGGAAAAGGATTTGGTCTTTGCTGAATAAATTGTATTTTTATTACTCTGATTAAAAATCACATAAAATTTAATAGGGATAAAACTTATATGTGTCTTTAGTAATTCTCCAGAATGCCCATAAAAGTAAATGAGAGCATGAGATCTTTCTAAAACTATTTTAGACTTATATAATAGTGATGATATTTGATTTTACATTGTGAAGGATAGCTCCAGTAAATCCAATGAGGACTCTTATTGAATTCCATCAGTAATTTTTTATTTCTATATATACTAATTCATACCTGTTTTAGATATTGCTAGAGTACATTTTGCTTATATTTTCACATCATCCTTCTCAGAATACCCATATTTGTGCAAAGAGGACCTCCAAGAATGTCATGATGATACTGTCATCTGCCTTAGAGCATCTGCCAATAAAATAAAAATGTAAAAACATAAGAAGTGCCATACTGGGTGAGACCAATGGTCCATCTAGCCATCTAGGTTGGGGTAATGGAAACCACACTAAACCCTCAGTCACTACTAAACTTGAAGCAAATTAAAGCAACAGTCCTGAAATGATAAACTTTGTGTTTATTTACAGAAGTCACAGCCAAAATTTAGAATTCAGTGGTAGCAGTTAGACCAATTTGGAGTGGTATTGAATAGCTCATCCTATAATATGCTGTGCAAATTGGATGCAGACAAAAGTCTGACTGCTAAAGAGAGAGGCAAGAGGTATATTTCAGGTTATTGTCATGCTTTGTTTCATTTCTTTCACAAAGACTGTAAAAAGTACAAATTGATCCAATACATAGATTAAAAAAAACAAAAGTAACTGATGATCCTTACTGAAATTTAGAAAAAAAATAGAAATTAAAATGGGCATAAAATTCCCTGCATACAAATGTGTATTCTGGTCAACAATAACAGCTCACTAACACTCAATTGACCATTAGCATGGATCTCCATAATAAACACATGGAGGGTGGGATTTTCCTGAGTTGTCAGCACTGAGCTAAGTCTGCTTCCCTTGCAGTCAACAGTTAGGTGAGTAGTGTGCACCTTTATAAATCCAGTTCTGTGTGGGTATATTCCCAAGACCTATGTTTATCTAAACTCACTTTCTATGCTTTAGAAAATGCAAGAGAAGGAGAAAGAAAGGAGAGTATCGGTGAAAGCAGATCATAGTTAAATGACTGAAACAAATGTCTAAGACAGTTGTACATTTTCTTGAGGGTGCAAATATCCAGAGTCCAAGTGCAGGGGTGAATCGGGATTAGATGGATGCTGAAATCTCCCAGCCTATTCTCATGAGAATATCACCATCTGGGGTTGAAATCTGGTGAGACCAGCTCCGGTTAGAATGATGGAAATGTTATGAGATCAGCTGTTCCCACAGGATAGCAGTCGCATTACAGTGCAGCCTGAAAATCAGCCACTTCCCGAATTGAAATGGCAGGTCTTGGATCTGGGAATTCATATCCCCTCCTGTAAATCTGGAAGAAACGTCAATACACCAGCCCTTAAAAAGGATACTGACTTGACTCACAGGAGTGTTCTGAGAATTGATTTTAGTAATGTGCTTTGAGATCCCTGCCTGAAAATACTATGTACATTACAGCAATTGTTTAGAGCCTTTAGTGATAAATTATATTCACAATCAAAGAGGCATTTGCTACATTGACACTTAGGTAGCTGCAATGAAGGGAGCTTGAAGAATGTATATCCTAGAACAGGTCTGCTCCACTCCATCCCTGTGAGAGTTAAGTACCTATGCAGGAGTTCTGCTAAATGTCACAGTAGTTAGTATGTTCTAATCCTGATCCCCAACCTACTGTAGCTGCTGTAAAATATATAGTAATAATTTCCTGAGACAGGGTAATGTATAAGGAATGTCAGGCCAGACTCTGGGCATATTTGCCTTAGCTCTGTTTTATTAAAGTGAAACTTTTATTAAAGCATGTGGTGAATTGAGCAATCTGCATGATTCATGCAGTTCTAAACCTATTGCTACACTAACAATAAATCAATGAACCATTGTCATATGCTTGCTGTACAGCAGATTGAATAATAAGGGGGAAAATCAATGTGGAAGTATTATTTGGAGCATGTGAAAGTATTCAATGTATTCTAGGTGTATGAAATGCCCCAAATTGGATTTCAGATTCAACATGTTCAATAAACAGATTTCCTTATATATAGTAGATTTATTTACTCATAACCTATATGAAAGTCAGTATTATTAAGCCATTTACATTAGATATTCCACTAGGTTATTCCTGATTGGAACATAGTGGGGGAGTCTACCATGATGCCACATCGCCGTAGCAACATGCTACAGCGATGTAGCTCATCTCTATGGCAATTTAGCGTTGGTAGACACAAATAGTTATGCTGATGCTACGTCGCCATAGCGATGAACTACCTCATTATAGTGCATTGCTATGGAGATGTAGCATCTAAAAATAATTATGCATCACTGGGATAGCCCAGTAATGACAGTTACTGTGCCATTATTTAGTACTTCCAAAAGCAAGTACTAAATTACAGTACAGTAACGACTGCACCATGGACGGCACATGTAGATGCGCCCACTGTTAATGATTTATACAGAAAAACTATAAACCAGGATCCTGGTTTGACCTGTACATATCCTAAAGTCATTGGTCTGGTTCGGGGAACACAAAAATAATTACTCCTCCACAACTGTGGCTCTCAAATCCCAAGGAGATTGGGTTTTGGATGCCAGAGCTGCAAATCTGATTTGGAGTTAGCAGAAATGCTGTAGTTAATATGTTTACATTCAGGGCCCTCTGATCTGCTTACAGTCCTATTTGTATTGCCATCAGCCTTGGGCTCAGTTAATCTGGGCAAGGAATGGGTGAGGCTCACCTGGCTGCGCAGAATGTCATAGAATCGTAATGATGTTCACTCTTTTTTTCAGGAAATGGGAGGAAATAAAAGGAAGTGCCGGTTTCTGGCTGGGGCCAGAATGTGGACCATACTGGTTCAAAGCAATAAAAATTCTGAGTAGCTTTCCATGAAAACAATATAACAAAGTGAGGAACCCCCTCCCCCCAAATGTGGTACATGGTATTATAATTTACATGCAACAGACTGTCCCCATAGCAATACAAAAACAGAGTAATATGATTCAGCAATACTGTACAGCAGCAATAAGTTGAAGGTTTCTTCTTTTTTGATCTAATTTACCAAGCTGATCAATTGTTTACTTAAACAATATTTTTTGCAAATGTATTTTAATTGCAGCTATACCGAGCTCTGCTATGGCTAGAACCCATGCCTGCTACTAATACCATCACAAGCTTCTATATATATTGTTTTAAATTCCATTGTTGAAACTCCTGAATCTTCTTTTCAAGCATTTTTCCAAAAAAGTTATAATTGCATTCTCTCCAGTATATTTCATGCAAAATGTTTCCTAAGATGCAAGTAAGCTGTTTTGTATGTTGATCTAATCTCAGACATGCCTACTTAACCTAGGAGTAGAATGATCTGTGCGTTGAGGAGACTAGCCTGTGTGCTAACCACAGATCTCCAGGATCATAACATATGGTACAAACTGTGTCTTAGGATACTTCAGCGTATGTACTTGATGATTCCTTCCAGGGTGAACGGTTGAGATGCAAAAGTAGGAGATCTTAGCCCTCTGCTCCAGTTATTCATATCCTATCATCTCAAACAGCCAGCCTAAGAACACATTTCTGGAGTGTGAGTTATTCCATGCACAGTCTCCTCAGATAAGCGGTCAACAGGGAGCTATCTGGCTACATGTCATTTTGTGCATCTTTCAGCAAATGTAGAAATCCAAATGCAAAATCCAGCACTCAGGGACACCATGTGGATTTGCTACTCTCTTTGGGGGACTCAGGGTCTATAAATCAATGAATGGATTACACTCAGCCATCTACGCAGTTTTTGCATCTGTGGCTGTTAGAAAAGGGATAATATTTTTCACTTACGAAGGAATGTGGGGTCCTCAAAGAAATCACTAATCAAAGTTTCAAATGGTTTGTTTTACTTAGCAGCTACAGACCACTGCATGGGAGGGAACCCAATACTATGGAGATTGCTTCTATACCATAAAAGCGAGGCATGCAGATAATTTTCTGGTATGCTGCATGCCTGATTGCCCCTTAATTCCAGCCACAAATATCTCACCAATTTCTCTTGTCTGCAGCAATACTTGGACCCCAGAGTGTTCCCCAACTACAAGCCATTCAAAGGCCTGTATGTACTCCTTTCATACTGCCAACACCACACAGCCTCTTCTTCACTGAGGTTAGTGACTAGCCTTCAGGACTTGACAACAGTTATAAATCTGCCACAGGACCAGGATTACAACTCTCCAGGCCTTCAGGCATGTTCTTCCTTTGCAAGCCATGTGGCCAGTTCCCTGACACACCTGATATCTATTATCCTAGGGCAGAGCTGTCTAAAACTTCTTTATATCTTGTCTTCTCCCAAGTCAGTAAGTTAGTTACATTTAATGAACTACATTTAATGCTATACCAGAAAAATATCATGAAACTTGATCGTGGTCTATGTCATCTAAATCCCTTAAAGCTGCAAAGGGCAGCCCTAACATGTATGATATTTTGGATATGTAAATGATGTTATAGAGTTGAGAAGGATGACAGATTTATGATAATTTGGATATTGTTTTTCCCCATCTCTTAAATAATCTTGGAAGAGGGAAATGATAAATGACTCCTTTTTCCCTATATGCATTAGTTACCAGAGAGGCTAGAATCCTAAACCGCTCTGCTACTCTAATCCTACAGCTACAAGTATATGCACTTGCATCTGTAGTGTTCAGTTTATTAAAACCAGTTTGGGACCCAAACCATGAGATTTCAATACTCCCAACCCTTAAAAACTGGATTCAGACCCAAACTTTATAAGCAAGGGTTGTTGTTTTTTTCTTTATATTGGTGCCTAAGTGATTTAAACACCTAACTTTCCTTGACTTTCCTTGAAATTAAGGCCAGCTGAAAATGGGACTTAGTCTTGTAAGTCACTAAGGTGCTTTTTGATCCTTTTACCATTTGTCCTCTATCAGAAGTAATAAAATGCAACTGCTCAAATAATATGTGCGGTGTTTCCTTCTATGAATTCTATCAGAACAAGATAAGAAAAAGTTTATTTCCTACAAATACTCTCTATGGCAGCTGACAGAACTGAATGGAATTTGAAGAGTTAAGAGGGCTGAAATAAGAAATAATGCTGAGATTCTGCCTGTGTCAGTTAAGAGCTTTACTGTAGGGTGCACCATTTCTCACAGATGTGTCTCAAAGTGCTTTACAAAAGGATATATAATCAGATACAGAGAACTGAAGCATCCAAAAGCCAACATTTGTCCCAGGCCAGGCATCTCATCAGTTATAGTGGGAGCAGAGAATGGAATGGAATGCCCTCCCTATTGGACTAGGATGCCTCCTTGTGTATTTTCAATGGCATCTAATTTTACCCATTAAAATGTTTAAGAACCAGCTTGTTTTCAACATCAAATAAATATAAAGAACAAGAAAATACTGAATCAAGGCAAAAAAAAAGGGTGGCGATGCTTTTACCTACAGAAGTAGAATCTTAAAAAGAGATATAGCAAACTTGGTTGCATTCATTCACAAGGCTTCGTGCGAATTGTCCTCTCTTCCCTTTACAAGGGTTTTCTCCCTCTTGTCCCAAACCACCAAGTTCTATCTGGTTTGGGGTCAAACCGCTACATTTTCCATGGCGTGCACCTGAAACCATAACTCAGTGCAGGCTCTTGCCACTCAGCCAGGACTAACTCTATAGACTTGTGAACTCTGATGAACCCCTTTCAGTGTATTTGATGTGAGTTTCATAGTTGTAATGAAACCCAAGCTCAGGCAAGTTTTGGATTTCATTACAAAACGTTTTGCACAGCTGCACTAAAAACTCAAACCAGGTTTTATAAAAGTACCTGTTGTATTTAAGCTGAGGAATCACACCGGGAACTATATTTAATGAATAAGAAGTTAAATAGGAGCACTGATGTCACTGTGTAAAATGATTTTCAGAATGCTGGAGATTTTACATGGAAGCCTTTTCCTAAAGCCAGAATGGAGATGAAGGGTGCCTGGAGAGTTGTCCCACTGGAATCAGTGGAAGTGCAGGTCGCAGAATCGGTGAAAGTGGAGTTTGAAAATTAAAGCACCACTCAGGGCTTTAGAACGGCCACAAAACAAAAACTTTAGAACTATCACAAAACAAATGAGGAAACTTGTTTTTATCAAGTGTGGTTAACACGCTCCCATTGAAACCAACTGCAAAATGAAGATGGTTCCCATCTTCAAAAAAGGGAAGAAGGAGGACCTGGGAAACTATAGGCCAGTTAGTCTTACCTTGATCCTGGGTAAGCTTTTTGAGAGACTTATCCTGGCACATGTCCACAAGGGGCCAGCGGGGGAGATTATGCTTAGGGGGAACCAACACGGGTTCATTAGAGGCAGGTCCTGTCAGACCAACCTGGGGGCCTTCTGCGACCAAATCCTTAGATGCAGAGGTAGCAGTGGACATAGGTGGGGTGAGGTAGTCTCCCCACAGCCGATTGTACCAACCCAGAAGTGCCAGTGGCACAACCAGAAGTGCCAGTGGTGCTTCTTCTGGCATCCCCACTTCCCAGCCAGTGCTCTCAGGGGGGACACCAGTGCTCCCGCCTGTCCCCCTACCTGTCGCCTAAGTGGGGAACACCAACTGTGAGGGGGTGCACCAGCACTCTCAGGGGGTGCACATGCACCCCCATACACCGCCTACATGTTGCCACTTATTTTGGTAACAAACACTTTCTGAATTGTACAAACATGGAAAATTTCCCTTCACTTCCAGTCGTGTGGCCCTGTTCTACTAAGCATTTCTTAAAAAATGCTGGCACCCTTTCACCCCATTGGATTCTGTCCCATTAGAAGTTTTTTGAAGGAAAGCTACATTAAGACTTTTTTTTCCTATGGTCATGGGGCACTTAGCACAATGGAGTCTTGATCCCCGTAGAACAATAGTAATACAAATAATAGTTTTATTTAAAAGGTGTGCTCCACATGTAGAAGTGTAAACCAATTCACCTGAGCCCTGATTCAGGCAGTATGTGGGAACATGCTTGCTTTAAGCATGTAAGCAAGACTATTCACATGCTTTAAAAAACATGAATTGGGATCTGCATACTCATGTACATAAAGCACAGAATTGTGTTTCACGTAGTGGGCAACCAAATGCAGCCAACTCTGAGTAACTCAACTCATGTGTAGGAGTGATTCTTTTACTCCCTCTGGACCTGTAACTACCTCCATTATAGAACTAGCATCACCCTCTTGAGACATGTAGATGTAAGGCCTCACAAGGTACTACAACTCAGCAACTAGGTCAGCAACACTTAAACCCATAAGGAGGGCCAGCAAAGCCTGATCCTGCTGACTGGTTCTAGGACTGCTCTAAGAAGGTCTTGCAGCACCTGGACCCTGCTCTGCAACAAACTGGCCTCAATCTGTGTGTAGATCTCATCTGTGTGACTTCCTTGGTGCCTGTTCTTGCATTTCTGCCCACATACCTATTCCCTGAACTTCAGAGCTCCTGTCTGAATCAGCTTGCTTCCTGATATCCACTTCTGGTAGCCCCCTGGTTCAGCACGTGAACCCTGGTTTGATCTTGGCTCATCTCTTGACATCCACTTCTGGTAACCCTCTGACTTGGCACATGAACCCTAGTCTGACCTCAGCTCACTCTCTGACCTCCGCTCCTAGTAACTTCTGGCTCCATGGGTGAATCCCGTTGTGACCTTGGCTTGCCCTCCAGCTACTGATGCTGGTAACAGTACTTTTGTCCCCCAATACATAGAATTGTCAAAAGTACATGACTGAGACAGCACTTCCGCTGGAAGGTAAGAAATGAGACCCTGGCATCTGACCGAATCAAGGGAAGGGCAGGATTTTGAAACTGCAGAGAAAAACTAAGGCCCTCATGCAAAAGAAGAGGGTACTTGATGGGGAGGCTTTGTATGAGAAGGCCTGAGAAGAAAGGCAGAGAATGAAATCCGTGGCTGTGGTGGTATTTTGAACAGAGAAAGAGAGAAGCTAGAAAAGAGGAGCAGACATTTCCAGATAATGAACTAATTTAGTGACTGCTGGTGTTAAAATTAATCTTGTCCATTTTCCAATGTATTAATTATACAAGAAATGAAAATGCCAGGTGAAGAAGCTCAAAAGCAGTTCAGATAGCATTTTTTAAAGACATTTTTGATGCACTGTCAATTGGCTGGCTTGTTTTAAATTGATATTAAAACAGCAACCCATTGATTTTACGGTATCTGAAGGATAGCATATTTTGAGGGTCATTTAGTGCTGATACTTTCTCAGTAGGTCAACAGTGATACATCACACAACTGTATCTGCAGTTGTGTGACTCTTTGAAACCTCAGTATTTAATGACCCTCTGATGAATACATACACCTCAAAAAGTCGTATGGTGATGTAGTTGTTTCATGGTATTATATTGGGCAATAACCTAAAATATGTAGGAATACTGGCTGGGTCAACACCTGCTAAATGTTTTTTTTTCCATCTGACACCCTGTGTAATTATTAATCCGGATGTGTTTTCTTAACTTTTACATTTATTTTAAAAACACACATTTTTTAAAAATTGCTTTTAAATAAGCATCTGACCAAGTCCACTGCCAAAATGTCAGCGTGCCACAAGATTAAATCACATGATTTAACTTCATTTCAAAAAAGGAATCATGGAACTAAAATGTAATTTGCAAACAACTACTGTGCTTACATCTTATATCCCTTTCCCCCCACCATAACTCTACCTTATCTCTTTGGATTATCAGAGAAAATATTTTTTTATTCTCTGTTGTATGGTGTTTAGCACAGTGGGTTCCCTTTTACAGTTGGCTTTAGGTGCTATTTTAAAGCTAATAATAAAAACTTTAAGTGAATGCAAGGGACTGGATGAGAATCCCTCTCCATTTGCAGGTATTGGAATTTACTGCAGTCCCAATGGCTATCAGTCATCACATTCATAAGTTAAATATTTAGTCAGCTCTATTCCCATTACACAAGAATTCTAAAAACATTCTTTCTGCTATAAATTGTCCACGTCAAAAATTGAAATTTTTTTTTTTTGTACAGAAAGTATGAATTACCCTTTGGGCCAAAATCTTTTGCTGACATGCTCTTCATACCATTCTAGCCTAAGTCCACACAGACTTTGTCCCCATATGCGTGTTAGTTGTTGTGCTTCTGCAAAAGTGAGACTTTATTGCATTGACTTAAGTTTCTCCAGAATACGAGACTGTCAACTGCCAAAATCATTGTGAATTAAGCCATTCATTAATTTAGACCATGCTACATTAGGAGCTTGAGGTGAGACTCACTGTATTAATGTAACCAGCTTCTTTAAAATGAAGTGTGGTCGCTGTGATGAAAAGCCAAAATAGTACCTGCTAAGATACAGACCTCTCCCTGTTTTTCTCCACTCTCATAGAGAGAAGGTCTTATTTGAGACCTGGTCTTTTTCACCTAGGGTCTTTCAAGGACTGCCTTTTCCTTTGGATAAGTTAATTAGAAATGGAAGAGGAGGAGGAGTCAAATGATATTAGCTTCCATCTGTTCTGCAGCTGCCACAGCTGAAGCAGAAGGTGCTGGAGTTCTTTCCAATATCATGCTAAACAGTAGGTCTGCTGGTCAGGAAGCACTATATTGCTACTAGTATGAGCCTCATTGCTCTCTTAAAATGTTTTAAAAGAATCCCAAGAGTTTCATTTGGCTCTAGAATCTAAATAACCTTCTATCGACTCTCTTTTCTTTTAGACTTATTCAATTTAACCATTTAATTTACTGTCTTATTAAACAGCTGTATAGTTTTGCAGCTAGTTAACCATACAAGTTTTAAGCTTCTAAGAAAAAACAAATGGTCCAACCAATTCATGTATTATTACTTTTAACTTATGTAGCGACAGCATGTGGAATCTTGCTCTAACTGCAAATAGGCCTTATACAGACAAACCCAAGAGACTCTTGGGGGTAAGGAGATTTTAAAGTCTATGTGTAAGACAAGATAGAAATAGATGGGTGACCCAAGTCAAAATGAAACAATACTGATCAGTGCAGTAAGCAATGGATATTTTTTGTCTTCTGAGAGAAGAAATATGTTTCACGTAGCTAAGGGAAGAGATGGGATCAACTGATGAAGAGAAGGAAGAGCATCTTTGCAGACAGGCTTGCTAATTTAGTGAGGAGGGCTTTAAACTAGGTTCACTGGGCAATGGAGATGAAAGCCCTGAGGTAAGTGGAGAAGTGGGTGCCCTGGAGGAAGAGCAAGCAGGAAAGGACAACAGGGAAGGTGTTCTCATTCTTCCTGAGAAAACAGGGCAATCAACTAGTTACCTCAAGTGCCTATACAAGAATGCACAGAGCCTGGGAAACAAGCAGGAAGAAATGGAAGTCCTTGTACAGTCACAGCACTATGATGTGTTTGGAATAGCAGAGACATGGATGGGTACAAACTGTTCAGGAAGGACAGGCAAGGGAGAAGAGGAAAAGGAACTGCACTTTTGTGTAAAAGAGTCATATGATTGCTCAGTGCTCCAGTATGAAGATATGGAGACAAACCTGTTGAAAGTCTCTAGGTTAGGTTCAGAGGAGAGACCAACAAGGGTGATGCTGTGGTGGAGGTCTGCTATAGACCACCAGCCCAGGAGGAAGTGGTGGATGAGGCTTTCTGATAGGGGAACAGCTGGTGGAAGTTCCCCTATCAGAAGCCCTAAGACTTCAATCACTCTGACATCTCCTGGGAGGGCAATACAGCAGTGCACAGGCAATCCAAGACATTTTTGGAGAGTGTTGGGGACAACTTCCTTGTGCAAATGCTGGAGTAGACAACGAGGGCCCATGCTTTTCTTGACCTGCTGCTCACAAACAGGGAAGAATTGGTGGGGAATGTAGTAGTGGGTGGCACCTTGAGCAGCAGTGACCACAAGATGACTGAGTTCAGGATCCTGAGGAAAGAAAGGATGGAGAGCAGCAGAGTAAGGTCCCTGGACGTCAGAAAAGGAGACTTCAACTCATGTGCAGGATCCCCTGGGAAGCCAGCCTAAGGCGAAGAGAAGTCCAGCAGAGCTGGCTGTACTTTAAAGAAACCTTACTGAGAGTCCAGGAACAAGCCATCCTGATCCAGGAAGACTAGCAAGTATGGCAGAAGACCAGCTTGGCTTAGCAGGGAACTCTTCAGTAAACTAAATCACAAAAAGGAAGCTTATCAGATATAGAAACTTGGACAAACAACTAGGGAGGAGTATAAGTACTTCTCCAGCATGTAGGGATGAAGTCAGGAGGGCCAAAGTGCAATAGGAGACGCAGCTAGCAAGAGATATGAAGGGTAACAAGAAGGGTTTTTACAAGTATGCCAGTAACAAGAGGAGGATCAGGGAAAGTGTGGGCCCCTTACTGAAGGGGGGAAGCAACTTGGTGACAGAGGAGGCAGAAAAGGCTGAAGTACTCTTTCACCTCAGTCTTCACAGGCAAGGTCCACTCCCAGCCTACTGCAGCTGGCAGCACCATTTGGGGAGGAGGTGAGAAGCCTTTAGTGGTGAAAGAACAGATTAGGGTCTACTTATGAAACCTGGACATATACAAGTCCATGGGTCTGGGTAGGATGCACCCAAGGGTGCTGAGGGAATTTGCTAATGTAATTGCATAGCTGCTGGCCATCATCTTTGAAAACTCCTCGTGATTAAGAGAAGTTCCAGATGACTAGAAATGGGCAAAAATAGTGCCAATATTTGAGAGAGGGGAAAAAGGAGGATCCAGGGAACTACAGACCTGACACCATCACCTCAGTCCCTGGAAAAATTATGGAGCAGATCCTCAAGGAATCTGTTTCCAAGCACTTGGAAGAGAAGTAGGCGATTAGGAACAGTCAGTATGGATTCACCAAGGCAAGTCGTTCCTGACCAACCTGGTTGCCTTCTATGGTGAGATGGCTGGGTCTGTGGATGAGGGGAGACTTTGATTTTAGCAAGGCCTTTGATACAGTTTCCCATATCATTCTTGCAGACAGGCTAAGGAAGTACGGGCTGGATAAATGGACTGTAAGGTGGATAGAAAACTGTCTGGAGCATCGGGCTGAGAGAGTAGTAATCAATGGCTCAATGTCTAGTTGGCAGGCAGTATCAAGTGGAGTGCCCCAGGAGTCAGTCTTAAGCCCAGTTTTGTTCAATATCTGCATCAATGATCTGAAAGATGGCACAGAGTGCACCTTCAGCAAGTTTGAAAATGGGGGGAGTAGTAGATACAATAGAGGGTAGGGCTAGGATTCAGAGTTACCTAGATACATTGGACAATTGGTCCAAAAGAAATCTCATGAGGTTCAACAAGGACTAGTTCAAAGTCCTGCACTTAGGACAGAACAATCCTATGTACCAGTACAGGCTGGGGGCTGACTGGCTGGGCAGCAGCTCTGCAGAAAAGGACCTGGGAATAACAGTGTACAAGAAGCTGAATATGAGCCAGCAGTGTGACCTTGTTTCCAAGAAGGCTAACGGCATACTAGGCTGCATTGGTTGGAGTGTTGCCAGCAGGGCAAGGGAAGTGATTATTCCCCTCTTTTCAGCACTGGTGAGGCCACATCTGGAGTACTGTGTTTAGTTTTTGGTCTCCTACCTCCCCACCACTATAGAAATCATTAATTCATTGGCAGTCATCAGTCTTGGGAGACCATGGGGATTGTGCTCCTGGTTGGTCAGCAAGTACCACCACAGCTTCTTAAGTGGCTGAGCTCAATGTGCAACAGACAGACCCTCTGGCAAGTTGCAAATATTAACTCAGTTGAGTTTGTACTGCATACTAAGTACCGGTTTGTCTTACCTGTCTCTGATGCCTCTTCTCTAGCTCATCATTGACCCTCTCCATCTCAAAGCGACATAGGCCCTCTTTCATGGAGGCTTTCCACTTACAGCAGTCTGAAGCACTTCATTCCCAGCACTGGCCATCAATCCACATCTCACAAAGGTTGTTTTTTGCAGACATTAACAAAACGGAGTTTGGGCTGCCCAAGTTGATGTTTGCCAGGGATCAGTTTATCATAGTGTGTGTCCTTGGAGATTCAGCCATCACTCATACAGTTCACATGCCCTAACCAATGGAGGCATCTCTGTCTCAGGAGCACAAATGTACTGGGTATCTCAGCCCATTCCAAAACAGCGGAGTTGGAGATTTTGTCACACTATGTTATGTCCATGATACGGTAGAGTCTTTGAAGGTGGAACCTGTTTAGTTTTCTTTCTTCCTTGGAATAAGAAGTCCACTTTTCACTGCTGTATAATAAGTACACAAACACTGTAGGTGGTCATCTTTGTCAACAGAGTGATAACTCTGTTTTTCCAAACTCTCTTTTGAAGTTTAGCCATGGCGTTGCTTACCTTTCCAATGCAAGCATTAATTTTGGCTTGCAAGCCGAGACTTTGCAAGATAGTGGAGCCCAAGTAGGTGAATATTCCACTCCCAGGCTTTCATCATTTTTTCTAACTTCAGGAAGGCAGTCAACTTACTGACCCACGACTACTGTCTTCTTTAGGTTAATGGTCAGACCAAAAACATTACAAGCATGAGAAAGGTGACTCATGGGACTCTGTATCCCTGCTCCTGAATGATTAACAATTGCTGTGTCACTGGTAAACAGCATTTCATAGACAAGAACTTGGATTTTTGTTTTCAATTTGAGCAGTGGCATACCATGGGTCTCCAGCACTCGGAGACCAATGCTTGCATTTGTGCCCCCCCATCCACAGCCAATCACCGAGTGGGGGGTGGTCCTCTGGTGGCCAATCAGTGGAAGTGCTGGTAGCAAAACCGGAAGTTCCGCTGGAGGACCGAGTGCCCCCTGGAGGGCCCGGCTGGCACCCCCCTCCAGGACAGTGCTCAGGGACATGGCCCTCCCCTGGCCCCCCCCATCAGTACACCACTGGCTTTGAGACAACCAAGGTTAAAGAGTTTCCCATCAGATCTAATCAGAAGGTATACTCCTTCTCAACAACCATTGACTACATATTTGAGTAGGACAGCAAAGAAAATCCTAAAAAGCATCAGAACTAGGACACAGCCCTGCTTGACACCTCTCTTGATTTCAAATTCTTCTGAACATGACCCATTGAACTGCACCATTCCACACATACCAATGTGGAAGGACTTGATGCTCAGGAATTTAGGAGGGTAGCCGATCTTTTTCAGGATTCGGAACAAACCATCTCTGCTGACAAGATCAATAGCTTTGGTGAGATCAACAAATGCTATGCACAGAGATTTATTTTATTTATGGCAGTTTCCTTGTAGCGATCTCAAGAAGAATATCATATCCATTGTGGAGCTACTAGATCTGAAACCACATTTAGACTCAGGGTAGACTTGGTCCTCAAGGATCTCCAGTCTTGGCAGGACAACTTTGACAAACAGCTTCCCAATTATGTAACGTGAATATATACTGTGATAGTTATTGCAGTTGCTCATATCACCTTTGATTTTGTACAGAGTGACTATGCTTGCATCCTTCATGTCCTGAGGAAGTTCACTTTCTCTCCATCACATACATATTAGTTCATACAGATGGAAGAGGAGGATGGATTTCCTGCACTTAATAATTTCAGCCAGTATGCAATCCACACATGGGGCTTTGCCACAGGCAAACTAAACAATGGCTTTTTCTACTTTGTCTACAGTAAGTTCATGGTCAAGCACTGTCAGGGTTGAGAAGTCTTCAAGTGCATCAAGAACGAAGTCATGGACCACATTTTCATGAGAGTAATGTTCAACCTACCAATCCATCTGTTTATTTCAGTCATTGATGACTTCACCTGTGGAGGATTTTAAAGAGATGGTCTTCCCTGGAATAGGCCCAAGAGCTTTCCTGAGCTTTCCTGATGCCCCAATACATTGCTTGCATGTTGCCTTGGTCAGAAGCTTTTTTGATATTTTCACACAGTTGTAGCACACCATCTCGCTGTATGTTTGACTTTTTGCCAGATCTCTTGAAGCGCCTGCAAGTTGGAGTGGCTAGAGTCATGCTTACATTTAAGGAGAGTTGACTATTTCTTTTCTATGAATAGGATCATTTCAGATGAGTTCTCTATGAACCAGTCCTTTGAGCTGTGATGCAAGGTACCACAAGACTTCAAGGTAGTTTGATAGATGGCTGCTTTGAGCTGAACCCATTTCTCCTCAGCAGTATTACACAGCTTAAAATATGATAGAGCCCCGGAGAGAGTTTTAATGAATTGAGGTGATGTGTCCTTAGCTTTCAGTCGTGGGGCATTTATTTGTAAAAGAAGAGTTTCTTGCTGTTGTACTGTTTCCTGGAATGCAATTTGACTTTAGTGCATGCCAATGAATGATCAGTTTCACAGTCAGCACTCTGATAGGATGATGTAAGTATTACCTCATGGAAGTCTCATGAGCAGATGATAATCAGATCGAGTTGATGCCAATGTCCAGATCATGGGTGACACACCTTTGTGTTGAGGTTTCACGATAAAGAAAGAATTTGTTATATATAGCTTATTGCATGAGCATAGCTTGAGCAAATGTTGTCCATT
Source organism: Crocodylus siamensis (assembly GCF_052110815.1). Taxonomy (NCBI): domain Eukaryota; kingdom Metazoa; phylum Chordata; order Crocodylia; family Crocodylidae; genus Crocodylus; species Crocodylus siamensis. The sequence goes on along the minus strand of NC_143395.1, from coordinate 16,083,003 downwards.
CTCATTCATTTTGCCGACACCATTGATGCCCGAACAGTGAGACCAGGCAGCCTACTCAGTGCCAACCCATGTGTTAAAGTCCCCGAATTGAAGGATTTTTTTATTCCGTGAAATATTATTAATTAAGTTACTAAACTCATCATAGAAGTGGTCCTTTGATTCAGATGAAGCGGTGAGAGTTAGAGCGTATGCATGCATGAGACTGACAGGACCAGAGGCAGCAGCGAGTCAAAGCACCATTAATCTTTCAGTACTTTTGTTTGTGGGTTCTATTACAAAGAGCAGCTTTTTTTTTCACTGCAAAGCCAACACTATGCTCTCTGATTTCTTTGGGCTGTTTCGCACCCCAGAAAAAGGTGTAGTTCTTTCAGATGGCCAGTGCCTGGCAGTCTGCTCTTTCATAGAGCAACAATATCAACATTCAGTCTCAGCAGTTTTGCATCAGTGACTGCAGTTTTGCATGCGTCATCAATGGTTTGGAGGTTGTCAGATATACCTGGGGTCATTCTACAAACATTCCAATTTCCAATCTTTAGGATTGAAAGATGTTTCCTTGCATTTTTGTAGTAGCTGATGGTGCATGATAACAGTCTACTTTGAAGTTGAGTTTCTAAGCTCCCCAAGTATGCATTGAAGCAACCCACGGGAAAACCTCTTATTGGCTGAGGGGCGTCTAGCTTGAAGCAGGCAGAAGTTTTCCAGTGGGGTACAATGACCTCTTCACCATCAGAAACAACCCCTGGTGCCTGGATCTGTGCCAGTTGATCCATGGCTTATCACCAGTAACTGTTGACTCCCATTTGTTTCAATACATTGGTGAAGCTGAAGTAACCTCTCTAGGGTACAAAAGCCTGGGCATTTACTATGTGTTTAAGAGTTGCTCAAGCATCAGAATCATTCTTTCAACTTTGCAGACTTATCCACTGGAAAGGTAGAACCAATACAATGTGGGGCTGGAAAAGCTGTAGGAGGTGCCAGAAAGAAGACTGAATAATCACATAACCTCCTTAGGGGAAGCAATGCAACTTTTCTGTCAGGGTTTACTCCCTTGGCCTTCACTTCTCCTTAGGCAATCTACAAGGCAGTCATTATGTCTACTTCCATCTTCGTCCTCTGGGCTTGCCACTGGGAAATATCCTCTTCCACCACAGCTGCCGTTCTGATGATCAGAGGACATCTCTTAATAATGAGAACTGTTCCCCCACCTCCCATCCCTTACTACGTTCAGCCTGCTGGCAAAAGTGGTTGTCCAAGGTTTGGCATGGAGCCATTAATAAGAGATAGATGTGAGTGAGGACCAGTAATCCCAAACCACCTTAACAAGGTGTAACCAGTTCTGAAACAAAGGTTATACCTCTCCTCAAATACCCCATGCACCTCCACTACAGAAAGGAAGTGAACAAATTCAAGACAGTCCAGTGGAGGACAGTGAAAATGTTGAGGGCTGAGGCACATTAATTCTGAGGGGAGGATGAGGGAACTGGGCCTATTTCATCTAGAGAAGAGAAGACTGAGAAGGGATTTAATAGCAGATTTCAACTACCTGAAAGGGGGTTCAAAAGAGTATGGAGCTAGACAGTTCTCAGTGGTGGCAGATGACAGAACGAGGAGCAATGGTCTCAAGTTGCAGCAAGGGAAGTTTAGGTTAGAATTTTCTCACTAGGAGGGTAATAAAACACTGGAACAAGCTACCCAGAGAGGTTGTGGACTGTCCAGCCTTGGAGGTTTTTAAGATGGAGCTAGAGAAAGCCTTGGTTGGAATAATATAGTTGGTGATGGTCCTACTTTGAGCGGGGGGTGGAACTAGATGACCTCCTGAGGTCCCTTCCAACCCTAATTTTCTATGATTTCTATGATTCTATGAAGAGCATTTTACAGTGTAGCAGTGCTGTAGCTTAGCTTCAGTCTGCACACAGGAACCCACTTCAATGCCAATGAAACTTGCATAGGTCCTAGGTTACTTCTAATCAAGGTGCACTATGCTACACGAGGTATTGCTTCTCCATAGTAATGAAAGACAAGATCCTAAGTCTGACCACTTACAGTAGAAGATCACATGCTTTCCATAATGGTAAAGGTGTCAAACATAGAACTACCATCAAATTTCAAACATAGGTACATCTTTAAGGCTGGTAACTCAGAAGCTATTTGATGGATTATCATCAAAATTTGCAAAAAAAAATAGAAAACCAAAAAACACCCCACAACAAACAAACAAACAAACAACTCTTGCCCTTACCCTTGCCATCAATCTAGGAATTATCAGTTCAAACCTTGTTTCCAAATGAAAGTTATCGGGTGGCAAAAATATATAAAGTCTTGTAATGGACGGTGATGGTAATTATGTAGAGACTTTTTTACTTCTTGATAGTTAGTTTGTAAAGCAGCTGGCATCCTTGAGGGCAAAAGGAACTGCCTTAGTATGAGTTGTTGTTAAATATACGTATGTAGCCAATAATGTCACTGATAAATGCCACGCTCATGCGTTCAGTTGCAGTTGCAGCATGCTCATGACCAGGAATGCAGCCTAGCAGTGTGGAGACCAGCATCTGACCAGTAAGTCTGTTGTGGGGAAGGGGCATGGGGGTGCAGCTCAAGGCCCCCCTTGTGAGGGAGGGAGTGGGTAGCGGGAGGCATATGACCCTGGGAGCAGGGAAGAGCCATAGGTAGCTTGTCCAGGAGGTGTGTGGGGCAGTGGGGAGGAAGGCTGTCTGGCCACCACTGCGTGCACCCCCAAGGGAGGCCGAGGGGACATGTACCCCCCAGATTTCTGCGTGGGACAAGGGTGGGCTGCCACTGCAGGCTCAGAACCAGAGGCTGTACCAACCTCTTCCCATCAGGGAGCTGGGCTGGGGCTGCACTCAGGGTGGGTGGGGGTGGAGGCAGGGTGTGCAGCAGTGGTATTGGGAGGGGTGGCTATGGGGAATTTTGCGTGGCTATAGCCCACCCCATAGCCACTCCTCCCAGCTCTGCCACCACCCACCCAGAACACAGCCCCAGCCCAGCCCCCACACTGGGAAGAGGCTGGTGCAGCTTCTGGTCCCAGGCCCACAGTGTACAGCCTCCCCTTTCCCCATGCACAAATCCGGGTGGGGGGGCACATGACCCACGTGCCTCCCCCAGGCTACATGCAGTGGAGGGGAGCTGCCCCCCCATACTCCCCAGATGTGCCACCCATGGCTCTGCCCTATTCCTGGGATTGCATTCATTACTCCAGCTGGGCAGCACCTTTCCCTGCCCCACTCCCTCCCTCACTGTGGAAGCCACAATCTTCCCCCCACCACGCCCATTTCCTTCCCTTTTCTCCTCCTCACCCTTTCCCCCACCCCCCCACAGATGTAGTGGCTGGACACTGCTCTCCAAGCTGCCTGACTGCATTCCTGTAAAATGGCTATCAGACCAGTATTGGCTGATATGGCTGATTAATAATCAGCCATTGGTGCCAGCCAAGAAAATCTTGATCAGTCCACCCCAACACACACACACACATATTCAGGTATTGTGACAAGGGTTCTTGAGCTAATTCATACGTCAGCATAGCAAACAAGCTTGAATTTCCCATTACGAAGGTTAAAACTATGGTTTGAAGTCAACAGTCCTTTTTCATTAAATTTAGGTGAATTTTTTCACTTCCTTTTATTTGTGTGTTATATGATAGACAGGAGAAATCTGCCTCTTACAAGTAAACTAGTTACTAACACCTCTGCCATCACCTAAGTTGGCAAAACAGAAAGGCTTGTACAGCAAGATTGCTAAAGCAAGAGAGGAAGCTTAAAGCATTGTTGTGGTATGTTTAATTGTAAAACTGAAAGTATAAATAAAGATTCCCTTTCCCCATTTGGAAGTCAAACAAATATAATAGTCAGCTATGAATTGAGGCCTACTTCTACTATGTTGCAAGGAGGACAATACAGAGAAAAATTCACCTCAGTTTCCCTACGGTTCTTCACAACAACCACCTTATTCCTAGCCTGTGTCTATTTTAATGCAACAGTGTAAGTTTACCTACTTTTGTATGGATCCCTAATACCAACGTGCTGCATCATTTAAGATGACATTTGCCCTGGGTAGACTTTAGTCATTCGACATATAAACAAATTACCACAAGTGACTTGTGAACTTAGTGTGTCATCTATACAGTGTGTCAGCTATGGAATGGGTTACCCAGACAGGTGATGGTTAAAAACCACCCTTAGAGGTTTTTAAGACCCAGCTAAACAAAGCCTTGGGTGGGATGACATAGTTGTGGATGACCCTGCTTTGAGCAGGAGGTTAGACTAGATGACCCCCCTGAGGTCCCTTCCAACCCTAATTTTCTGTGATGCTATACAAACTGATTATGCGTATGCTCTTGTCTAGTGGTGCTCAAGGTTTTGGCCCCATGGGCCAAATTAATGGTGTGGAGCTCATCTGCAGGCCAGACCAGGCCCCATACCACCTCTGTATGCTACTCCTGCCTGGCCCTGAGCACTGTGGTCAGGCTCTGGGGTCCCTCATCACTCCCACCCAGCTCCATGCACTAGGATTGCGCTCTGGGGCCCATGTTATTCCTGTTCAGCTCTGCACAGAGCTCTGAGATCAGGCCTGAAATCCCCACTTTGCACCTGCCCAGCCCTTAGTACCAAGATCAAGCTCCAGAGCCCTGTACTACTCCTGCACATGGGGAGCCCCACTAGATGACAAGGTGCCAGGGCCAAGATCTTGTCCAGTGCTCTTGTCTGCCCCTGTTCTTATCCAGTGATAAATTCAAACCCTCTTTCCCCTCAGTGAAAGTGGGCTACATTGCACCAAGCTAAAATCCACCAACAAAATAAGCATAGGTCCTTAGTGCAGTGCAGAGACCATACCTTCCCAGGTGACATCAGTGAACTCAGCCCACATCCCTCAGTTTTCTGGAATAGATTCATTCACTGTTTTCCCCCACCCAGCTCCACTGCAGGGTTTTCATATGGGGCATGCAAGTTTGCTCTCTTGTCTAACCAAAGAGACAGACAATTTGCTCACCTTCCTCTGCATCTTCTGTGGACAGGTTCTCCACACTCCAACATGGGATGGTATAATTTGCCATGTCTCGCATTATAGAACATGATATTTCTGATCTTGTGAAGCAATAGCTCAGTCATCCTCCATGCATTCTTTTTCATAGTGATAACCCAATAGTCTGTGATTTAAAGGTGCATGTAGAGTAACTGCTGACTGTAGTAGTGCAAGACAGTCTGTCTTTCATTTTTGCTATACATTTGGTAGAAGCACTACATGTTCTTGGCAGGAAAAATAGCTAGAAACCTCAGGAATGTGCTATTTCTAATTTCAACAGAGTGGTAGTTGATTATAAGTATTACCATAGCTTAACTTTATCCGCTATCCAAACTTAATATTATCCTTTGTTTAATACACCGATAGAAAAAAAAAAGTACTCTCCTCTGTATGACACTATTGTTTTCATTCTCTAGGGCCAAGTCAGTGTTGACATAAGCAGTTACAACTCCATTGAAGTGAATGAAGCAACACCCCCTTCTGCCAGCAGTGAAATGTGGCCTCTGGAGCAATACTAATTGCAGTTTGTTTGTATCAATTATTCAGCACAAGGTTAACTTTCAATATGCATATAAAAAGCAACAGAGACAATTAAATGGAAAACATGGTTAAGTTCCATTAAATCACTATGAAATGACCAAATGGTCAGAGGTAACATACAAGTTGAACTTTACTTGCTGGCATTTAGCCACCTTCCACAAAAGTGCAAGTAACAGTACAGGTTTCCTAAAAGTTTCTCAAAGGAGTTCAGAGCAAAACAGAAAAAGATATTGGCACTGAAAGAATCCTGAAGATACTGGAAAGGAATTTCCGTGAATCTAACCAAGCATTTTGCTTTGGCGTTTGCCTGTTATCTCAACGAGCAGAAAACTCTGCTAAGAACTATAGTTTCCTTATTTTGTGGACAAATGTAATGCTCAAAAGTAAAGATGACTTTCATCCACAAAACATTTAAATATCTACATTTATTTTTAAATATTTTTGATCCACTGGTAGTTCATTTACAAAACCCCCACAAATATGGTGCTTGAAAAATGGTTGCATGTACTATATGGATAAAACATAAAAAAAGTAATCAGGTTAAGAAAATTGTTTGTGATTCCTGTAGATGAGCATGAACTTTAACATAAACAAATTGATTAGAGAAATAAAACTTTGGTTTTTTCCTAGTGTAAAGGCCACAAGGTACCATTAGACCATCTAGTCTGAGCCCAATATTCAGACCTCAGGAGACTGAACAATGTCATGTGCCACCAAGGTGTCTACAGTACTCGAGACACCTGCAATGCCAGGGAATTGAGTAGGTGAGAAATGCTCAACTGGTCCCTGGAGACAACCCCTACCTCTTGCCACAGGAGAAAGTTGAAAGGCTTTCCTGAGAATCTGACCTGCCAGGACATTCCTTCCTGAACCCAAGACTAGTGATCAGCTTCATCCTAGACACGTTAGTAAGACTCAGAAGCCAAGAACGTAAAGAAGAGGATCCCCTCTGTCACCAGAGAGAACTTGAGCCTCTCCACTCCCGTGTTCCACCTCCACCTATGGTCTTACTCTGATGCCTCACAAGAAACCCAGGAAAAAAACATCTTAGAGTTATTCTTGCTTTAAAGCTGTGTGGTCAGCACCAATCCAGCCCAATGGGTTTTCACCAACCTTTTCAAGGAGTTTCTTACTCCATGGCCTATGGAGTTTCAGTGGAATGGAAATCTAGTCGGCGCTGTGGCATCTAGGAAGGAAGGTCCAGGTGAAAAGGGGCTAACCTATCAGTAACACCACACAGGGGCATAAGAGCAGATGCAGGTGCAGGTACAGCTCCCTGTCCTTCTACAGCAATCCGGACAAGGTGCCTGGAGGACTGGCTGAACAGGAGCAGCTCGCACACGTGGGTAACACTAGCTCTTTTTTGGATTGCTCAAGTCCTGTCTCGCTCCCTCACCCAGCCAAAGGCAAGATACTGATTTGGGGTTAGACACTGAAAGAGGTGGCTCAGTAGATGAGTTGGTTTTTCCTTCACTGTTCTCTCCTTGTTCATTCTTTCCTCCTTTTTTCTCCTTCTGCCTCCTCTTCTCCCTCCTGATTTTTTTTTTCCATATGATCGGGATCACAAATACTGAATGGCAACCATGGCAGAACTGGGAAAATATTCGCTCACTTGATATTGAGCAGTTGATCTGTTCTTTCAGGGACCATACTACCTTGGTAACCTGCCTCATGTTCTTACTCAGTGAGGACTCAACTGCAGCAGCCTGGTGACCCCAGTACAAGCAAACTCACAGTGCCTGCTGACTTTCAGCTTGAGACAACCTCATTAATCTGTAGCAATAAAGACACCACATCTACCAGGAACACTTACACAGCCATAAGGACACCAACACAGCCATCCAGGGCTTTGTAGCAGAGGATGCTATGATTCATGGAAGGAAAAGAGGAAAATAACTTTTTTGGAAAGGAAATAACCAATATTCTCCATGCCCAGTACTTAAGGCCAATAACCTGTAGCTTGGAACTCAATGGCTCTTCAAAGATAATATACCTGCTAACAGCAGCAGACTAGTGAAAGAAGCAGCAAGTGATCAGCAAGGGTAATAGGCCGTGCTGTCTATAGAGCTCATGGCTGCCCTTTGCACAGAAACGCAGGTCTGTAAAAGACTTTCTTGGTCATCAATTCCAATCACCAGCTATTGTAGAAACTTGTTGTATGTATTACATAGACATCAACGACACCTGAAAGCTGCTGTGAGGAAGACAGAGATGGTTCCACCCACTTCTTAAAAGAGTCTCTTCAATGGATAAAAAAAGATATATAAATGATATTATAGGGACCTAAGTTAAGTTTTCTGAAATGCTAGTGAAGGGTCAACTATAGGTTTGTCCTGTATTCTACGTTGTTGAGGGACAGACTTTTATGAACAACTTGAACATTGCTGAAGTTTCTGATTAAACATCTGAGGGAACATATCTATAAGTAGAATCCAGGACATTGCATATTAAGTGTCCTGATTAACATCTTGTAAAACGTAGCTCCTAGACACAATGTGCTGGTAATTCCATCAGCTCTTGCCAGTGACGAAATTTTTCAGGGAAAAATTACCAAGTTAGTTAGGAAGATTAGGGGAATTAGAAAAGAAAACAAAATTTTGAATACAAGTTCTTAAATTAAATCTACCAACCAGAAAAACTATGGAGACAGAGTATATACTTTAGTAATTTAAAAGCCTTATGGTGGTACACAATCACCAAAGGACATCTGTGTAACATTTTCATCAGCCAGACAAGGCCAATATCAACATTTGTCCACAGGAACCAAGCTAAATATTTAAAGGGGAACTGCAAAGCTAAAATGAAAACTGAGTTAATCCTAGAACTATGTACTGAATAGCCATTCTAACCAGCTTGTTGGATGGACTTTATCACAGAAATAACTTGCAGCTAATATTAATCAAGAATTTTTCCTTTTCCATTAAATTTTCTTGCGATTTCCTATTTCACTGAAGTTATCAAGACAGCAGCATTCTGTGATATAAGAGTTATCAGAAGTCATCTTGTAACATGCAACCAGAGGCATAATAGAATAAAACACTGTGATCTTCAGTGAACCAAGTTCCCAAGAAAAAAGTCAGGCTAAAAATAGAGCTTCCAAAAACTCCAAAGTCTGACTAAACCGACTGTAAAATATAGGCATATTTTGCAAGTACATACATACTCCCCTGAAATGGACTTAATTTTTCCTTTTTTTTATTTTGAAGTGAATTAAAGGTTCCCTGTCTAAAATTTTTATGTGAGGTTTTAATGCCTTCTTCTAATATTTATACTATTGCTATGATTTTCTTTGCTGGAAGCTGTGAGTGGTTCATAAGAGTCGTGTATGAATTATCGGTTACAGGGAAATTACTGGCTGCGACTTAAAACCGTTAGTTATAGGTATCAAAGTGGTTTGAAAGTAGGATTTCAGATTTAGTCAGAGAAGTTTCCTGGAATCTGATCTTTGGATTTGGTGATGCTTTTGGAGCTTGTACGCCTCTTATCACCATGAAGCTTCTTATCAATCAATTCTTTCTGAACTCCAACACTAGTATCCAGTTGGTGGCATGGTCACCAACAGTCACAGAGAATACATGCTGTTCAACTAGCACTGCATCCATTCATCCCACAAACAAAACACATAAACCAGTGTAAGAGATCGGAAACCGGTTCAAACCTATAACACAGTAGAAGTTCAGTACATATAAACTACTTTCAAAATGGCCAAAACTGATTTAAGATAAACCGGGATGGATATAGTATCAGACTGAACTGACTTAAGTTCAATAAACCAATGTAACACTTGTCCTATATCCTCTCTTGATTTGAGTTAATTCACAGTCCCTCAGCATCCCAGGATGCTTTGCATCACTCCTGCCCTCCTCCCAGGGTGGGCGGGCAAGCATTGGCCCAAGCTGTCTACTTCAGCTGAGCAGAGAGGTATACTCTACTATCCCCTGGCTTCTGGTTTGGGCCTCTGCAGGCATGTGGCTGCATTTCCAGAATCGAAAGTGAGTATCTGTTCACTTGCTTATTGATTCAATCTACACAGCTTAGACTGATCTTTGAAATTGAATTGATTCAGCCTCAGGTTTTTTTCTATTGCTGCCCATCACACAACTGAAGGAAGAAAGCTAACAGAGAGGGAGACTAAGGGCCTGATCCAGCTGATCATAGAGGCACCTACCTGGGAGTTAAATTTAATTAAAATTCTTAGGGTACTCACACATGTGTCTGCTACAATATACTGAAATTACAGCATGCTGGAGCGGATTCGATTAATCAAGTCTGCTGGAGTGCTAATGAACGTGCTCCTGTCAGCCTCCACATGCCCCTAAATTGCAAAGAGTGTGATCCTGTTTATCTTTGCTTCACAAGCCATAGAACTCATTAGGCACTTAAGTTTTGACAATGACTATAGAGTTCCTGGACATCTGAGCATGCTCATAAGTGATCCAGTTTGATCACCTAGTCAATGAACTCCTGGCTAAGCTCAGCTGTGAGCATCCTAGTGCCACAGAGATACAAACCCCCACAAGGTACCTAATCTACAAAGCACACGCCAAGTGCATCTGACTTGCGTTGACACCATTGAATCCAGTGCAAAAGTAATGATGGTGATGCCCACCTCTCATCCAGTTTCTAAGAGTTAGAACACTCATGCAGAAAAAGGTCACCAAACAAGATCATTTTTAAAAATATAAGGATTTTGATAAATTGAAAATGGCCGAAAAATGTTGTGAGAATACCTAAACGCAAGAGACTCGAGGAGCTTCATCTGTTGAGCTTAAAAATGAGCAAGTGGAAAGGGTAACTGGTCACAATCTATCAGAAGAACAATATGTAAACATCAGATCAAAATATTATAAGACCCATGTTAGATAAATTCAAGCTTGAAATAGGTCACAGATTTCTAACAGTGAGGTTCATTAGCTATTAACAAGACTTTTCAATGACTGTGGTGGATTTTTCATCACTGGACCTTTTTCAGTCAGGAGTAGATCCTTTCCTAAAGGACATAATCTAGCCTCAAATGGAATTTGTTTAGAGAATTCCATGGTTTCTGTTATATGAAGGGTCTGACTGCACAATCAGAGTGGTCTTGTGTCCACAATCAGAGTGGTCAGAGTGGTCTCAGAGTTAGTGTCTCATGTATAAAAATATTCGCTGTTTTGGCTTCCATATGACTTACACCTTGTGAAATTAGTGCAAGCTTCGATCATATTCATCAACAATTTGGATTCAGGTATTAAAAGCGAACTAGCAAAGTTCACTGACAACACCAAACTATGGAGGAGCATGGCCATGCTCAAAGACAGGCTGGCAATACAGGCTGACGTAGACAGCCTTGCAAGGTGGGCAGACCTCAACCTGATGTTGTTTGATATCAAGAAATGTAAAGTGCTCCATCAGGGGAGAAATAATCTACAATGCACTTACAGAATTGACAGTGCTAGCACCACATCTGAACAAGGCCTGGGTGTCACAATAGACAATAAAATGAACATAAGCCACCAATGCAATGCTGTAGCTGGCAGAGCTAATCAAACACTGGTATGCATGTACCAAGGCATCTTGAGCAAGGCTAAAGATGTCATCATCCCTCTCTACATGGTCTTGGTGAGACCACAGCTGGAGTACTGCATCCAGTTCTGGGCACCACACTTCAGGAAGGATGTGGAAAAGCTTGAGAGAGTACAAAAGACAGCCACGCACATGATTAGAGGCCTAGAGACCAGGTCATACAAGGAGAGGCTGAAAGACTTGGGACTGTTCAGCCTGGAGAAGGAAAGACTCAGAGGGGACTCGTGGCAGCCTAATACATCAGGGCCTGGGGGAGCATCTGTTCACTAAGGCCCCCCCAGGGGAGAGCAAGAAATAATGGCACAAGCTGATTTGAGGATCGCTTTGGGCTAGATATAAGGAAAAATGTTTTTACAACTTGAGTGTTGGGGGTTTGGAACAGGCTTCCCCCCAGAGGTGATCTGGTCACCCACCCTGGCAATCTTCAAAAAGCATCTTGATGCCTACCTTGCTGCAGTCATCTGATCCCAGTAGTCTGATCTTGCCCAAGTGCAGCAGGCTGGATCTGATGATCTGTAAGGTCCCTTCCCCTATGAAATTACGAACTTATGAAACTATATTTAAACTCTTACAGTGAAGTTCGTTTTTCTATAATGTAACCCAGGTGTACCCACATATGTGCTCCCCTCTCCAATTAGAAGGGGTGGGTTGTTAGGCAGGAGTGCTGTGAGAGGGATCTGCCAATGCAAACCAGTTCTCTCTCTTTCCTATAGAGTCAAGCCAGGGCAAGGAATGCTTAACTATGTTCAGATTTATTAATATATACAAAACCTAAAGAAATTAATATTGAGAAACATATATACACAGATATACAACTGTCATATAATGTTATAACCCGCAAATGAAGGCTGAAAGACTACATCGTCTCAAAAAGCATGAGTAAGCAGTTGATCTGAAACCAGTAAGCACAGGTAGGTATCAAGGAAGGGGTCTCAGCAGAGCCCTGTCTAAGTATACTCCACACTCAATTAAACTACTAATATACAATTATAAAAATTCACAAAATACAAGATGCAGTGTTACAAAATATGACACGCACTCTCACAAAATATAAGGTTCATAAACATCAAAAATAAATTTGACTCTTCAAAAGTCTCCAAAGCCCAGACTGTTCCTAAGACCTTGGCCACACTCTATCTAACAACTAGCAGGAAGGGAAAACCCTAATGCCCTTGGGCCTTCCACAAACCTCAGTGAAACCTAGAAACTCAGAGGGGCCCTCTTCCCCTGGGACCTTCCCTCCAGGAGCCCCTTACCAGCCAGGAGGAATTCCCCCTCCCTGTGGGAATCCTTTTCCCCAGCAACTCACAACTCCAGGGTCCAGAGTGAGTGGTCCATGGCCCCTCAACACATTGCTCCTCACTTACAGGAGCCTCCTAGGCCTTTGACTCCTTCTGGGCTGCTCGCCCACTTGGATCCCTAAGCACCATCACATGTTCAGGGGGGCTCTGCCTTCTGATAAGGATTGGAGGCCTGGGTTGTCTCATGCAGTACCAGGGCTCGGTCCACCCCCAGACCCTCTATGCAGCACTGTCTGCACCGAGCTGCTGGCTCTCTGCCAGGGGACCTAGACCTGAGCCGCCATGAGTGGCTCTCAAGGTCCCGATCCCTCCCAGGCTGCTGCATGCTATGCTGCTAGCACCAGCTGCCTGGCCCTGAGCCGGGGGTTGCAGACCCAACCCTCCTCAAGTGGCTCCCAGGGTCCTGCTCCATGCACTGGCCTTTGCAACATGTTTCTAGCCACATGCAAGGGGTTACAGACCCAAGCTGCTGCATGCAGCTCCAAGGTCTGGCTCCATGCACTGAGCTCTGCACCATTCACCACACTTCCCGCAGCAGGGCTGGAGACACAGCCACTCACCCTCCCATCTGGCAAAGGGATCTTCAGGGTCTTCAGGGCAGCAGCTCAGCCCTGCTGGCCAGCTCTTGCCTGCCATTCTTCTGCCTGCTCTCTTCTTCATCCCTTGACATAGCTGTGCACATGCTGGGCACACTGAGATTTTATTCCCTCCAGAGTCTCTACCCCCAGATTGCAAACAGACCAATCAGGCTGAAGCAAGGTACAGGCTTTAACCAGGTCTGGGTACTCTGCCTCACCCCAGGTAGGGGCAGGGCATGCCCCTCCCCAGCAATCCCCTGATTGGTGGATGTGTTCCACCAATCACAAGGAGGATTCTCCTAACCCAGATGTGCCAGGCTGCTATCCGTAAGCCCGCCACAATAGAAAATCAACATGAGACATGGTACCACATATGCCCTACTTAAAACCTCAGCATAAAAGCAGGGTGTACCTAAAACTGCGTGGCTCTGTTGTATCTTATTGTGTGCATAGGTATTCTGTTGTTCTATGTACAGTTGCTAGTGGTCCTAGTCCATGCCAAAGTGCTCCTGGATGCTATGGTAATATACACGGTAGTATAGGTGATGCACTGGCCTGGTCAAGTGCACAGAGGTGAATTTCCACCTCTCTGTGATTTAGATGTGACTTCTTATCAGTACTACAGTACCTAATTAGTTTCTATGGTGCCCTACCCTACCCTACCTTCTATTTCTATTATTTGTTAAGCAATTAACAGTGGAGTTAATTGGTAACCACATTCTTACCAATTAAAAATGCAGTAACACTTATGAATTAAGATCCCACCATATTTGTTATTGGGTCAAATCCTGACCACCATATTCACTGAAATAATGTATCTGCTGACATCCTGATAAGAATTTGAATAGCAGCGTGTGGCTGGTTTTTATATGTGATTTCCTTAGCACTGGGATGGTGGTCCTGCAAAGTTATTTTCATATTATTTAAAATAAATATGTTATGTAGACAGAAGAAATATACTTTTCAGTGCAAGCATATGGCAAAAAACAGTCATGTTTTTAAAAGGTATTTTGTTGTACACCAGTAGTAAGATGATGAGAGCACAATAGGTGGTCATGATTTATCCCATCGATGTGAATCATGCGCTATACATAACTGATAAGAGATTACAGGTAAGAAAGTTTAAGCATTCAGTATTGGCCTAACTGCTCCCTTTGAATTTAAATCACATCTTACTATTGGCATCAAATGGATCAGAATTGGAGGCCCAGAATGAGTGCTTATAAAAATCACAACACATGTTTCAAAAGCTGAATAATTCACTAATAACATTCTTGAGATAACATGAAGGTGCTATCAAATATAATCAATATACTGTGTCAGATCTGGAAGTACAATGCAGTTCATTTCTGTGACTGCTAAAACTATAACATCTGGAATGCCATCCTGGAAAGTTTCCAGGTGATTTCCATGAGGAAAACTTTATAAAAGTTGTTACCCTTCTAGGCATTTCAAAAGTCTGTAAGCAGAATATGTTCCCAGGCCTGCATAGGAGTGAAGCCTGGATTAAAAAGTGCTAAATGTTTTTTACAACTGTATAAGCAATGATAGTATATGGATAAGTATTCAGGGGAAATTATTTTTACAGACAATTTGAATGGAATTGTTCCAGCCCTCAATTAGATTCATATTTCCGGAATCCAGAAATGTAAGATAGCTTCTCCTATACTCATCCCCTACATAGAAATCAGGAGACCCAGCCCAGGGAAGTCTCTGTTCATTCTTCCTATTTCCTAGTGTCTTAGGCCTAAATTTTCAAAAGCTTGAGGAGCAACAAAAACCCCTAAGTGCTGATCAGGGGTAGCAAGCAAACTGACTTCCCTCCCCCTCTAGATTTCTAAAGGTGATTATTCATTCATTGCAAATGGTCTGAGGCCAGCAGCTGGAGCAGTTTTAGAGATCTGAACAGGAACATGATGTCAGCAACAGGCACCCAAAAACATTTTCAGATGCACTCAGGAGACCTTAAATGCTGTGCCAAGTAGGGAGACAGTTCAGAGGCATGCTTCCTGGCTTAGTTATAAGTGAATATACTCAAATATCAGCTCCTGGTTGATTGCTCTGATTTCTTTCAATTGTGAAAACAGGCAGCCCACAGAGGAAAGTATCCTCTCAATGTCAAAGAAAGAATGAGAGAGAGACAGAGATAAAATCAGGATTTCTGAAATACAATGGGCAAAGAGGAGAAGAGTCAGAACTAGGGTACGAGCTGGCAAAGCAAATGAGAGGGTTTGGGAAATGTTAGAGTTAGACTTCAAGGACAAGACAGCACCAACGAGAGGCCGACCATGTTGTGGTGTTATATCATAAGACAACTGAGGGAAAAGGGACAAGACGCAAAGAAGGCCGAGCTTAAAAAAACCCCAGGAATTGTTGTCTGATGAATTTCCTGTGAGGCACAGAGTCGGGCCAGTGCCAGCTCACCTGAAGCTTATCCAACACTTTGTTCTAACATCCCCCCCAATGTTAGCATTCCCAATCATTTTGTGCCTCCCCCCCCCGCAGATATTTGGTCACTGGCCAGCAAGCTCTAAAACAGCCTTTTTAATATATAGAACCATCTCAATGATGTAGGAGCACCTGGTGGAGATTTTTTCCTAGGTCTGAGCATCCAGGAAAAAAAAGGCAAAGTTGTTTTTGAAAGTCCTGCCTAGCACTGGGTGCTCTGGTGTTTTCATGGTTTCCAAAAAGCAAGCATCTCTGAAGAGCCGAACTGCCAGTGGGGATATTATTATCTATTTTAAAATAAAAGTACCTCTTAATCATAGAGTTATAGAAAGGGTTGGAGGGGACCTCAGGAGGTCAACTTGTCTATCCGCCAACACTTTATGGGTAGTATTTACAAACATTCTCGGTACTGGCCCAGCTTTGAACCCATTGAAAGCAGTGGGAGTTTACTACTAGCCAATGGGCCACATGTAATCTTCCCCTTATTTTCTGGATGACCCAAAATGTGGGTTTTTGAATTGTGTGAATCTGAAAGACTGAAATGTGCAATAATCATTTCTCCAGCTGCAATGGTGTTGCTTTACCTTGGTCCAATGGGAAAAAAATATCCAAAGTGGTCAAATTGATTTGGGCAGCAAGTTTCTTTTTCAATGAATAAGGGAAAGGATAATGAAAGGAATTAATAAAGGGTGTGGGGATGGGGAACCTCACATACTATAGTTTAGCCATGACATTGAGGGGAGAGGCAAAAGCGTTTGAAAAGCGATGATATTGATAAGCTACCTCAGTCTAGAAAGTGCCAGTGCCTCCTGCAAAATACCAAACATCCATAACTCCCTAATAAAGGTGTGGGAATGTAATATCTTAATTTATGGAACTGTGATATCTTAACACAAGGAAGTAGAGGCCGTGTCAAATCTAACTCCTATGAGTATTTCTGTACCATAAATGCTATGTCTTTACGAACCAAAATACTTTTGTCTACAATGCCACACATTTTTGTCTGATCTTCAGTGCCCAAAATTGGCATGTCTCAGCCTTGTTTCTAGACATGAAGCTTTACATTCCTATGCCACTCTGCTTGTCAGACAAAGGGAAAGAAATGGGACAAGTTAAAGGGAGAAAATATTTCCAGCTTAACCCACATGGTGTAAATCAGCTTGTATAACTTCGCTGGGTCACATGAAAACCTCACGCTCACATTTAATTTGCCCATCCTGAAGTATTTTTCCTAGTAATGCCAAATACCATAATGCTCTCTGTCAGTGATTTGAAATTATTGTATAAGCTACATATCGGGTACACTATTGTTAATGAAATGCACACAAGATGATGAACAACTTCCTTTTCCTGCTGGAGCCCAGCTGCAACCAGGCCCTGTATCCTTGATGCTGTAAATCAGGCCTTTGTACTCCGGGAGGATTCAATCAGCTGCAGGTGTGGGCCCGCCAAGGCCCGCCTGGGATTAGGTAGCAGCATTTGATATGAGATCCCAAACAGCACCAGCAATCTACACACCACATGTGGCCAGTCTTTGGAGAAAGCAAAGGAAAAACGCTGATGAAATGTGGCACAGGACCATGGAATGCAATTTCAAACTTCCACATCTGCAGGAAAGAGAGAGAGAAAGTTCCTAATTTTACAATGATGATGTCATTGAGAATACATGATAGTGGAAATGATGTGCCAAGGTTTTCATAATTTAACCACTTAGGATGTTGCTAACTGAGGGTTGAGATGTGTGGGTGACTTTGTAGTTCTAAATGCATTAAGTTCTCAATAGCAATATGCAGCATGTCTCAAATGCTGAGCATGTGTTTGCCTGTGTGTGTACAGGGACATAAGGATACCCTTAGCATCATTTTTTTGCATACAGATAATGAAATGTACCCATCCATATCATTATATCCCTATTAACTGAGACATAATCTGGATAAAATAATTTCTCACTCAATAAGAACAAATATTAGTCCCAAGAAACGAACACTAACAGTTCTTTAGCTCTCTCTCTCCAGTTTTAAAGCTGTAGAGAAATTATTTTTTAACATTTGTCCCTCATATTTGGGGGTGGAAGAAATGTTAAAACGGGTCTGGTTTTGTTATTACTGTAAAGATAAAACATATTGAAAAGAGCATGTCCTTGATTTTTTTTTAAATCTGTTTTCCATTAGCTTATCTTGATAGCTGAAGTTAATCATTATTTTCGACCATATATGATTTAGATATTATGTCATTAATTCATGTACAATCCATCTGAATAATGATTGTGGTTTTCTGCTTTACAAATTCATCTACTTCACTGAGAAACCGAGAGAGTCAAATTCCACACAACATCTGGTTTCCATTTTATGTAATTGCTATTTTCAGAGTTATAATCATGTGTTATTGTAAGGACCACAGTGTCAATCACTCTGCTAATGGGGAAAATTCAATGCCTAAATACCTGGGAGAACAAGGAGCTGACTTAAACAGGTGCATTTAGACACTTGGTTTTAAGTATAATTCTAGTCTACCAATTTAAATAAATCATTTTAAGGAGAAACTATATTCTTTCCATACCCTCTAGCAACAAAAATTTTAATATACAGGTTCTACACTGTAGGCCTAGTCTTGTGCCTATCGGTTTCAGTAGGAGCAGGAGCAGCTCTTATACAAGTTTCAGTACCTTTAGCATAATGCGTCTGCTAATCTTCTTTAGCTTGTAGGACTTGGTGTGTGAAGCTCACCCCTCTTTGTGCAGATTTTCTGCAGATATTAGTAGTGGGAAGAAAGAAAATGTTAGCTCCTTAAAAGATACAGTGTATGCACTTAAGTCATTCATCATGCCTAGATCAAAGATACAGATCCCAAAAATGGATGGCTGAACTCTACAATGTTTAGGATAAATACTGTACAATAACGAAGGCAGAAAAGATATGTAAAGCCCCAAGTACTTTATAGCTGTAAACTTGTACTTTAAATATATGTGTAGCAATAGAAAGTAGTCAGCCAGTAAACACTATGGGCATTGTCAGTCATGGGAAACACTGCCATATAAATTAGTCCATCCATATTTCTGCTCATTAACAAATCTGTTTCCCTTTGCCCACATTCATTTGTAAAATATATCATTATAAATGTTTCTATTTAGAAAGAAGAATTTCTATTTAGTCTCTGTTTAGAAAGAAAACAGTAATGCCTCATCCAAAGAAAAGTTTGGCATTGTATTCATTGACTGTTTTACATAACTCTTTGGAAGAACATGTGTTTTCTTCAGAAACTTTTGGGATAAAAATAAATTGTTCATCGATTCACACTTGACATATCTACCAATGAACTAGTACATAACTTGTTCTGGACAGCAAATTCTCAGTAAATAAAATACATTGAACAAATGTAGACCTTTGGAGAGAGCAAGCAGGTGAGCTTTCGGAAGCTCACAGGAATTATTATAAGAGTCTTGTGGCCAGAGGCCTTCCAACAGAATCTAAGTTATTTCCAAACAAGGAATTTTCCACCCCTTTTTCTGGTGGGATAAAAAGAGCAAGTCACTGTTTTTTATTTCCACAGTAGGAAGCTCTCAGGAGAAAATCTCCGCACACACATGCATACGCATCCTTAATGAACAGTAATTTTGGAACGTAGCATAAATTTCAGCTCCCTACTCACCTGCACACATGGTGGTGTGATAAATGTGGCCAGGAGTCGATTACAGGTTGGGAAACAAGCCATCGGGGTGGGCATTCTTTCCACAGCCTGACTCTAAATGCTGTGCCTAACTCTGCTTGCTAACATTTTCTGACTGCTATGAAGCTAGGACTGAGATGGCTGCTACTTGCTCAGGCAGCTGCCAAGTTGAAAGCTGTGTCTGTTCCTGCCATGACTGCTGGAAGGGCCCCCCTCCTAGATCCCCCAGAGTTTAACAATTACATTTTTTATGTCACATTTATGTGAAGTAATTATGCAGCCACATGCAGTCCTGGCCATATAGGTTGTGGCTGGATCCTTTTCTGGCTTAGATAAATGCCTTTTTGAGGGCAAGGATAGAGTTGCATTTACTCATTTGCGTTGCCAGCACCACAGTCATCAACACAAACTGAGTGTATACGCTTGCCTATGTGCACATATGCTCCTACTGAAGGACACCCACACAAGTAATTAAATGAACTAAACTGGGCTATTTGCCAAAGCTGAGGCATAATAGGAGGGAGAATTAGAAAGCCTATGCGCTTTCAGTGATAATCACAGCATATACAATACCATTTCTCATGGGCATACACATTTGGATAAGTTTACCTGGACAGGAATTGAGCTAGGTGAAATTCAAATGACTGGACGTATGTAGACATGGGCTGATCTAGGATTTTAAAAGGGTGAGTGCAAATGGTGAGGTGCATCATCACATACAACACAACACATATTTTCTTTAGTTAAAAAGAAACTGGATGCTTTACTAATATGCCAGGGCCTAGGACTGTTGGAATGTGCATTAATTTGCAATATCATGTATAAAAACATAAACTAGAACAAAGTAGACAAAATAATCAATTAGTCCTGTTTCATTTGGGCTGTAGTAAAAAACTATTTCCACACCTGAGTTAATATTCACCTGGGTTAACATTTCCATGCTCGAGTTAACATTTTTAGCTAGAGTTAAAACAATCTGCAGGGCTATAAAATAGGAGCTACATCACCAGGAGCAGATAACAGACAGCAGAACTGCAGAAAAAGGATAACTTGGTCAGTGGAACATCAAGACCATTACAAAGGAAAAAGAGAGTCTCTGACACCGGTGGAATGAAGAGTTCAGGAGGAGTTAGTTAGATTATAATGATCCATGAAGTCAAATGATTCTCTCACTGCTACTGGATTGAAATGTCATGGCCTCTGCCAGGCAGTTGGTTTTAAACTTTGGGTTGAACAGGAACCAAAGGATGGTGCAGTTGCACCAATGTTCTACCCCCTCCCCTCATTCACAAGTGTCCCATCTTTAGAGAAGGGACAAAACATACTGTTACAGACCACCTTTGGTGCCTGTCACTTTAAGAGCTAAAGCAAGCCACAAGCAGCTGGTAGGTGCAGGCCAGCCCTTATGAGGCAGTCACATGACCATGCAAGAGCCCCAGAATTGGAGGAGAGGCCTGAGCGACCACTATTTTTGCTCAGGCTCTCAGGGCTGATGGAGCAGTCTGCTGCTGGCAGAACAACTTCCAGCTGAGCGATTGCTTAGGAGCATCTTCAAGGTAAGAACAGGAGCTATGGGGAGGTTGGAGGCTCCTGGTCCTGGGTATGACTTGAAACTGCACCCTGCTGGGGAAGGATTTCTTGGTGGTGGTCTGCTTGTGGCATGCAGCTCCCCAGAATGCCAGGCCAGTTGCCTCCCCAGTGAAAGGAGAGTAGGGGTGCCTTATAACCCTAGCCCCCACTACCCAGCAGGTCGTAGAACAGACATAGGGCCAGGCACACCTAAGGAGAGGTACCTGAATTCCTGGGGGTATAAGACCCAAGCCTCAGTGGGGTGGCAGAGAGCAACCTATTGAGGGGGCTGAGAGTGTTAGGAAGAGCCAAGTGCCTAGAGAGGGGACTAGTGGCCACAGTGAGCCTAGTGTTGGGCAAGAGGACAGTTACCTGTAAAGTAGGCTGCATGAGGCACCCCAAGGGCTGTGGGAGGATTGCCCAGAGTGTACGTAGGCAAGCCCGATGGTCCAAGAGGGCCACTCAATGGATCAGGGTGAGTTGGGAGAGGTCCAGTAAAGGGCAGCATGAAAGAGGCTTGGTGGGAGGGGGCAGAATGACTGAGGCCCTGTGAGTGCATGAGTTGAGTGTGAGAAGCCCAGCAAGAGGCAGAGTTTGGCTCAGTTTCTATCCAGAGCAACTACAATTTTGGATGCCATCTGTGGGGCATGGGACACAGTAAGGAAAGGCTGGAGCCATGTGTAGTCCCCAGGGCATTAAATGGGCAGCCGCCCACTTATTACATCCTGCATATCCCATCAAGTTGGGGCAGGCGAGACAGGGCAGACTGTCCTAGACAGAGAGGTGAGCCAGAGCAGTGACTGGCCATGTGATCTTCCCCCTGTCACATATACAAATCACCAAAGTCAATTAGCTGTCAAGCGGAGTAGACCTCTTTTCTAGAACATAAACCTGAAGACTGCTAGGAAAGAGCTTAAACTACTAGAGTATTATGAACTCCCACAATTTTTCTTGGAAAAGTCAGAATATTTTGTATTTTCTAAAGTTTCCACTTCTGAAGCCAAGAGATTACATAAAAAGTATGATTTTATTTAAAAATCACCCAACATAAGTTTATAGATCTATGCAAAGAGAGGCTAGAAAAAAATTAAACCTAAAGGCTGAAAAGACCGATGGGTAATAAAAATTGTCCCAAATTTATTTTTAATAATCTTTTTTAAATCTCATGTTTTTGGGACTCTGACTAATGATTTTTAATTATTGTGGCTGGCAGCAATGGAGTGTTTTTACTTAAAGAATCTTAAAGATGGTACTTAAAGAATCTCTAGGTACAACACAGTAAGTAATTGCAAAAGTATTTTTCCACACACCCTTGAACAGACATACTATACTTTTAAATTAATCTTATCAGGACCTTTATTTATGCTTTTAATTTGGCATAGGTTCAATTAAAATTGCCACGTCTGATACCCAAATCTGTGGCTGCAATTTTAGGTTCTAATATTCTGTTACTGGGCTCTGTTACTAATTTCTGCAGAACAATATTTAGAGGAAAAAAAGGTATTCCTCTCAAATTGAAACTAATGCATATTCTATTGGGTTTATTCATTTTGCAATAGCAGTTAGGATTTCCCTAGTAAATATATTAAGGAATAAGACAGGACAAATCTTGCATTACTTTCTCTGAATACTTATGCAAGCTAATTTTACCAGTACAAATGTTTACCAGGAATGAATTTTCTCATTGCCTAAAGGAAGGAGAACTTTACATTCTTTTCTCACAGTATTCACATCAAACACTTTAGAATAGAAGTTCCCCACACATTCCGAAGGAATATAAAAAAAGTATGGGCATTCAATGAGCTTTAGTTAAAGCACTCCCACAACCATTTTTCAGCACAGGGATGTTGATACATGTGATGCTCCAGGCACTTTAATTAGGGTGGCTCTCAGAGCCACCCTAATTTTAGCACCACCCTCTGCCACCTCCCAGAGCACATCTATAAACACCCTACATGTCTTATGTAATCCACTATGACAAAACGTGCGCTTCGCACTTTCATCGAAGAGCAGATGAAGTTATGTTCACTGAATAATTCAAATAATGAACTAATGCAAGAAAATATTGATCAGTTATCATATTCCAAAAAACAGAATTAGTCACAAAATTGTCTGAACATGTGACTCTTTAGGCATAATTTACTCTGTTCTAGGAACATGTAAAAATGAAAAACACTATACGAAGAAATGTTCTTCTTCCTATAAACCAGGAGTATTAAATTCGTCAGTCCTCTGAGGCCAGGGAGGAGTGAAAGGCTGAACTCTGGCCCGTAGACCAGATCTGGTATTGGATCTAGTGTCCAGGGCTGCTCCAATACAGGCTCCACACACAGCATATGCCTCAGTCCAACTTCACACAACATATGAGGTGCACATGATGGCTATAGCCCTATGTACCACATGCAGCACATGCCAGACTAACTCTGCCTGCTGCATGAAGTGCACTGGGATGAGGCCAGGGTGAGTTTCAGTGGCATGAGAAGCCAGTCCAGGGCGCACACTATATGGTATACAGGTCCAGTTTGAGACCCAAAGGCAACACCATGGGCTGGATAATAGGGGTCCACAGGCTGGATTTGACTCACGGGCATTCTCTTTGACAACCTTGCTGCACACCATCTATAGTAGTAGCAGTAGCAGTAGTAGGACTAGTAACTTATCTACAGACTTCACTAAAACAATAAAATGAACAATACAAGTATATGTATAATAGAATAATAAAATGTCAATAATTTATCATTTTTACTAAAAGCACACAGTGAGATAGAATGTGCGATCATTTTAAACAAAATTAAAACAAAACATAGTATATGTTGGTACAAAAAATAGGTAAAAAAGTAAAACAGGGGAATTCTATTTGATTTTGGCAACTTACACAAATATACCTAGGGAGTAGAGGCCAAGTTGTGAGTTGCTAGAGAAAAACCAAAATGTTTGTTCTTCATTAGCCCAGTATTTTAAATCTTCCCCCAAAAAGATCCATTTTCCTCTTATTTCTTCAAAGAATAAACAAGATCACAAAGAGTGATTTAAGTAATTTGTTTCGTTCTTCCCACAAGAACATATCCTGTCTAAATATGGGGTCCAACACAACTTCCCCATGACAACTGAAGCTCTCATTAGAGTGAACTGCAATCTAGCAATGGCCTCTCAGCTGTAGTTTTGTACAGGAGATAGGTAAATATAAGCCATCTAGGCGGTGATTAAGATTTTTCATTTTCCAGTATTGCTGGACCATTCCAAGGTCTTATCATGGGAATCATTATTGCAGTTATTATAACATAATTTAAATAATATTATAAGAATATTATAATAATATTTAAATAATAATTCTAAATGACATGGCGAGATCTAATTTTCAAGATGAACATGCATATGTTGGGCTATTAAAAAAAAGCATGTTGTGAAATCCTGAGGCTATTTAGAGTATGACCACAATCAGGGTTCAAATGACACTTTCACTCCTTGTGGCAAAAAAAAATTAACCGGTTCACTGATTAACAAATCCACCTATGTAAAGGAGCAATCCCCCAAAGGTTATGATTTTAAAACCTTACAGGGGGGGCTCCTGTCTCTTATGGGGGGACTCAGCCCCACCCAAACTCCCCCTTAATTCACACCCTAACTGTAATGTGGCATTTCAACTAGTGATTCCTGGCTTTAGGCACCAAAGTACCATCTTGAAGATGCAAATGTAGGATTTAGATGCAAGAACCTGTATTTATAAATATTACTGCCATTCCCTGTATGATTTAAATCTCAGTAAACCTACTAATGAAGGCTAATAAAAGCCCACACATTTTGAAGTAGAATAATAAATTATTTGAACAAGAAAAACTTTTAAACAGTTATGAGGTCTCTGTGCAATTACCCTTCCAGAATGCAGTGCTCTGTCATTAGGCACAGAACCTGATGTTTGCTAAATGCTTTTGGAAAATGAGCGCAAGCATTCCATTTAGAAGAGGGGCAGGAAAGATCTGTCATCATTCATAAATGTTTCTAGTAAATCAAAACCTGATCCAAAGTCACTTTAAGCAAACAAGTAGTCCCACTGACTTTAATAGGACTATTCACATTTTTAAGATTTGGCAGGTACTTAACTATCTTCCTGCATAGGATGATCAGAGGGTGCATCTACATGTGAACTTTACTTTGGAGTTGACTAATTAGCTCTGCAGTATGCACATGTGCTGGTATTGTGGCACAGTAAATTAATTTAGCTCTGCTATAGGATAGTATTTTGGGGGGCAGTACTAGCCTACAGTGAAGTAATTACATGAATTGAGATGCATGTGTAGACTGTGACAGCTGGGTGGGGCATGAGGTTGCTAAAATTCAGAGGGTACCTGCTGCCTAACCTCACACTTTAGCACCCTCATGCCCCACCCAGTCCCTCCACTGCCCAACACGGGCCCCTGGAGCCCATGGCTGACCCTTTGGACCCCATGCCACCCTAGGACTGCTCAACCCCAGCTCAGACTTTTGCGATCTTGGGTGCACATGTAGATACTGTGCCCAGGAGCAGCTGACTCCAGTGCAAACTGTGCTGAGTTTATCATGTCGCCTTAATGGCTCATGTAGATGCACCCAGAGATCCAGTTCTCACCTTAAAACATTAGTTTTCTGTTATTCTAGACAAACAACTTTTCCTCCTACCTGCTTCAAATTTTGGTACAGCTTTTGTGAGCCTCTTCAACTGCCATGATTTTGATTTGTATAATCAAACATAGTAATGTAGAGAATCATGATAGGATAAGATAAAGACAGCATGGGAAAACTTGTCTGAAATATAGGAAAAACAGTTTCTAATAGGGAAATCTATTAGCCAATGGAATATGTTCCATAAGAGAAATGATGGAAGCCCTATGGGTAAAGCCACTTAAAACAAGATAAAATAAATCTCCTAAGAACGTATATAACTGTAAGGAATAATTCTATAGGACTAGGAGATTGGCATGATGACCTTTCCAGTCTTTTCCCTATACATTTTATGTGGGTCTGGGATATCAGGTAATGAGTGTGCAGATTGTATATAAAAATTAGCTAGCTTAGAAGGATTTAGAAAGTAAACATGTGGAACACAGTTTGAAATATTCATGTTTTTCTCTCATAGCAGGCCAATGTAAATATTATTTCACATGTTATCAAGTAATTCCAAAACTAAACATACTCACCCAAAGAATGGTCATGATCAAAATCTAACAAAGTCCTTTGGAAAAGGGCTGAGACTATACAATTAAAGGTAACTCAAAAGTATAGGTGACTAGAAATTGGTATATGGAAAGGAACCAGGGATTGGGAGATGACAGTTATATATGCATCATTGATTTCTTTAGGACTCCCAGAGCCTGGAGTTCTTCTTCCCCATTTGGACAAAGGCTCTGGAATTTATTTTGATAGTAAATTGTGTTTATTTTATGCTTTCCCCACATTTTCAGTTTTCAGTGTGGCCCAGTTGTCATCACTACGTTTCAGGTTAGAAGATTTTCTCAAGTCAGGCAGCCTCAAATCATCACATTTAGTTCTATTTTACCATTTGCATCTCCAGTTAAATTGACAAAATTACATGTATTTATATGAAGGCTGAATTTTAGTCCTAAAACTCAGGGTGTAAGATGCTCTGTCCTTATCCATTAGTAGTATCTCTTATCCCCACATGAGTATCCTTCCTCACTGGACTGTTATCACTTTTTTCCAGCTTCCTCTTAAGGAATATATTTCTAGAATAATATGTATAAGCCTTGCATTTGTTGTAATATTTAGAGCCTAGGCAAGCTCGTCTTGTTTTTTTCCAACAGCAGAAGAGAATCTAGTTATCTGAAAGGAATCAGGAATATATAAGCATCTCTTGTGAGAGCAAATAACTCCAATGTTGTTATCATGAATCTTAAGATAATTTGCTGATTTTCTTAGCCTATGAGCTCCTGGAGTTGTATATATGTGAGGATCTCAGCTTTCATATTAAATAAATGAAAGGTTTCCAGCCTGGTAAAGGAAAGCTTAAAAAAGCCACTTCTAATGGCTAAAAACTCAAACCTCTTTGTCTATCCCCCCCCTCCCAATTTTTAAATTTTGTGCTTCCAAAGTCAGTTTATGGTTAGTTAAGGCCTGATCTAAGTTTTGGATGTTTTTAATTGGCAATACTTCGGGGCTCTCTGTGGAGTAAATGTAATGGCTCTCTGGAGATGGAGAAAGATAGTTTCTAATGGAAGATTACTATCTTGCTTTATTTTACGGCATGACAACATACAAGGAGACTTATCAAAAAAACCTAAACTAGTTGTTGAGTGGATATTATCCAAGGGCCACCTGTCTTACAGATCAAGGCAAGAAGCCTCTAAAATATTGCTGTGTGCACTGAGGTTTGCACATATTTGCTTTTAATGGGATTTTGCTCTTCTTCAACTTTCACATATGCACCTGCATAATTGAAAACAGTCCAACCATAAGTGCTACTCCTGCAAAAAAAAAAACACACAAAACAAAACAAAACAACGAGAGAGAGCTTAACAGAGCCGGCACTAGAACAGTAAAAATAGTTGATGGACCTTGCCAGCTGTTGAAAACTGTCTGTGGGATCAGTTCCTTTGTTCTTCTCTAATAATAGTTTTGGTTTATGTTTCTGGAGGTTTTTTTCTCTTCTTTTACTTTTACTGTTTTCATTTTGCTTTGATGTTGAAAACAGTCACAGCTGCATTGCAAAAATTAGTGTTTCCACTTTCAAATGCAAGTTCATGCACTTGGAGGAAACATTTGGGGCGTGTGTGTGTGTGTATATATTCATACACATGCACATCTATTCAAATGTAAGTACACACGACCACGTACACGTGCACACAATTATTTTTTGTTTTGTCAATGACATTGAATGTCTGTGACCAAACATGGAAAATTAATGTCGTTCTCCATTCATTGTAAAATAATAAAACTAAACCCTAGCTCATTTATATTGTACACTTTTAATAACCTCCAATAATAACCCATTGGCATTAATAGAACACAGTTCCCTCAAATTATTTCAATTCCTAATACACATATATTGTTTTTTCACTAGATCAGATTTTTACTTTGCTACCAATACTCTGACCATCCTGGACAGTCTTCTCTGAATGCCAAATGAATTACTCCAGGTTATATCACCCAACCACAACATAAATGCAATAAATCAACTGGAGCCCCACAGCCCTACTCAGTTCCGCCTCAGCCCAGCTCCTCAATGCAAAAGAGAAAAGGTGGACACTGAAGAGTAGCAAACTTACCCAGTTAAGAACAGGAAGCTGGAGAATATTTTCCAAATGCATGAAGCCCTCACAAAGAATATCCAGTCAGTTGACCCCATCTCTTATATGATTTAGTCCCACAAACCTTTTGTAATGCAGATAAGTATTACTATTCCTACTTTAATAAGGGAGGGAAAAGAAGAACATGGAGTTAACTGACTTAGTCATGGTGCTTAGGCACAGACATTCAGAAAGCTTGGGGTGGAATCTGTCTAGGTTATGCAGTTTTCTGTAAGTAGTGAAGGTGTGTGGAGGTTGCAAGGCACATCTTAGACCGGGCCCCACCATTTTTTAACTAGTCTACGTGTGCTGAACTTCTGTTCTGTTCTGTTATGGGTATAGACTATTTCCAATCACTTATACTGGTAAAAGTGTAATGTCTGTACCTGGCTGGTGACACAAGAAGTCTTCTACAGAGTTGGAAATTGTGGCCAAATCTTCTAATTCCCAGTTCAACCTTCCTCTCAATTGTGTGTTAAAAACAGAAATATTTTTAATCTAAAAGCAATTTCTTTCTTTGCCTGCCTTTCCATAGGATGCCTCCAGTAGATTGATTCCTGCTGATTTTCTCTTGACTTCCTTCATCATCCCCATTCTAGTAATGTTTCTTAGAACAGCAAACTGATTAGCTCACAGACAGTAACCCTGGGGCATAGGTCAGCAAAATTAGTCAAACTGGAGAACCTGGTCTCACACCTTGGTTAGCACTTATCCATGCAAGTAGTTCCATTGATCTGGAGTGAAGGACCTGCATAAGCAGGTATTCAGCCATATACAGACTTCACAGAAAATGAGTAAGGGGCTGAAGTTGAAATTCCTTCATTCTCTTCTACGCAATTAATTTCTACAATTAAATATTAACTTTGCAGACAGGGGCATTTGAGCACTGTGGATCAAGGTCCCATTGTACAATGCAAAATATA
Organism: Crocodylus siamensis; assembly: GCF_052110815.1. Classification (NCBI taxonomy): domain Eukaryota; kingdom Metazoa; phylum Chordata; order Crocodylia; family Crocodylidae; genus Crocodylus; species Crocodylus siamensis. Next base: position 16,054,096 of record NC_143395.1, on the reverse strand, counting down.
AACATTATATAAAGACATAGTTCCCGTCCTCAAGAGTTTACCTTTGGAGAGCTGAGTTTACAGTCTGTCATTGGGATATTTATATGATCGCTGACAAATCACTTCTATACTTTGGGCCTCATTTTTCCCATTGTCAATGGATAATAATAATGTTTATCTACCTTAGAGGTAGTCTACAAAGTTTAATCTAACACGGTCAATCTTGAAGAAGTTAATGTGCTGATTCTAAACCATAAGTACTGTAAAACTGAACCCCAAAACAACTGGGATGTTGACGATCAGAAAGTTAACTGACTTGTTGATATTCTAGATGAACAGACCTCTGCCCAGAACCCACCCAGAGGTTACCTGTAAGAGGCTTGACCCTAAAGAATCCAGTTCCCATCCTCACACTTTACTTTGTAAAAGTGTTTGCATATTCCAAAAGAAATAACTATTGACTAAAGAAGATAGGTCTTCTTCAAAGACAACCTTGTTTACTCTGAATTTAGCTTTAAATTAAATAAAATTAATATTATGATTATGTAAATAACTGTTTTTACTGTTTTATTTTTAATTTTGAACAATCTTTCAATATCTTTTGAATATCTTTCAATTATCCAGTAATTTTCACCTGCTCCTTACCTCCTGTTTCTATCCTTCAACACTGACTATTTTTTTTCTCATAAAAATGTTTGGAGTTACTCTACTCCCCCCACCTTAAATCGAAATTTTATTTTGGACCTTTTTCGTTTCATTAGAAACTTCAGTTCTAACCAGGACTATTCTGAATGCTTTAAATTAAATATTTTTTTCAAACAGCATCTCCCCCAGCAAGTACAGTCATTAATACTGGTAAGAAATGGGTAGTAGAAAGGGACAAACATAACAAATATATTTACAAAAATACTGTACCCTAGCAATATTCTGAATAGGCTTAAAGTGATAGAAAACATTATAATTATTCTAGCATCCAAGCACTGAAGAAGAAATCATTTCAAACACACAAATCAAAGAAATGCAGTTTATAGTATGTAACAGGAAGACACCGTGCAAGAAACAGAAGCCTGTAATCAGAATGTATTTTTTTACTTATTGCTATTATAATGAAGTATTCTCCTCCTTATTGCATCTGCTTCCTAGTTAGTATAGATCAGTGATAGGTAGCAGTTGATACTAACAATTGCCAGAGATAGGACACCGGACCAGAGAAATCATTGGTCTGATTTGTGGATGCTCAGATATATAACTCATCATTGGCTCAGTTACTGTTCATTATTATGTTGGCATTGTATTAATTATTTGTTATACTCATGATGTAAACTTTATTGGAAGGAATAGAATATAATACAGTGGGTGGAAGGCTTCATAATTCAATAATATATTAGCTTCCTTTGCCATGCAGCATCTTCAATGCTATAATTTAGTGTATTCTCTGTTTCCATGCCTTTTCCTCTCCTCAGCCCTTTGAGATATAGGCCTTCCTGTTAATCTGAGAAGAAGAAACGCCAATTTCAGGGTGGACATACCACTGGATGGTGAGAGAGACCAAGAGCGGTGGCCTATCAAATTACCACAGCTACAAAGTTTGGTAGATGTAAACTAAGTGGATTGGATGAAGATCTTGTCTCCATAGCTAAACTGCCTCCAAGTCCATAATGTCTCCAACAACAGAGTCTCCTACTGATAAGATCTTGTCCCTCTCGGATTTCACCTGAGTGTAGTCAAGTAGCATTAGCTGTACAAGATATACAAGACATATTTCCAAGTCAATTCATGGGGCTTTAGCTTTCAACTTCCATTAAGAAGACAGTGTGTGTTTATGGTTAGAGAGAAAAGTAGAAAAAAAACCCTCACACACGACCTAACAGCTAGGGAGGACTTCAGTTATGATTTGGCCTGAGCCACTGGTTAATATCATCATGTGACCTTCTGCTGTTCACTTGACCTCCTCATGCCTCAGTCAGCTCAGCTGGAAAGAAAAGCAAGACCTCACTGGAAACCAGACGTTGTGTGTAAACTGCAGTTTCCTAGATAAATAAATTACAAAAGAAAGTTTTATAGGACTCACACGGCCAACATCCAGTGCGTTGCACAGACAATGGATAACATAAAACTTATGTGGAAGTACTATGTGACAATATCCCTCTACTACAGATTCCCTGACTGTTGCTGTAAATCCTCGAAGCAGCTCCCCATTCAGGGCCCCTGAAATTACAGTGGACAAAATTCTGATTCAATTCTGATTCCCGTGCTCACTTTAGGCGGTAGCATATACTACTGCAATCCTACTGATCCCAGTGGGACAACTCAGAGTAAAATACTGTTTGACAGCAGTTACCAGGACAGTATCTACCTTTCTATGCTATTAACAAGCAAGACTGTATTAAGCACATAGTGACACTCACACCACAATTTACTCATGTGAGTAATCCCTTTAATTTCAAAGGAATTATTTGCATTTATGTGTGATCTCCACGTGTCAGAATCAAACAAATGTCCCCGCAATCATGTATTTAAAGTGTGAATTTGCACAGGTGGTTAAGTCATCGATTTCAGCGGGGAAAGGATCAGTGTTTTTAAAAAGTTCAAGACACTCTCTGCCTCTCCTCAATCTTGTGAGGTATCAAGTGAACTTATCCCCTTCGAAATCAATAGGTAGCAAAAGCGCTCTGCATCTTCCAAGCTTAGGTCTTCTCTAAGCTCTCTGCTTTGCTTTAAAACATTTTCTGCTTGCTGTGAAACTGAACCCATCAGCACAGGGTAGACATTCTGTCAAAGGATAAAATTAATAATTCAAGAGGGACACTGCATTTTTTATCACTTCATTATTTTAAATGTTGCCTTGAGTAGCAGGGGAGAAATGAACGTGAAAGGTCTTTTCAACTTCCAAATCACAGCAGATTCTCTCAGTAACACATTCCACGTGTGGGAGATTCAAGAATACATCATACAAGTTTGCACAGAGCCTCATGCAGTAGTGAGTTTACAGCTACAGTGCAAGAAAAATTGTACTTGAGAAGGTGCAGTCTCTTCTGATAAATAAGCATTTATCCTTATTGATCATGGAGGGAGAAGCTGTTGCCGTAGCCATTAGAATGGTGCAAAACCCCAATGTATTGAATGGTCCAATGCAACAGCCAGGTCCTCTCTTCTTGCACATCTCTGTCTCCATGAAAATCCATTTGAGGGGAGAAAGGAGCACAAGCAGCTCTTGATTAAAGTGGTTCTCATTGTGCGTATCCCTAGCAGAGGTTGCTCACAGTGATGGATAGAAGGAATGGTTTCTTATGCTACCTTGTCCTTTCCCTAGTCAACTGCACAAGGGTTGATCATAATACAACCCTCTAAGCATGTCTGAATAAGTTAAATGCCACATTGTCAGTTATCTACTGTTTTTCTCCTTGCTGTGACAAAATAGTAATAATTGTACCTAAAAAGCCTATTGGGAGAAATGTAGTTTTTTTTCCCCAACAGTGAGCAGATGGCGCACAGATTATGTGCATCATTTGTAAATTATTTCAAAGTCTATTCATCTATTCCAAAGAGATTACTGGAATTTACATCTGCATTTTAATGTAATTGTTTCCATGTCACATGAACGAGACACAGAAAGGTTAAAAAGAAAAGATAACCACCTATAACATAGCTAGTTGACAGCAGCAAGAATTTGGGAGTTCCTGCTACCAAAATCTTTATTACTTTATGCCTTTTCTTAGCTACTTTTAGTTTAGAAGTTTACAAGCTTCAGGGAGAACTGAGATTCGAGCCCACAGATATAGATCTGTAAGGAAGAGGGTTCTTCAGTGTGTAATATTTCACACTTACTCTCTCTTTGTGAGGGACCAGATCAGGCCTTCAGTGGATGTGAAAACAGGAGTTTTTCTAAATTAGCCTGGTTATAATGAACTGACTTGCTCTTACATGATTATTCACGGAATAATGGAGCAGTAGACCAGATGATGGAACAAGAAGAACTACTTTCTTGAGGAAGATACAATTCATCCTTTTGTTAAAAAAAACAAGATCCTTAGCGACATTTGAGTCAACACTGGAGCTGCAAGTGAATAGGAGTGGGCAGAAAAATCCTGTAGCTAGAACCACTTATCCCTCACCATCTCACTGTCCAATGATTACACAGATAGAAAACTTAGGGGAAAGGGTGAACTTGGCTTCCTTTAGCAAAAGCTTAAGAGTCTGTGTGCTTTACAAGCATGATGTTAGCTCTGCTGACTACAGCATTGCACTGGTGGCTCATGTTCATCCTGTGATCAGCCATAATCCCAAGGTCACTTTCAGCCATTGTGCTGGCCAGGACATCTCCTAAAATATATTTGTGTCACTGGTTACTTTTCCCCAGATGAAGTAACCAGCATTTATCCTTATTGAATTGCATCTGATTCCACTTCACCTGCCTTTTCAGCTTGTCCAGATCGGTTTGGATCCTCAGCCTAACCCGTAACATGCCTGCTTTTTCCCATAACTTAGTATTGTCCTCAAACTTGGACAGCGTGCTTTGCACATCTGCATCTGAATCATTGATAAAAATGTTGAACAGCACAAGACCAAGAACCAAACCCTACGGGACACCACTGGCCACCTCCCACCAAGATGATACAGACCCATCCACTAACACTCTCTGGGTTTTACCCCTTAATCAGTTCCCAACTCTTCTGACCATGGACTCTGCCAGCCCACAATCCCCCCTTTTTTTTTTAATAAGAGCATCATGGGAGACCATATCCAAGGCCTTTTTCAAATCCAGGTATAGGACATTAACTGCATCTTCCATACCTAAGTGGTTTGTTACTTGATCACAGAAGGAGATGAGGTTGGTCAGACACAAACTGCCCACAACAAAACTATGTTGGCTATCCTTCAGCATCATGCCTTTGCCAGTCTCTCACAAATGGACAACTTGATAATTTTATTCCAAAATTTTACCCAGTATCAAGGTCAAGCTGACCAGCCTATAGTTGCCTGGATCCTCCCTCTTCCCTGTCTTAAAGATTGGCACCATATTGGTCCATCCGGTCTTCTCGGGCCTCCCCCAAGCACAAGTCTTCAAATACCTTCATCAACAGTTTTGCAGTGACTCCAGCCAATTCCCTCAGCACTCTCAGGTGTAGTCCATCAAGTCCTGCCAACCTGAAGACATTCAGTTGCTCTAACTGCTCCCTCACCAGTTCAACATGGACCATTGGTTGGCAATCACCCCTTTCCCCCTCGTCCCCCCCATCCCTCCACATCTGTCAAGTATCCAACCAGGTATCTATTTTACAAATATATTCTTTGTTGGTACATAGAAGGCTAATAAGAAAGAACATTAAATTCCAATATAGGAAAATGACCTCAGGTCTCTCATTAACCTCATTCTATATTGATATCTATTAAATCCATATTTAAATTAGATAATGCCTATTATTACTTTTTTGTTCTCTGATATCAGCTGCAATCTTGTTATCCACCCACATAGAAGAAGGTATTCCCTCTCATGAAGAGCACCACAGTATTTACACATCACATCATGCAAAAATAAGGATAAAAATGCCCATCTATTAAAAAGTGATAGTGTATTGGTAAGCTTTATTGAGAGTCTTATCCACAGTGTAGGAAAATTAGTGCATTTCTAACAATGCAAAAAGACAGGGAGTTAAGAAGGTGAGAAATGGGGCTTCTCAACTCACAAATGATCATGAGAAAGCAGCGTCCCCTGACGGCAGGCCCACTGCGCTTGTGCGTAGTTTAAAAGGGCCCGCCAAACAGGGGAAAAAAACAAACAAACAAAAAAACCACTCAGGTAGACTCCGAAGCAGTGAAAGACACGCGGGTGAAGCCTGCTGTGCCCCCACTCCTCCGAAGCCCCCCAGACACCCCCTCAGCAGCTGCCGAGCCCCCTGCCGACCCCCAGCACAGCCAGAGGTAAGCAGGCTCGTGGTGGGAAGGGGTTAACTCTTCGCTCCCTGGGAGGAGGCCGCTGCCTGGTGCCGGGCTGGGTCAAGCCCCCGCCCAGGCCCCTACTTGGCCCAGCCCCCCAGGGAGCCGCGCGAACAGGCTGCGCAAACAGGCGCCTGAGTTAGCGTGGAGTTCGCGCAGGGGAGGGCGCGGGAGGGCACAAGACCCTGCCTGCAACCCCCCCCAGCCATAGCCAGCCCCAGCCGTAGCCAGCCTACCAGAGGCATGACACGGATGGGCACGCGCCGCACCCCGAGGGCCCCCTCGGGCTCTGTGGCCCCTTCATTGGCCACCTCAGAGACGGCCACCCAGACGGAGCCCATGGTTCTGGGCTCCACGCAAACAGAGCCCCTGGCTCTTGGCTGCGGGGGATGCCTGTCCCTTTTTCAGGCTCTGGGGCCTTGGAGCATGGCCACCTCCCCTTGCGGGGCCTGCTCCCTACTGGGGTCTCTGGCGCGCCAGCTGGAGGAGCTCCAGGCCACAGTCCAGAGACTGCATGCCATCAGGGACTGCGAGCAGGAGATAGACTCCTACTGCCAGGCCCTTCTCCCCCGGGAGCCGCAGGGGAGAGCTCCGTCTCCCTCCACGACTAAGGAGGACTCTGGGGCCTCCCGCTCTGCCCAGTCAGGGGCATGGACCAAGGTGATCAAGGGCCCCAAGGCCTGCCGCACCAAGGCCCCTCCCTCGCTGGAGCTTAGCAACAGGTTCGCACCTCTTGCAGCCCCGGCAGAGCCTGCCCAGTTGCCGGCTCCTGCAGGCAACCCAGGCTCAACCGCAGCCACTGCCCCCGCTCTCCCCAAGTCAAAGCAAAAGGTGTTTGTTGTGGGAGACTCCATCCTGCGGGGCACTGAGGGGGCAATCTGCCGCCCTGACCCCTTAGCCCAGGAAGTCTGCTGCTTCCCAGGGGCCCGCATCCAAGACATTGCGGAGAGGATCCCGCAGCTCCTCCGGCCCACAGACCACTACCCCATGCTCCTTATTCACGTGGGCACCAATGACACGGCTTGGAGCACCCCCAGCCAGGTCATAAGGTGCTACAGGGAGTTGGGAGCAGGGCTTAGGTGTCTGGGAGCTCAGGTGGTGTTTTCATCCATCCTCCCAGTCTCAGGCTATGGGCTGAGGAGGGAGAGGAGGATCCACGCAGTGAACCAAAGACTGCGGCGGTGTCATCGGGAAGGCTTTGGCTTCCATGACCACAGCCCGCTCTTTGGTGAGAGAGGCAGCGAGCTGCTGGGAAGAGATGGCCTCCACCTCTCTCCCCTGGGGAGGCGGCTCTTCTCAGCCAGGCTGGCTGACCTGCTCCACCGGGCTTTAAACTAAGCCCGCTGGGGAATGGGGGGACTACTGCCCCTGCTGGCCCGCTGAACGGCCCTTGCAAAGCCAGCGGACCAAGGCACTTAAGGGGGCACTTAAGGGAGCCCACCCCTGCCCCAGCCCTGGCACAATCTGTGGGCAAGGCAAGAGCCCCCAAGGGCACACTTGCCTGCCTGTACACTAATGCCAGGAGCCTAGGCAACAAGCAGGATGAGCTCGTCCTCCTGCTCAGTGCAAAGAAATATGATGTCATTGGGATAACGGAGACCTGGTGGGACTCCACCCATGACTGGACCATGGGTATAGAGGCCTATACCCTGTACAGGAGGGATCGTGTTGACAAAAGGGGCGGGGGTGTAGCTCTCTATGTCAAGGAAAGCTACATGTCCCTGCAAGTTGATGTTGGTGACCGGCATGGACAGCTAGAGACCCTCTGGGTAAATATTCGTGGGGAATACGGCACAGGGGACACAATGGTGGGAGTCTACTACAGACCTCCCACTCAAAGTCCTGAGCTTGACCAGGAGTTCGCCCGGGAACTGACTGAGGCTGCTTGCTCCAGGACCTTGGTTGTCATGGGTAACTTCAATTACCCAGACATCTCATGGGAAGATCACTCAGCAAAATCCGAGTGGTTGCAAAGCTTTCTCTCATGCGTGGATGACCTCTACCTGACTCAAGAAGTCTGTTGGCCAACGAGAGGCAAAGCACTGCTCGACCTGGTACTGGCTATGGGGGACGACCTAATCGGCGACCTAGTGATCGATGGGAAGCTGGGTGACAGCAACCACGAGCTGATCACCTTCACCATCCACCGTAAAGCTGGCAAGTAAGTCAGCAACACAGAAGTCCTTGACTTCAGAAAAGCCGACTTTGACAAGCTCAAGAGGCTAGTCAGTCAGGCCCTCAGGGACCATGACCCCAGGGAGAGGGGAGTTCAAGAAGAGTGGTTGCTTCTCAAGGAAGCGATCCTCAATGCACAAGCTAAATCTATTCCAACACGGAGGAAAGGCAGCAAGAAGGCACAGCAGCCCTCCTGGCTCTCCAGGGGCCTAGCGGACCTCCTGTGGCTAAAAAGGAAAGCCTACAAAGGATGGAGGACGGGATTCACCTCCAAGGAGGATTACTCTGCGCTGGTCCTGTCCTGCAGGGAGCAAACCAGGAAAGCCAAGGCTACAACTGAACTCCAACTAGCTTCAAGCATCAAGGACAACAAAAAGTCCTTTTTCAGATATGTGGGGAGCTGGAGGAAAAGCAAGGGCAACGTTGGACCCCTGCTAAACCAGATGGGGCAACTGACAACTGACGCCCAGGAAAAAGCCAACCTATTAAATAGGTACTTTGCCTCAGTCTTTCATCAGTCCCATGGGACGCCCATGCCTGCTATGGGACAGGGAAATCTGGGTGAGGGGGATCCCCTACCCTCCATAAATGCTGACCTCGTGAAGGAACACCTTGAGAAGCTGGATACCTTCAAGTCAGCCGGCCCTGACAATCTGCACCCCAGGGTACTCAAGGAGCTGGCGAGCGTCATAGCCCAGCCCCCGGCACGGATCTTTGAAAACTCCTGGTGCTCTGGTGTAGTGCCCGAAGACTGGAAGAAGGCCAATGTGGTGCCGATCTTCAAGAAAGGGAGGAGAGTGGATCCGGCTAACTACAGGCCCATTAACCTGACTTCTATCCTGGGGAAGATCCTAGAAAATTTTATTAAGGAGGCCATCCTTGAGGGACTGGCCCAGGCTAACATTCTAAGGGATAGCCAGCACGGGTTTGTTGCGGGTAGGTCTTGTTTGACCAATCTCATTTCCTTCTATGACCAGATGACCTATCACCTGGACAAGGGAGAAGAGGTTGATGTCATATATCTTGACTTCAAAAAAGCTTTTGATCTGGTATCCCATGATCACCTCTTGGCCAAACTGGCCAGTTGTGGCCTTGGCTCCACCACGATCCGCTGGCTGGGAAATTGGCTCCGTGGTCGGACCCAGAGGGTTGTGATTGATGGCAGTCACTCATCGTGGTGCCCTGTGACCAGTGGGGTCCCTCAAGGCTCTGTCCTGGGACCCATACTGTTCAACGTCTTCATTAACGATGTGGACATTGGAGTCAGGAGTGGACTGGCCAAGTTCGCCGATGACACCAAACTTTGGAGTAAAGCATCCATGCCAGAAGATAGGCGGGTGATCCAGGCTGACCTGGACAAGCTCAGCAAATGGGCAGACGAGAACCTGATGGTGTTTAACACCAAAAAATGCAAGGTTCTCCACCTTGGGAGGAAAAACCTGCAGCATCCTTATAGGCTCGGCAGTGCTACGTTGGTTAGCACTACAGAAAAAAGAGACTTGGCCACAAGATGAACATGAGCCTGCAATGCGATGCTGCGGGTAGTAAAGCGACCAAAACGCTGGCTTGCATCCATAGATGCTTTTCGAGCAAATCCCGGGACCTCATTCTCCCCTTGTACTCGGCCTTGGTGAGGCCGCAGCTGAGTACTGCGTCCAGTTTTGGGCTCCACAATTCAAAAAGGATGTGGAGAAGCTTGAGAGAGTCCAGAGGAGAGCCACGCGCATGATCAGAGGTAAGGAAAACAGATCTTACGCTGACAGGCTGAGAGCCACGGGACTCTTTAGCCTGGAAAAGCATAGGCTCAGGGGTGATCTGATGGCCACCTATAAATTTATCAAGGGTGACCACCGGGATCTGGGGGAACGTCTGTTCACCAGAGCGCCCCAAGGGATGACGAGGTCGAACGGTCACAAACTCCTGCCAGCGGAGGTGGTTCAAGCACCTACATTGAACACCACGATGGCTATCTTCCAATCATCTGGCACCTGGCCCGAGCACCATGAGCATATGTAAAGCAGTGCCAAGGGCCCTGCAATAACCCCTGCTAGCTCCCTCAAGACCCTGGGGTGGAGGGCATCTGGACCCGCTGATTTGAACATGTCCAGGCCCTCCAGCAGCTCTCTAACCCAGTCCTACCCTGCACAAGAAAACAGAGGTGAAGAATTGGTTAAAGAGGTCTGCTTTCTCCTCTGGCGCAACCACCAGATTGCCAAATGTATCTTGCAGGGGCTCCACGTTTCCTGGTGCCTTCTTCATCCTCCCTATATGTTTGAAAAAGGACTTTTTTTTTATCTTTGATCTTGGACGCTAGTCCTAGCTCTATGTCCACCTTAGCTTTCCTGACAGCCCCCCTACAGGCCCGAGCAGAGGAGGTATACCCCTCTTTGGAGATAGCAACCCCTCTTCCACTGGGTGTACACCACCTTTTTGGCAATCAGGCATTCCTGGATGCCCTTGGTGAGCCGGGGGGCTTTCGGGCACTCTTGCCCCCCTTGCTTCTTGTTGGGATGGTCACCCCTTGGGCCCGGAGTATTGTCTCCTTAAGGAATGACCACTCATCTTGGGCACTGAGTTCCCCTGTTCTTGGGAACCCCAGCGCTTCTCCCACTAATCTCCTCAACATTGAAGTTGGCCCTTTTGAAGTCTAGGGCTACCGCCTTGCTGTAGGCCCTTGACACCCTGTGCTGGATGGTGAATTCCAGCAAGAGATGATCGCTATCACCCAGATGGTCAAGGACCTGGAGGCCCCTTACCAGGTCATCACCTATGGCCAGGACCAGGTCCAACAGGGCATTTCCTCTGGTGGGACTGTGCACCTCCTGAATTAAGTGGAGGTCCTGTATCTCAGCCAGGAACCTCCTGGAATGATCCGACCTGGCTGACTGTTCCTCCCAGCAGATGTCCGGATAATTTAAATCCCGCATGACAACTACATCCCTTGCCTTGAGTGCCTCTACAAGCTGGCCTGAAAATTCCCGGTCCAGCTCCTCCCCTTGGTTGGGAGGTCTGTAGTAGATGCCCACTGTTAAATCCCTCTCCCCATGGCCCCCTTGTAGTTGTTTGTCCAAGTTTCCACTTGTAAGCTTCCTTTTTGTGTTTAAGTTCACTGAAGAATTCTCTGCTAAGCCAAGCTGGTCGCAGGCCATATATGCTATGCTTCCTGCACACTGGAGTGGTTTGTTCTTGCGCCCTCTGTAGGGTTTCTTTATAATACAGCCAGCTCTGCTGGATTCCTTTCTCCCTCAGACTGGCTTTCCAGGGTATTCTGCCCATCAGCTCCCTGAGGGAGTCAACATCTGATTTTCTGAAGTCCAGCAACCATACTCAGCTGTTCTTTTTTCTACCTTTTGTCAAGATCCTGAACTCTATCATCTCATGATCACTGCTGCCCAGCAAATCTTGCTTCCCAGACTGCTAATCTTTTCTGTTGCTCTGTTCTTAACTCTTTCCAAACTGAATCTGAGTCCCCTATTCATTCATGAACCATCAGAAGAACAAGTTGCCCACACTGCCTAAAATATGGGCATAATGCTCATAACTGAGATAAAATAATGGCTATAAACTTATTTCATGTTTTAGTTACACAGCCTGTCACTTGCCGAAGTCAGGAGGACTTTTTTTACCTCAATGCACAACTGGCCATATGCCTTCTGGGAAAGGGGCATAAGGATCATCCTTCTGTTTAGGATTAAGGATTGGACCCAAATAAAGAGATATGACAGCAGACAGAATATGCTGGTAATATAAAGATGTACAGAAAATCGTTATAAAAACCTGGCTGAGAAGTCAAGCTCAGAGTAAAATGGGTAGCCAGATTTGGATTTAAGAAAGACATTTTTCCCTAGACTGATTGTCAGAAACCTCAATGTTTTTTCACCTTCCTCTGCAGAGCACTGTATGTAGTCATTTAGGAATCTCTCTCCTAATCAACTTCTTGCCTTTTCATGGGCCATGGAGTTAGTGTTAGTGGCACTTTGGTCTTTTACTTTCTCTGCCTTTGGCATGTAACAGCTTATTGGCCCAAAGTGCTTTATTATAATTAAAGTCATCGTATTCAATATAGGAGCATCTGAGTAAAAAGTAATGGCCCGTGATGCACAAGAGGTCAAACTAGATGATCCAGTGTTCCTTTCTGGCTTTTAACTCTGTGAACTATCTATGAACATGTACATCTCAAAAGCACATATAATGGGAAAAACTGTGGTTTTAGATCTGTGCACCAGACTGACAGAATTAAGTTTAGAAGTTTGTTATTTACATCTGGAATTTCCTAGTTTTTTTGTGTGTTCTTGAGGCATTATTGTTTGTTTGCATTGAATTACACATTTTATTTTTAAAAGACAAAAGAACTGCACAGAAAAGAGCTAGGATGTGAAAATAAATGTAAACAACCCCTAGTTATTTATCGTGTAGAAACCAAAAATCCTCTGGATTCCCATTATAGTATTTATTTTGGTTCTTTTTGCCATGTCCCCACGATCGGGAACATGTGTTTCCCCAGGGACAAGTAGCAGCAGCACAATGTGTGCCACTGCTATTTGTCCCCGAGAAATGCCCACACCACACGTACTCCGGCATGCAGCACATTGCCCTGAGTGGTGTAAGGGAAGCTGGGGCCAGCAAACCGTGCTGATATCCCAGGGTCACAACCCCCACCCCCCACACACACACACGCACACACTGCAAAGTAGCAGCACGAGAAATACGTGCATGGGCAGCATGTATGGTGTGCAGAGCCACAGACCGGTCTTCAGCACTGCATGTTGCATGTCTGTGCTTTTCTGGACACGACCTTTAGGTCTGAAGACATCTTTACTGTTAAACACAACAATAATTACACATTCAGACAGATATATCCAAAATTCTTTGCAAACGCTGAATTACATTGTTAACTGCTCTTAAAAGTAGGAACATCTTTTATTTTGGAGTGTGCTTCACACAAGGGGACCCATTTCTTTGACTGAGCCCTTTAGCTATTTCTGCAATAGAAATTAATAGCCTTGGGCTGTCACCAACTCTAAGACCATAACAAGCTCTGGAATGTCCTGAAATTTTCCAAATGGAATTGGTTTAGGTTGTCCTACTTGAGGAAATATTTACTGATTTTAAGCATTCAGAACGTTAAAGCTACTGAACCAATTTATTTCAGACTTGGCTTGAACTTTAGCATTCAATGGGATGTACAAAAGCCAGATTCTAAGTACAAATGTTATGAATGTAACAGCTGTGAAGAGCACATTTTTCACACATGTAACTAAACAAAAACATTTTTGATCAAACTTTTCAAAAAATTATTTGCTTCAGATTTAGACCAAACAAGGAAATTTTCAGTTTAAGAGGAATTGATTTCCTAGAAATAGCAGAGATAATTGGCACCGTATGAAACTCAAAGTGACAGAAAACAGGCTGAGGGTTTTTTGGAATAAAACTTAGCCCAGAAGGTTAATGGCCATATGAACATTATAAGGCACTATAGGGAACAATTTTGCATTTGCCACGAAACATACTGGATGAGATAATAGGCCTTTTTTCTTTTCAGCTTCTATAAACTTTCTCTTTAGTTCTGTTAAGAACCTATGTGTTTTAAGGTCCTGAATTCCATAGTTGCTTTAGTTGCTTTATATGCACTACAGTTAATAATGATAATGCATAACCTCATAAAATGATACACTTGAACTCCCACTGCAGGTAGTCAACATTTTCATCTCCTGTGTGCTATTATTCTTTTTGATTATAATATTATGAAACACTGATACTAAAAATATTCAAGATGCATTACTCCTAATCAATGTGTGCTCCAGAAAAAGACTGAAAGTGGCTATAAAGTCCCTATCACCATTAGCACATTTGTTAAAATGATACACCTCCACCTAGTGGTGAAATACACAGAGAAAAAGTTTAAATGAAGTTTGACCCTCTTAACAGTCCATAATTACATAGAGATAAGCATACTTTTTTCGTTAAATGGTGTATGTTTTGAATATACTTATATTTATATGCTAATAATGACCAGATCCTATAATTGACTATAGCCTTCAAAAGAGGACTCTTCCAGTTGAATCTTTGGTCATCACTCATGCAAAACCCTGCATTGATGTAATTGCTTGACTGCATACTATTGGGCCTATCCTTTCCTTTGTAGAAAAGTGAAAATTTGGAATCAATATTTCAGAACTTAATGATATTTTGTATAGACTCTTTTCATTATGTTACACAAATCTCTCTCTACACAACTGAAGAGAAAATGATCACTGTTAAATACCTACTACCATTAAAGAGCTAAACATTTTGTTCTGCATGTTAGGGCCCAGGACTTGTAGCAAAACTCACAATTTTTCTTTTTATTTTAAAATGCATTCCCTCCCCTTCCCCAAACATTTCTGACTTTCTCTATCTCTCTCTATTCCCTATAGATAAATATAAGTGAGCTCAGACTTAGGATAAGCTTTAACATTTTTATTTTGGTAGCAAGTTTTTGGTTTTGGATATCCATTGTTTTATATTGTATAATTATTAAGTTTGTATATTGTATTATTATCATTTTGTATTGATTTTTATTGTTTCATATGGATATTGTATGGTTTAGGCCTGTGTTTGTAAGTGAACCAAAGTCATGTCAATTTTCCATTTTACATGTCAAGCCTCCATCTTGTGTCCTTTGCCCAGGCATCCCCTGTGTCGCAACTGTATGAGTCACGTATCCCTCCCATGTAAATTGGTTTCCAGATGAATAAGTGTGATTGGGAATGATTGAAATACAATGGTAGCAGGCCTCTACTGAATGGCCTGTAATGACTGGGCCATCACCTCGCATTGATTCATCCAGGAACCACAGATTTCACCCAGGAACAGAGACAAGAACCCAGTATTTGAAAGACAAAAGACCCTGCAGAACCAGCAACTCTATCATTGTATCTCACCATTGCAGACACCCAAAACTGCACATCCCTGCACGGAGCACACATGCTCAGTATGTCAGAGGCTGACCCTTGCCTGTGCATGCTTCCTGTCACTAGGGTCACACAAGGTCTGCCCCTATAAAAAGGGGCAATGAAGACAGACCCAGTGGGAACACCATTTCCATCTGGACCAGACCAGCTTCACGTCACCTATCCACCCCAGAGGCCCTCCCAGCAACCCCGCTCTGGACAACACCGAGCTGAAGGAGACCCCAACTGGCCATTGAGAATCAACTTCCAGCCTGGGATAGGTAGATATTACCTGCACACCTTCTCCTACAATTTGGACTCTCTCTCTCTGTCTCTCTCTCTCCTCCTTGACTTCAGTGGACTTCAGCCCCTGCACCAAGCCTCTCTAACCCCTGCTGCCATTGTGTGTGTGTACAAGGGAACGATTAAGACACTGTGTCACCATCTCCCCTGTTCAATAAAACTGCTGTCATTTGCCACCCCAATTTGGGTCATGTTTTACTGAATCCCAGTCCCTTCCCTATCTTAAATTCCAGCTTCATTCTCTCTCAGCTCCAGCCCCGCCCCCCATTAGTTTTCCAATCTTCTCCTGATTCTGGCTCCCCTTTTCTGCCACTTCCCACTTTCCTGCTGTCCCTGCTGCCTTTCAGCCTCCCATGCCATGTACTGCCTTTTCCCTGTGACTTTCTGCTGCCTTTCTCTGCTTTCCAGCTGCCCTGCCACCTTTCAGTATCTTCTCCTGCTTTTCCTGTGATTTTCTGCTCTCCCCCTGCTCCTACTGCCCTGTGACTTTCTTCTGCCTTTCTCTGCTTTCCTGTGCCCTGCCATCTTTCAGTCCCTCCTGCTGCTTTTCCTGTGATTTTCTGCTGTCCGTCTCTCTGTTTTCAGGCTTCCCCCACACCTTCTGTAGTCCTCCCCACCACCCCAGCTTCCCGGCTCCTAGTGGCTGTCCTTCAGTTCTCTCCAGCAGCTGAAGCCTTTCTCCAGCTCCCAGCACCAACTGCCAGTCCCTGCAACTTCTCTAGCTGCACCAGAGCCATTCTCTAGCTCCCCACATCCAGAGCCCCTTTTTAACACCCACACTTCCCCTTAGTCCAATTTTTCCTCTCTCCACCTACCTTTTCAGCTCCCCCATAGCTCTGGCTCCAGTCCCAGCCTTAGCCACTGTGCCAGCATCACTTCCCTGTTCTGCAGGCTTTGGGAGTTGTCTTTTAATCAGTTAAGGTCAATTAACCTAAAGTGACCTCCAAGCCTCAGTTCTTCAGCCCTGGCCCCTCTAGTCTAACAGTTCTAATCCCAGCCCCGGTAACTTTCACTCCCTACACTTCTACCTTCTTACCTTAACCTTTCCCCAGGTATCCCAAGTACACCAAGCACATACATACATACACATCACAACACCCAACTTGGGAACTCACCTGTGTGTATGTGTAGGTGGGTGGTATGTGTGTTAATTAGTGAATACACATATATTTACATATATAGATATCATTGTGTGTGTGTGGTATATGAATAAGTAATCCACGTATGTGTATTGCATGTGCAGGTGTTGGTAACTGGCAACTGATTCTGCCTAATTTGGTGTGTGTAGCGTGTATGGGCTTAAAGTGGTAATAGGTGTGCATGAACCCAGACTGTTTATTTTGAATGTGTGTGTATCTAAGTTGCTAGAGTGAGTGTGTATGCCTTGTAGGGGTATATGCACCTAGTGAGTGTATGCATGCTTAATTGATTTTTATGTGAGCATGTGCTATTGTATACCACACCCTCCTGTCTAATGGTGCAATAGCGAGATCTGGAGCATTCGCCTGACCCCTCAGGGCAACAAACTCATAAATAAAACTACTTTAATAATCCTGTGCAATAATGCTAAGTTATTTCATATATGCTAAATTGCTTAATACTTGAGAGTAACTAGAACTATTTTTCAGCTGTACAGCTTTTCCTCCTAACTAGGAAAATATTTTATACTGGTTGGAAAAAATACTCAAAATGTTTTAGGCATGTCTAAATTAATAAATAGAAATAAATATGCTCACACATCCCAGAATGCAGTTAAAGAAGGCAACTTTATTTAGATTCATTAGACTTACTTCTCCACTTGAATTCATTATTTCTATAATCTGTATCCAACCTAAAACCTCAAAGCCAAATCCTATCCCATTTCAGTTAATGGAAAAAATTCCATGGACCTAAAAGCGAATTGGATTTTGGTTTTTGCGTAGACTAGATTGTACACTGATAAGCATTTAGCCATAAATGCAGTCTTGTGAAAGTCTGAGTGACACAATTATTCAGTGCATGCATGGTACACAGGTTCAGCTGAGCCATACTGTATTGGAAATCCATGAAGTGAATGTTTATTAATTGTAGCTGTAACATTGTTTATAAAAAGTTTTATAAACATTAACATTCCAAATATAATTCCCCCTTTGGGCAGGTAAGTAGCACTTACCTGCTAAAAAATAGCAGCATAAGTTGCCATTTATAAGGATTTGAGGCCTGCTGCACCCTGTGCAACTTGAATTATATTTTTGAGCATGTTCAGAAAAGATCTGCCCCAGCAACTTACATTTTGTTATCCGACTCCATCCAGAAGTACAATGTAATCCCGTGTTAATCACTGAGATGTTAGTTGCTGAAAAAATGTAACTAGTGACAGGGGTAGGATTGGGGAGAGGTGACAGTGCCCATCTCCCTGTACCACAGAGCAAAGCTGCCTCTGGCTTACTGTCCTGGCCACACATACATTTCCCTTCTAGCTCCCCAGTAGCCCGGTTTCCACAGGCAGAGTGAAGGGCACTCAAGGTTCTAGCTAAGTCTAGTGGTTAAGGGAAATTCCTGGGAGGTAGGAGATATGGATTCAAATGCCATAAGGCTGAAGAGGTCCTAGAACCTGTCTTTCCTGATCCCTGGACAAGTTCCTTAATCACTGGTTTATTACACTAAAAACTGAGTGGTCCAGTCTCTCCTCCCACTACTCCCTTGTGGTTTTACTGTGACTGTTTGATGGGGATGACAGAGGCGCATACCTTCACAAGGGAATGACAACCAGAACAGGGCATGAGTGGCTGGAGCAGATCCCTTCCCAGCACGTTCCAAATGGTAAAACATGTTGTATAAGAGGAGTAGGATCTAAAATCCCATTTAGGGGCCAAAAATGTCACTTTCACTGCTAACTATATCTGTGCAGGTCCTACTCATACACCTAAAGTGGAAGCTGGACTTGGGCCAGGTGCATCTATTTATTTCCTCTATATTCTTCTAATGATCTGATGTAAAATTCAAGCATTTCTACATTTATTGTCTGTTCCCAGGACCCTCATCAAGCATTGACTTTGCCCCTCCTGAACTCTGAGCTATTGCAGCCATATGATTATTAGTAATGGGAGAAATATTTCTGTGGGTAATTTAACTTCTCGGATTCACTGGTAATGTACAAAAGCACATGTGGTTCATACTTTAGGAGCACACACCTTAACAAATTAAAGTTATCTTAGATGATATTGAGTACCTGGCATGCTCCACCTTATACAGAGATAAGACAATGCTCCAAAATTCAGATCTAGGTTCCTGGACTATCAAAGTTACAACAACACCTATGTAAAATTTACTAGAGATCAAGAGGGTTCATATCTAGAGTTCTGCAAGGGTCATCTTAATATTCTTTTTTTGAGAGTGGATAATTAATATTTGGTGAGGAAGAAACTGGTAGTCCATTAGACATTTACATACTAAATGACACTATTTCTCAGGCCAGGAAAGAAAGCAATCAATTACTAAGAAACAGCAGCAACAACAGCTGGTAGGGAATGCTGTATAAGAGGAGTGCTGAATAAGCCTGGGGTAAATGAAATGTGTTTTGATAGAAATCGTATGTCAAGACTGCATAGATGAAGCTGCGATACTTCCCATGGTTCATGTTAATGTAAAACATTCCTTATGTCTTCTGGGAAAAGAAATTGTGGAGGAAACTATTTTTGCTTTAATTTTGTTATTTCTGTGGATGTTTTCTGAAAAAAAAAATCATTGTTAATTATCTTCAGCAGATGCCTATTTATAGTTGGGATTAGTCTCCATGCTGCATAAAGTATCTTCAATTAACTAGCTTTCCACTCACTTTTTAATAAAGACTACAAAGAAATAATGGCATATATTTTCAAACTCAGGTGCAATTATATGAGGTGTTCAGGTGCTCAGAACCTTCTTCCAATTATTGTACTTAAATTCAAATATCCATTATGCCACTTTTATACAGATACCTAAATATGGATTTAAATTTTAGGCACACATTTTTCAAAATTTTGGCTACAGCTTATAGTTCCGACATAACTGTCTATTTGACAAACTATCTCGGTTCACAACAAGTTCAGGCAAACCACAGTTGATCTTTCTTATTAATCACATAGTCTGTAAACAATAGAGCCTAAAAAAATCAGATAATATATATAGTGCCTGTAATCGACTATTTAATGATGATCAGGAGATTTCTTCATTTACTGGTCACAAATGGGCTTGGTAGTACAAACAGTGGAAGACATGATTCTCCATCAGTAAATTTAAATTCAACAGGTCCTACATAACACTTAAGCTTGTGCATAATTTTATTTCTGTGATTAGCCCAATGAAAGCAGAGGACCTACTAACTTGACTGAAATTATACACATGGGGCACATCTATGCAAGTTATTTCCTGCAGTTGCCTACTTAGCTCTGCACTAAATGTTTCAGCATTTACATGGGCGACTCTATTAGGCCACAGGAAACTAATAAACTCCACAGTAGGTTAATACAGGTAGATACAAGTCTGATACTGCTGCAGAGTTTTTTCATGTGCAGCAACCCATATGTAGATGCTGATGTGACTGGCTGGGGCAGAAGGGTGTTTCAGTGCCAGGGCTGCCTGCCTACCACCCTCTTGCCTACTTAGCTCCTCCTCAGCATATCAATTTGGGTCAGATCAGCCCAGGGCTGGCAGGCTTACTCCTTGGGCCCCCTGCCAGCTGAGACTGCTCCAACCCAGCTTAACGTGCTGCACATGTAAACAGTACACCCAGGAGCAATAAGCTCTGGCATGATATACTCCAGAGTTTATTGCTTCACCTTAATATGCACATACAGATGCTCCCATAGTTACCTCTGGGCACAGTCAGACCGTTAGTAAAATACAAGCTACACACCTCAGGCACCATACTTCATAAGTATTGAGGCTTATAGACATGGTGACGTGAATTAAACTTTTCTAGAAAAAAAGCACTCTGCTTCCAGGCTAAGCGGGCATGTCCTGACGATCATGCACATGTGGTTTGCAGAGCCTCAAAGCACTTTGACGTGCTGCAAACCACATATAGCAGACAGGGCACCCATTTCCCAAGCTGCTAATTTGTACTCATGGGGACATGCCCAGAGTGTCCATATGGAGAGTTATTTCAGAATAACACTATTTATTCCTCTTTTTAACCATACTTTGTTCTTAGACAGTTGTAGCAGGCTTGACTTTTGGAGCTTGGGTTGAGTCCCAGGCTTGAAATCTTGCCTTTTTGATTGGTGGAGCCCATCCACCAATCAGGAGGCAGCAAGAGGAGTTAAGTCACACCCCTTTCCTGAGGGAAGGGGGAGAGGAGTTTCCCCACCACCCTGGACCTGATTGAAGACTGTAACACTCAGGTCTGGAAGACTTCTGGGGCAGAGCCCTGGACAGTATAAGAGGAGCTGTGTGCCCAACATGAGGGGAACACATCCGGGACATAGAAGAAAGAAGAGCAGCGCTTAGAAGAACTGAGGAGAGCTGCTCAGTAGGGTAAGGAGTAGCCCAGAAGTATCCCTAAAGACTTCCATCAGCAGAGAACGGTGGATGGCTCCAGCAGCTAGGCTCTTGGTGTGCAGCACAGCGTATGGTATCCAGACCCAGCGAGCAGCGTGAGGCGGCTCAGGTCTGCAACCTCTAGCGTGCAGCCAGAGACACGGTGCACAGGCTGGTGCACTTGGTGGCTCAGGTCCTCCACCTCTGAAATGAGGCTGAGAGGTCGATGCAGGAGGCGCTGCACGGAGGGGCTGGGAGCGCACTGAGCCTGGTGCTGCATGAGGCAGCCCAGGCCTCCGACCCATAGCAAAAAGTTGAGTCCAGGGAGCCAGATGGTGCTCAAGCTACTGAGCCAGGAGACAGGGCTGAGCCAGAGGCCCCAGAAGCCCTGCATAGAGGAACCCTCTTCCAGGGGACAGCGACCCCCGCAAAGCCCACTGAAGATGAGAGAGCAGCTTGGCACCGAGCACAAGGGTCACCCTCCAGGCCTGGAAGCCATGAGTTGCAGGGAAAAGAGGATTCCCATGGGGGAGGCCCCCCCCCAGTTAGTTAAGGACTCCTGAAAGTGGAGGTCCCTCTGGGAGGGCCCCACTAAAGTTACCAGCTTCCCTGTAGGGCTTGGGAAAAGCCCAAGGGCGTTGGGGTTTCCCCTAGGGATTAAGTTTATCTTGCACCATAAGTGGTGTGATGGCATGCTTATATTTTGTGAACTCTCCTGTTTGTAAGTTAGTAGATGTGTAAAGTCCTAGGGCTCTGCTGGCACCCCCCTGTTGCTATTCTAATAATAATATAAACAAATATTGTTTATTTGTATATATTTGTGGCTTATTTATTGTTCACCCATACTTATCTATAGTTTATCTGTTAGCTATCTAAGTTGATTTGGGGGTTTCTTTGTTTCAGATCAGATACTTACCTGTGACTTACCTGTATCTAGAGCACTGGTATAAGGTTTTAGGTCATTTACCCAGAAGGTATTGGTTATGTTATTTGTTTTGATATCTTATATATATTGTACATATGTTTATATCCATGTGTCTTTTCCTTGTGATAGTTTCATAGTTTGTAGGGTTGGAAGGGACCTGAGCAGATCATCGAGTCCGACCTCCTGCCATGGCAGGAAAGAGTACTGGGGTCAAACGACCCCAGCAAGGTGTACCTCTAGCCTCCTCTTAAAGACCCCCAAGGTAGGAGCCAGCACCACTTCTCTTAGAAGTTGGTTCGAGATCCTAGCCACCCTGACCACGAAGTAGCGCCTCCCGATATCTAGCCTAAATCTACCCTCTGCCAGCTTGTGACCGTTATTCCTGGTCACTCCTGGTAGTGCTCGGGGGAACAGGGACTCCGCCAGTGCCTGCTGGTCCCCTCTGACTAGTTTGTAACAGGCCACTAGATCCCCCCTCAGCCTTCTCTTGTGGAGGCTGAACAGGTTCAAGTCCAGTAGCCTCTCCTCATAGGGCCTGCCTGGCTGCCTCCTGATCACGCGAGTGGCCTTCCTCTGGACCCTGTCCATGTTGTCCACATCCCTCTTGAAGTGCGCACCCAGAAGTGGACACAGTACTCCAACTGCGGCCTGACCAGTGCCGCATAGAGGGGGAGGATCACCTCCTTGGACCTGCTTGAGATGCATCTGTGGATGCAGGACAAGGTGCGGTTGGCCTTCCTGACCGCATCCCCACACTGCCGGCACATGTTCATCTCGGCATCAATGATGACTCCAAGATCCTTTTCTGCCTCTGTACTGATGAGAAGGGAGTTCCCCAGCCTGTAGGTATGCTGCCGGTTGTTCCTCCCCAGGTGCATCACTTTGCACTTGTCAGTGTTGAATCCCATCCTATTCTCAACCTATTCTCATCCTCCCACCCCTATAACCTGTCTAGGTCCAATTGCAGCCTATTCCTCCCTTCTAGCATGCCCACATCCCCCCACATCTTAAATAATAAGTTAATGTAAATAGATGTGAATATAGTTACATCCCCTGACTGTCCTGGCCTGGTTCTATAGGGACAGAAGGGAACTGAGCGGTCTGCAGTTCCCCCCCAGCATACCTGCCAGCTAACAATCCTGTTCAGTTAGAGAAGGAGAGTATATACCCAAGTTACCTGGGCTATGCAGTCAATACTGGAGCAGGCAGTATATATGGGACTCCAGTAAACCCATAGGATTCTGTATTAGCTTGGTTAATGTAGATACTAGCCTTCAATGAAAGGAAGAGGTTAGTGTCTTTACTAGCCCCTCCAGGCACCAGAAACTCATCAGTCAGGTACAGAATGATATCAGGATAGCACAGTGGTCTAAATGACAAGAGGACTGATATTTTTCACCTCTAGTTCCCTGCTTTTAATTTAGGCCAAGTCGCTAGTGATTGAACACTGTTGTTATTCAGTAGCTGTTTAACAAACAATTTGAAATGAGACAAGACCCTCAAACTAGATCAGAGCAGATAGTGATCGGCATCACAGACCAGGACCGTATATACAGCAGGAGAGAACAGGCTGCTGCCATGATCAGGGCTGCATCTGCTATGGAGGCATCAGTGACAGATCCATAATTAGGCAGAAGGCAGAGCAGGTTGGCACGTTAGAGACTAACTGGCTCAGAGAGGCATAAGCTTTCATATGGAATGAACTGTGGCTATTCAGCTTTTCAGTAACAGAGGAGTCCTTTAAAAATGCCGAGCTAAGGTTACCTTTACTACTAACCATGACAAAAAAACCATACTTGTTACTGCATAATGTCCTGTGTCCCATGGTATGATGGCTGTTTGGCTACCTGTGCTGTGCATCTCCAGACCACATTTTGGGTGTAACTGGAAGTCTACACTTTCTGTGTCAACAATGCTTGATTTAGAGATAGCTATCAAAATGTTTTAATGGGTTCTATCTGTCTGTTGCCGATACACAGTTTAACCCAGTGTTTTGTATTAGAATAAATCAAAGACTTAAGCTTGGTTTCAATAACTGAAGTAGCTGAAGGACTTGTCTCCTCAGATGAATAGAAGACTCTGCATAGACGCTTCAGATGATTGGATCAAGACAGGAATCTAGTTAGTCTTTTTCTGTGATATCTAGCACTTTCTGTAAGCACTGAATTCACTTAATTTGTTTTTGAGTTAATGTTTAAAAAATGTTGGGGTGAGGGACCTCACAACAGCCATGGCAAAATCTGTGCAGAGGCAATCGACCCCTTGTCAGCTTCTGAATATTTCATGACTAAAGGGCAGCCATATGAAATGTGCAGTGTGTTTCACTGAACGGCTAGGCTTCTGTGTTAAGAGATTTGTCTTTGCCCTACCAATAAAAAAGGGGATATTCATAAATCCAGAGCAATGATCTAGCATTCCGGCCCCACAGATGTATCTTTGACATCTAGATGTATGGCTTACAGCAAGTGCTACATCCCCAGAAGTGTTATAAAGCTCAAATCCCCCCGTACTCTCCTTATATTGTAAATCTGTGATCCTTGTGCAGGCATTCGCATTATAGGAGAGAGATGGATTCCGAATGGCAGCCAGCAGGAGGCTTGGAGACATTTTGCTGCCTTAATGACTTGCAAATCAAAAGCATGAAACCAAGCTGCACCTTTTGAACTGTTTTCCCATCCAGCCTAGATGGTCCACATCATTTTCTCCTATACCATTCTTGTTATTCCCGCTACTACAGTGTCAGTCTTTCTGGTGCATTTTTAAACATAGGAGGCAGAGCTGTCCAATGATCTCAAAGCATATGTTTTTGATTCTAATAAGATTATGGATACCAAAGGAATAAAAATGGAAATCACTACTGCCAAGATATGAAAGAAAGTTTGCATAGTAAAATAATTTAAACCCTAACATTTGGACCCAATCAGGCTAACAGAACATTTATTCCATATTTTTGGAAAGTATGCTTTTTCTGCACATTAAGTGGTACCAATAAAAAATAATGATTCTCACTCAGTTTATTTCTATAAATTATATTGTTTTATAGTTTTCCAGGGTATGGTTATGTGTCAGATTCTATGGCAAACACCTGGGTGCAAAATGCAATAAGCTAGTTACTTCCACTGAGGGGGGAAAAGAACTATTTTTCTTTCCAAGAAAACTAGATTGAGGCTAATCTGAACACAGCTATGTTTCACACTTAAAGAATTATCATTGCATCTACTCTTGACTTGTTCATGATATAAAACCAAGATCTTCAGGGACTTGTATTCAAATGCAATGATGGCCTCAGACATGTCCATGTCTGTCTATCCCCAAAGTCAAAAGTTTGATCACCCACATCATGCATCTGCCACTTAACTGAATACAAATTAGAAATATAAAATTCAGGAGCGCCCATTTACAGGATTTACACAGAATAAAACTAAGCTAACTGTAATGTGGGTTGCAAAATCAAACACTCAGAAATTAGGAACATAAGAATAAGGCATAACAAAGGCTTCCTTGGCTAAAGAGTCCAGTCCCTTGAGTTTGCAGTGACAGGACTAGGAAGTGCCCAATTTAAGAATGCCCTTTTAGCCTTTACCTGCCTGTCTTCATATTATCATCAGAGCTGGATGGGACTGCCTCACCAAAATGTTTTTTTCTGAAAGAAAGATTGTCACCAGCATAACTGGAATTTTCTGTAGAAAAATGCCACTTTTCAGATTTTTTTTTTAATTAGGAAAATTTAAACAAAAGATCAAACTGTGGCTCATCTGAAACTGAAGTAAATATATTTTAGCTGTTCAAACATAATTTAAAAAGTTCATTTCAGGTCCATTCGGTGTTCATCTGCATCCATTAGAGCCGCCACAAAGCATCACTGGAATCCACGTTGGGGATTCACATCCTAGTCTCCTTTACAGGCCAAACGCCCTAGGATCTGGGATGATCTACCATCTTCCTCCAGCTGAATGACTGAAGCAAATCATAGGACCTATCATCTGAATGGAGAATAGGACCCAAACTACGACTCTCCTGGTACCACACAGCAACTCTGGGTGATTTAGTTTAATGGAACTAAACATTTTGATATTTCTGATTATTTTCTTTTCCAGCAAGAAACAGGAAATGGGAAAGTTAAAGTGTGTAACCTCAAATATGTGCTTGGCATGCATAGATTACACAGCTCTCAATTGTAAGCTACTATTTCAGTAATATAAGGTAACAATCTGCAAATCTGTTACCAACTTGGGTAAATATATATAGCATCTTCTGATATATTGTCAAACATGAAGTGAAAAATATAAGTAAAATTCACCATAAACAGCACTTATATACTGCAGGCTAAGATGAACAGTACCACAGTAATAGTGATCTATGCTGCCAAGTGTATGCCAGCACAGTCTGTAGCTAAGTTAACTATTTAGTTAATACCTTAGAAGCACCTAAAATATCGGTGCTTCGAACTAATCAAAAATTGGAGTTTCTGTCACACGGTAAATTCCATCTCCAAATTGGTTTTTAGCTCAAACAATAGCAACAGGTTGAAATATTGGAAATTTTGTGGAACCAAAGCTTCAGAACACAATTGATTTGGAGATGTTAAAAGGCTTCATCGGGTGCTGGTTTTGTTGGGCTGTCTCGTGATTCCATTTTCCCCTGTAGGTTGAGTTTTCAAAGCTAGACTACCTCGTCATTGATGTAACACATGGTTCAACCAGAAGGGAGATTTACGCTATAAGGGGAGTAGTCTAGACAGGGACCATGGTCCATGGAGACCTGACTGTGGACATCTGAATTGTAATTGCTGTGACAGCACCAGAGGACCTGGAATAATGCCAGACTGACCTAAATTAAATGTTTTGATTTAGCTGAGTTAACAGACTTTGCTAATCTCTGCGCTCCACAGGTGATAACAACCTTCTCCTCTCTCTTGAGTGGTCTTGCTCTTCTACTGAATCAGGTTATTCTTTCTACTGGATTCCTCTTGTCTTTTAGATACCCCTGATAACACATCTTTGCTCCTATTTGACATCCCTGCTCCATTCTTTCAGAACACTTTTAATTTAAATACAGCATTATACACAGGCAATTTTTCTATCTGCTTCTTAGCTCAAGCTCTGTCTGCTTTTTTTCCAGACCTGAGATAGGGTACCTAGTGCCACAAAGCTTGTATAAGATCTCTCCCAACCATAGTTGCCCAATATCACCTTCAAAAATCCTTGTTCTTATGTATTTCCTGGATCAGGGCTGCCCTGAAGCACTATGTGTGGTATGTAGCAGATCATGTAGGGAGCAAGGAACACAGACAGAGACAGGTCAGGGAGCAGAAAACAGAGCAGCAGATGTGGCAGGAAGCACGAGGCAAGGAGCAGAAAACAGAGCAGCAGATGGGGCAGGGAATACAGGGCAGGAAGCAGAAAGTGGAGAGCAGATTGGGCAATGGGAGGGAATCAGTGTGGCTCTCAGGTAGGGGGAGGGCTTACTTTGTGGCACAGCTGCCAGAAAGGTTGTCCCGTATGGTGACACAGCTACAGCATCAACACTATCGCTACTAGATTACATATAGTATCATAATACTGTACATATATACTGCGGCAGAGAATTATTAGCATTATATTTATTATAAAAATGCCCTGTGATCAACTAAAGACAAAGCTCCATTGGAGCAGGCACTCCTTCAAACACTGAATACTAGACAGTTCTTGCCCAAAAGAGCTTACAGTCCAGACAATGTAAAGAAAAGCAGTATAATGGTAGTATGATGGCAGAAAATATGTTAATTCCCCTTTTTAAAATAAATGGTGGTATTTAGTCAGGGATGAACTAAGTAATAAGGTGAGGATAGGAAATTAAAAAGGGAAGGGAAGAGGGCTTGAGAACGTGGCAGGGAACGAAAGACTGCATCGAGGATCTAGTGTGGAGTAGCAATAAGATCAAAAAATGACTGGGAGGGGAAAGAAAGGGTCAGAGTACATAGCAAATCACAACTAACCATTCTCTCCCTTGAGCATGTGGTAATGGTAAGTTATGCGTTTCCTGAATTTACAATACTTAGGCAGCCTTAAAACTATCAGAATGTTGTTTTCTCATACAAAATAGAAACCTTGTGGGCATGTTTCAAACAACATATAATAGGCACAATTTGGGAATTGTGTTTTTTAAATTTAGGAATAGCCACATGCATTAGCATACGTACAACAACCATGAAGTTAATGGGCTTAGCTAGTCAGGAATTTTTCAACTGAACTTTTTTCCCCCTTCTCCATGGACATGCCAATTCATGCAAACAGAAACATTGTGGGAATGTCCCAATTGTTATGACACTTTTGTCATCTATAGCTGATAGACGGCTTTTTAGAGAACACTAGAGAAAACAATACTGCCATTCAGGCAAACATCTCTGAGGACTCAAGGACATCACAGATCCCGAGGAACTTTTTCTAATTCCAAAATATATTGACCTAGGGCATCATCATAACTATTTTGCCTAATAAACTATCCAGTGCGGTTACAATGGGAAAAGTTGCTTTTGACCTAATTGTTGGTTCAAAATCTCAGAATAGATGGAGCTCTGAGCCTTGTAATACTAAAAAGTTTAGAGAAGAACCAGGAAAGTCATGGGAGCCAAGAAAAGACAAGATCTCGGTTAGAACAGAATGGTTGACTATATTGCAGGTGGCTGACAGATAAAGGGAGAAAAAGACAGAGTACTGGGTGTCAGATTTGCCTAGGAAGAGGTTATTAGGGACTTTGGCAAAAGGTTTCGTAGGCCTTTTGAACAGCAAAGAAAGTCCAACTCAGAAAAGTGTTGGATGTTAGGAGATATATGTTCAAGTCCCTGTGCTGCCAATCTCCAATATCCAAAAATTGTCCTTTAAGGATAAGACTATTTTTGGATGAGTCACTCCAGCCTGAACCAGCTGGGTTCCCTGATCATCAGGTTTGGGACGATTCTGAAGTGGGACAACCTCTCTTGTTTCATAAAACAATTCTGAAAGGTCTTTATTTTCTCCTGGCATGGAATGGGAAAATATCTGAAACTTGACTGACACACCAGTGTTCATTTTAATGAAACATCTCCACTCTCATAATTCAGGAAATATATCTTGCACTGAACCAAAGGACTAGAAGAAATACGTGCAAGGCATATCCTATATGAAAGAATCAGCTGCCCTTTCAGAATTTTAATATAGATTTTTAAATCTCTGACAGACACAGGATGGGTTTTATTGATTTCTCTATTTCTATTGCTAGCTCTATCAAACTCCTCCTCCATCCCCCCTGGCCCCCATGGGCCCACACTGAATTTTTCAGAGCCTTATTTGCAAGTGAAGGTAATGAGCACATAGCCTGCTCACTGTCCCATCACCGTTTTCTTCAAACAAGTCTCCCCAGGAAGAAAGGTAAAACGTTTTGAAGCTGACAAGGCTATGGTTCACTGAAATAACTTCTAAATTTTCTTCCATGAACTGAAGCATCTGTCAAAGTATGGTCTTGCTTTAAAGAGTAGCAGATATGCTGGAAAGGCACCAAAGAAACTTCTATAGTTCTGAACAGCATCTATAAAACAGCAGCACTAGTACAGAAGAAGAGCTCAGGGGACTCCATAGAGCCACTGACTCTCCAAAAATAAAGCTAGCAATGCCTAACTTTGTTGAAGTTACCAGCAGTCGGTCATTGTTGGTTGAAACTAAAAATGTATACTTTTACATTCTTAGCACAAGAGCATAATGCCAGCTGGCTTGGTGGCTTAGCATTGCAACCTAGGGAGCTTATGGGATCTCAACATCTGCAAAATTATGCTTTGATTTCTGGCACCATCAGATCCCAGGGGATTAAAACTAAAGCAATCAACAGCCAGAACTCACATTTTGACATGTTAAGCAAGGGACTGTTCCTCTGAGTTTTTGCCATTTGGAGAAGAGGAGTAAGCTATTTTCTTGAAGGGGGAGTTTTTAAAAAAAGGAGCCGACAGACATCAATGTTACAGTATTTCTGCTACCAGGGAGGGTGAGTGGCTATTGGAACCAGTGTAAAGGAACAAATTATGAGGGGGATAGGAACAGAGGGAAATTGGCTGGTTTTGTACTCCAATGCTTATTTTTCAGTTTCACCATGTTCATTATGAACATTGCAAATGTTAAAACGTGTCATTATTTAGTGCTGGGAGTGATACTAAAAGACCAAGGATATATGACAACTTGTGCTCTGGGAAAAAGCAACCATATATTATTTCTTTTACAGAGTTTTCACCATAGTAACCTGGGATTCTGCTGAAAGATTTTATGGCTGCACAAACAAGCAATGTTAGAAGACGGCACATGCATTGAGCAGATCAGGAAAAGGCTTTACTACGTATCGGACATTTCAAACAGCAAAACTGTACACAATAGGTGTAAACTTATTTTTCCCCAGGGTCTCTCCAAACTCTGACCTTGAAGAGATGGCATTATAACACTGGAATCACTTGGTGGTGCCTGTTACATCATCACAACATGCATGTTTGGTGGTTCTATTATGTAACATGCATGTTTGCTGCTCCTAGGTTTTCACAATAGGTAGATTTTTGCATAAAAAGAAGTTCATTAACATCCACTTGTTCTTACCACATGCAGTTGGAGGAGGCAGCAACTGAGGAAGGAAAAAGGAGAAGGAACACTTCTGCTTTGGAAGCTTAATAGGAAGAACTATAATTACAAAGGCCTATGCTCCAGCTGTATCCCAGATTTATCCAATTCAGCGAGTCTACATTTGCATTAATGCACTTTTCCTAAGATGCATTAAATTTAGTACCTCCAATATGAGATGCTAAATAAATGTGCATTAGACTGTGTTAATGTGTAAGGGCACAAGCACATTTTTGGGGGTGACACTTAATGCACAGTTCTACTTAATGCACTATTCTACTGCACGTATTAGCAGTTTTTTAAGCACTGCTTGAATGTGCAGTAGAATCAGGTACTGGGCATGAAATCACACATGAAGATGTGCCCTCAGCCTCCATTCCTCACATTTGACTGAAAATGCTTTTGCCAAAGACCGTAATAACCTCTTCCTAGGCAAATCTGACACCCAGGAAGAAGGACTGCTCCTTTAGTCTGTACCAATCTGACCATGGGGTAAAATTCCTTCTTAGTCCCAAATATGGCAACCAGTCTGATCCTGAATGGATCAGTCAATAACCATAAGGTTTAAGTCCCAGCAGAAGCACTGGCATACATCAGTCAAAATTTCTAGCCTTAGCTGCAGTCAACACCCATCGCTCTGAGTGGTCATGCCCACACTCGTATGGACACTTGTTTCCCTGAGAACAAGACGAAGTGGCACACCTTGTGCCACTGCTACTTGTCCCCAGGGAACGTCTGTGCCATATGCCCTCTGGCACATGGCAGGTTACCTTGGGTGGGGTAGGGGAGGCAGGGATCAGCACTGTACTGGCCCCAGCAACCTTACCTGGGGGCCTCTGAGGGCTGCCCAGTGACAATCCTGCTGCTTGGAGCCTGTCCAGCAGCCAAAGTGTGGCTCCGGCTGGCCAGGTTCTGGTTTTTGGTGGTGTACACTGCCCCAGCCTGCACCGATCTGCTTTTTTTTTTTTTTTGTGCAGGTTTTTTTGACCCTGGCATTTACTGGGTTCAGAAAAACCCCATGCTGCTACCTTACAGTGCAGAGAACAGCTGAATGTGTGGTATGTGGTGCCACAGACATGTCTTCAGTGCCAAATAACACATGGCTGCGCTCATCTGGACATGGCCAGTCAGACTTAAATACCTCAAATAGATATTATATATTATACTGCCAAATATTATATCTCATTGACATATGTTGTGGGATCCCAAATAACCAGAACGACTTCAGTGGCACTGACTTCAGTGGGACCACTCAACGTGGCCCAGCCTGAGAGATGGTGACATTGTAACAGATGCTGGTACAAGGCAGAAAGAGAGAATAAGACTTGGTATAATCAAAATGTTGAAGTCAACAGAACTGTACTCACAGCTGTCCTGGATTTGTTTTGTAATAGTTGGCAGCACTGAGGGTAGTCACAGCAGAAGTAAAGTTGATAGGGAAATACTGGGCCAAAAGGTAGGTAGTTTTAAGATGATTTTGTCATTCTCATAAGCCTGCCTTATCATCAGTTTAAATTAGAAATCATCTGTATCAGTTAGAAGTTACACTCGACTTCCCATAACTCTCTACTGCTCTTGGGAACCAGAAAATCTAAAAGGCCTCTACTTCGATCTGGGCAATCCCTCAAAGTGCTCCCAAACAACAATGTAGACAGAACACTGGCTGGCACACTTAAAACACTACGCAATCTCTATCTCAAAACCAATTCCTTTACAAAGTTTGGAAGAAAATGTTGTTTTCATTATTTTAGAATTACATAGGAAACCAATGTACTTAGATCTCTTGATCCTTTCTGACTTACTCCCCACAGAAAAATGTCAAACATGGCATCATGCTAAAAATGAATTTGGCAAAGGATTACTTCGTACTGAATATTAGTTTATTTCTTTAATTAGATTTTAAAAGATAACCGCAATCAGAAGCTCTAATGGCTTCAAATATCACTGGGTATAAAGTTTTTATGTTCATCAGCAATGTAGACATTTGGAATGGAAAGGGAAGCCAACTTCTCCAAATGGTCGTAAATCTCTTTGAAACGATCTAAGGTGGGGAATGCCACCATTTTGAGTTCAGCATTTTTATGTCTGCTGACAAAATAATGTAATGTTTCTTATCTAAGTTGATACTTAACATCAGCAGTAGGAAACATGTAACTAATTATGTCTTTAGCATCCAAGTGAAGAGAAGATAAACAAGAAACTTTTAACTCTCTAAGTCATACGTAAGATGTGCCAATGCCTTCAGACTTTGCAACTTCTAGCTTTATTTATGCAGCAGCAGCAGCAGCAGCAGCACCATTATTTTGGCGTTTCTCTATTATGCATAAAAAGAGCCAGTCTGTGCATGAAAGATCAAAATAGACAAGACAAAACAAATGGGAGAGAGAATATATTATTTCAATTTTGTACATGAGGAAGTGAGGCACCCAAAGCCACACAAAAAGTCCTTCACAGAACAAAGAATTGAATCTATATCTCCCAAGTCTGATTCTGCCACCTTAACTACAAAACTATGCACTAAATGACTCACCTTGGCGGTCACAGAGGTAATAATAATTTCCCTTTACAATACTTCAATGAGTTCAGTCTTACAGGAAAAGGGGAATTCATCTTCATTGTCCATTCATATTGGTCTATCCCAAGACTCTCAGTAGCACTAAATACTTGCAACTAGTATTTGTGAGAACTTTGAACCCTTATCTAGCAAAAAGTCACCTTACCTTGGGACCTGCTTGACCATTTACAAATCAAGAAAGCCAATCTATACTGAGATGGGTATAACATTGCAGTAGTAGGGTATTGTTATCATTTGCATATTATAGAAAAGAAAACTGAAACAAATAGGCCTTCCTTAAATTTAGGTTCATAATTCTCATAGACTATAATGAGTATTCAGATGGGAATACCCTTGAGATGAAAATTTAGGTTCCTAGTCCTATGTTTAATTGACTAAATAATGTAGTTTGATTTTCAGAAGAGATGAGCATGCACCAACTCTACTGATTTGAATGTAAGCTGCAAGCATGCACCAACTCTGAACATTAAGGCCATTTGAATTTAAAAGCCTATATGTAGGAATCTAGGGGAAATGTGAATGTAAGAGATATACCCAACATTATATGAAAAACAATATTCAGATATCCTGACTCTTGTTCTAATTTTTTCTGTTTTTACCATATACCATATTATTCCCAGAATTTTGCTCATCACTGAAGTATCTGAATATCTTGTGGTAGTAAATTAAGCAACATGAATAATGTTTGCCTGGGGAAGTAATACATGCAAAAATGGGGGAGGGGTTGCTTTAATTTTGTACATTTGTACATGTGTAGGTGGGTGGGTAGGTGAGTGTACATACACATACATATGTATACACACACACACACACAATACCTCCTACTCTCAGAAGCATATGGAAATTATCTTTGACATTGACTTCTCTAGAATAAACCTACAGAAATGTGTATATGTAGATATGTATGTATGTGGGTGTTCTCAGTGGTGGCAGATGACAGAACAAAGAGCAATGGTCTCAAGTTGTAGCAAGAGAAGTTTAGGTTAGATATGAGGAAAAATTTTCTCACTAAGAGGGCAGTAAAACACTGGAACAGGTTACCTAGACAGGTGGTGCAAGCTCCATTGTTGGAGGTTTTCAAAACCGAGCTACACAAAGCTTTGGCTGGGATGATCTAGTTGGGGATGGTCCTCCTTTAAGCAGGGGGTTGGATTAGATGAACTCCTGAGGTCTCTTCCAACCCTAACTTTCTAGGTTTCTATGATTCTATTACAAGCCATAATCTCTACAGGACATCAAGAACCTGTGGTGCCAAGCAAAGGCCATGGTGATCCAGAGTTTTGTTGATCAACATGACATGAAATGCTTCTTTCAAGCAATAAAAGCCATCCACAGGCCACATTCCAATGGCCCAACCCCCTTCCGATCCCTTCATACAAATAGTGCATCCATCAAACAACACTGGAAGGAGCACGTCAAGATTTTACTCAGCTGTGAATCTGAGGTCTCAGCTGCCACCATTGGGCCAATCCCTCAATACCCAGTAATAGAATCTCTTCCTGATCCCACATCCTTCAAGGAAATCTGGTATGTCATCACTCAGACCAAGAACAATAAGTCATCAGGACCAGACGGCATTCCTACAGAGGTCTTCAAAGCAGGTGGAACAGCTCTAGCATAAAAACTTCACCAACTTCTCATCATAATATGGGAAGCTCCACCTGCCTTAAAGCATGCCAACACTGTGACCATCTTCAAGAAAGGGGACAAGTTAGTGTGTGGGAACTACCAAGGCATTGCCTTCCTCTGTGTTGCCAGGATGATTCTTACTTGCATCCTTCTGAATCGCCTGAATCCCATTACAGGGTACCACTGACATGATTTTTGTTGCATGATAGATCCAGGAGAAGTGTAGAGAGCAACAACAGGAGCTGTTTATGGCATTCATTGACCAAACCAAGGCTTTCAGCTCCATCAATCGTGAAGCCTTATGGAAGGTGCTGGCTAGGATTTGTTGTCCACTGAAGTGCATCAGCATCCTCAGGCTACTCCATGATGGGGAAACCACCACAGTCTTTTGCAATGAATCAGAAACAGACCCATTTACCATCTGTACCGGTGTCAACAGGGGCTGCATCATCAGCATCCGCAGACCTTTTCTCCATCTATTTTTCTGTGATTTTGATTTTCATCTGTGGCTGCCTTCCTCCTAGAATTGGGGGTGAGTATCAGATTGGATGGTCAACCTGTGGTGCCTTCACAACAACACAAAAGTTACCACGACTGGCATAACCAACTTTCAGTATGCTGATGACTATGTTATCCTCACATACACTGAGACTGATCTGCAATCCACCCTTGGCCTTTTTTCAGGTGCGTTTCATAACCTGGGACTCCCTTAATTTTGGGAAGACTAAGGTTCTCCATCTAAGCCCTAGCACTAAGCCCTAGAACAGGCTGCTCCCCACCCCCACTTCCCCCCCCCCCCAAAAAAAATTACTACTGGTGGAGAATCCCTGGAAAACATCGAGCATTTCCCATACCTTGGCAGCCACCTCTCTTAGTCAGTCAGTCTTGATGTAGAAATTGAACATATCCTTTGGAAAGCTGATTCACCAAATCTTTACTGACCAAGATCTGCAGATGGAAACAAAGATCCTGGTCTACAATTCAGTGGTTATCCCCATGCCCCTCTCTGGGTGTGAGATGTGGGTGACATATCAAAGCCATCTTAAGCACCTGGAATGGCTCTATCAGTGTTGCCTCAGGAAGATCCGTCTCATTAGATGGCAAGACCACTGCACCAATGCCAGCATCCTCTCTGCAGCTAACATAACCAGTACTGAGGCACAGATAATGAAACATCAACTCTGCTGGGCTAGCCACTGTGTTCAGATGGCTGACACTCATCTTCCAAAGCAGGTCCTCTTCTCTCAACTCAGTCATGGCAATAGGACCCATGAAGGGAAGAGAAAGTGTTACAAGGACACCCTGAAAGCCTACCTTAAGAAGGGTGGCATCAACTTTACAAACTGGCAA